>NC_079168.1:29738642-30338642 GCF_947568905.1 Ostrea edulis
GACGCCACCATTATCGGCGAATGGCTGTAAAATTTAGGCCTATGCTCGGCGCTTACGACCTTTGAGCAGAGGGGGATAGTTATTGTGCTACACTTGGTAAAACACAGGGCCTCTGTTTTTGCGGTCTCAGTCGAAGGACTGCCTCTTACGAGAGAGGGGTACTGAGGGCCTATTCTAACCCGGATCTCCACGGGACCGATAGGGTTTGTTGTTATGATGCAATATACATATAGATGCATATTGTAGTATAATGTTTCAGTGTCCCTTGATCTTAAATAAACCTTTGTTATATCATTATAAGCCTTTCATTAGTTAAATATAATATAACATGACCATCCTACTTTAGAGTGGAAATAGAACGCGGTATTTCCATTCCATTGTCATGAACCAAACCGACGGCCGCGCAACTGTGTATTCCATCATGCTTGTGGTATTCCTTTTTTCAACACCACTATATAAGGTACAAATAAAGGTGTGTGGAGCCGAGAGGTCGCTTCTGATATTGATAAGAAATGAGGGAATAATTACCAGTTTAGCGCTATATACAGGTGCAACAAGTGGAATAAAACTTGTTGATAAAGTTGGTAGTGTTTGTTTTCCAGAATGAGATAGCGAGAATTGATTCCTTTGGTAAAACAAAGATCTGTGAGCGCAGACCTGTCTTTCTCCCTCCCTCTCTCTCTCGATTGAGCAAAGAGATGTTGGAAGTAGAGTACAATCACCTCATTCTGAACAACACACGATAGCTGGAAATAGGGTGGGATGACCTTAGTCAAAATCTAGTGTGAAGACTTTCCATTCCATAGGTGGAGTAGAAGAGTGGTCATTAAAAATTAAGGATTGTGATCATTCTAGTGTAATCGATCGATTGTTTTTACGTCCCGTCGAGAATTTTCCACTCATATCGAGACATCACCAGCTGTAGCTCAGCGCCGTAGTGCTTTCAGTGAGGGTTCTTTATCGTGCCAATGCCTGCCGGGACACGGGACCTCTGTTTTAAGGTCATATCCGAAAAACCCATGATTCTCGCTTCTAGATGCCGAGCGTTTGGTGAAGGAACAACACTCTTAGGTTTGATGCAGCTATGGCACGAGCGGAGCTCGAACTCGCGACCTCCCGGTTACGAAGCGAACGCTTAACCAATGAACTACCGCGACCGGTCTAATGTTGGTTGGGTGAACGTCTAACGCGAGCATTTTTGACCCACATGGAGACGCCACCATGGCCGGTGAAGAGCTGCAAAATTTAGTCCTATGCTAGGCGCTTACAGCCTTTGAGCAGGAAGGGATCTTTATCGTGCCACATCTGCTGTTACACGGGGCTTCGGTTTTTGCGGTCTCATCCGAAGGACTGCTCCATTTAGTCATCTCTTACGACAAGCAAAGGGTACTGAGGACCTATTCTAACCCGGATCCCCACGGGCTCCGGTCTAATGTAATCGTAAAGTGGAAATAGAATGTCTGATTGATTGTATATTGTTTAATGTCCCTCGAGAGAATCTTTCACTCATATGGAAACGTCACCCATTGTCGGTGAAGGGCTGCAAATATTAGGTCAATGCTCGGCGCTTACGGCCTTTGAACAATTTAATTAAAATCAGACTTCTTAGATCCGCACCGTATACTCTGCCTATTGTAGCGATTGTGAGCATATTTTAAGAACTGATTTTAATTAGATTGGGCCTTTGAACAGGGAGGGATCTTTATCGTGCCATACCTGCTGTGACACGGGGCTTCGGCTTTTGCGGTCTCAATCGAAGGACCGCCCCATTTAGTTGCCTCTTACGAAAAGCAAGGGATGCTGAGGACCTATTCTAACCCGGACCCCACGCGACGTGGAAATAGATACATGTAACTCTAACGTCGATATTTGAGCCATATCATTCTAAAAAAGACATCAAAGTTTTGACTAGCATCAAACGTGTAAGGTTAGGCGTCGACATGAATGGTTGTACTTTGATGCCATTAACAACATGTAAGCAGTTTTATCAGCAGATCCATCACAAACTTAGTATAAATGGAAAAAAAATAAATAGCAGAAAATCATACACGTTTATTATACACTGCTGTTGATAAACCTTCATCTATAGTAAAGTCAGCACTGGATGACATTGGAAAGGAAGCGTTTTGTATCAACAAATGTCAATAAGGGCATTGTCTCTTACGCTGAGCGCTTTTAAAAAGTAATTTCACCCTCGTCAGGGTGTGACGTCATAATTTTTTGCTAAATCTTTATTTCATTAAAGTTTGTGCATAATAGAAATTATTTTGTGGGAATTTTATTCACCGGGTATTATAAAAAAAATCTGGTAAACAATTTGAAATTGTAAAGGTTTATATTTTCTACAAATAATCAATTATCTGTATTAAAGACTAGACTTTTTGACATCATAGACAGTTGCTTCTTCCACAGGGGCTAAGCCCGTTTTGGGTCTGAACTCTGTGATACCATAGATATCGAAAAGGGTCTAACTCTGACCCAGATAAAAATAACTACCCGCTCACTTCAAATGCTTAAAAATCAGAACTAGGTATGATAAGCGTAATTTGCCGGTTTCCTTGGATAGATTAATGGTTTAACTACTTGCATGCCGAATTCCAAGACACAGGGTCTTATCATAACAAGATATACGTCATCACCCTCTCGTTTTCACGTGTTTATTTTTACTAGGACATATACCGGTCGAGGTCACCGGGTAGTTTCTCGCCTATGATAGCAGCGAAATTCAGACTAGTGTGGAAGGTTTCGGACCTATCACCTAAAATTTCACATCAAATATACGCTACTTACTTTCTCACACTTTAAAAAAGTTCTCTACGTTCGCTATATCTGGGTTGCTTATTTTACAAAACCTCAATTCCTGACTCTAACTGCCATTTCGAGAAACGCACTAAAGACCCGAAATAACTAAAACTTTAAAGAAGGGGAAAATGGGTAAAAATTTATCTGGGTAACAGTTAGACCCCTTTCTATATTTATTGTATCACAGAGAACGGGCTTAGCCCTTGTGGCTTCTTCAACAACAACGGAAATATTCATTTCAGTTTGCCCAACTATCTATTTTGTATTGCTTGTAGGAGTTATGAGATTGATCACTGTTCGTTATCTTCACCTTGCATCTAATGAACAGTCATCCCCCAAAAATTACTTTGTTAAACATCGCCTGATTCCACACACAAAAATATGCTGGAGTTTCTTGTTGACAATATCTTCATAGTATTTGGCGATCAGGTATTCAAACAGTCTATCGAAATTCCCATGGGCACAAATTGTGCTCCTTTGTTAGCTGCCCTGTTTTTATATTCCTATGAAGCAGAATTTAATCAAAAACTACGTGAAAAGAAAAGATATCTTGCTGTGGCCTTCAATGCGACATTTAGATATACATGTATCGACGACGTTTTATTAATTAACAATAATAATTTTCATTCATATGTCGATTCGATATATCATTTTAATTTCATTCTAAAGACCGATCGGCAAGTAGAAGGAGTACATAACTCAGAACAGAGAACAAGCGAAAAGTGGGAAAACACGTGATCATTTTAGAGAACGAAAACCTCAGAGCGTATCCATTCTATAAAAAGAAATAATTAAAAATAGACAGTAGCACGTTATCATTTCAATTTAGAGAACAAACAATCCCTTATAGGGCACAAAGAACGGGAACATACTAGTGAAGTGGACATATTATTGAACAAATGGAAATAGGGCAATTCTAGAAAGCATCCGAACAAGAGGATATAAAGGTGCTCCAAGTCATCTAATTCTAGAGACCAGCCAACAATTGGAAAATAACTACGTTAATTCAAGAATGCAATTAAGGAAAAGAAAAACGAGCATAGCAAGATTCTTTAGTTAGTAAATGATCAAAACTTATAAAAGAAATCGTAAGACATCAATGACATGACATGATGTGCATAGTGAAAACTGCGGAACGGTATTAAAAGAAATACAATTTTTCATATACAGAGACAGAAAGTCGACATCATACTGTACGCCCTGTAGCAGTTTGCCGTGTGGATCCGGGTTAGAATAGGTCCTCAGTACCCCTTGCTTGTCGTAAGAGGCGACTAAATGGGGCGGTCCTTCGGACGAGACCGCAAAAACCGAGGTCCCGTGTCACAGCAGGTGTGACATGATTAAGATCCCTCCCTACTCAAAGGCCATAAGCGCCGAGCATAGGCCCAAATTTTGTAGACCTTCACCGGCTTCCTTATCAGTGAAATATTCAATTAATCAATCGTAACTCCTATAAGGAATACAAAATAGTTATGTGTGTCATAATCAATACCATTATTGGCAGTATCTACCATAGACCGACAGTGTATTATAATAAATATCTACCATAGACCGACAGTGTATTATAATAAATATTCATATTGACAAATTATATATTCTTATTGACATTATGTATCAAATACCGACAATGTATTATATTTTCTTTAATTACTGAAGTATCTATCATAAACAGACTGTAATTTATATATTGTTCTTGATACCATATTGAGGACCTATTCTAACATGGAGATTGGTACAAGATGAAGTGTTGTTATTTTCACCTTTCACGCAGTCACTCTTTGGTAGATACTGTCAATACGAATATATACTGACACGCAAAAGATTGTATTATTTCACTAAATTAGGAGGGTATAGTTTGACGTTTATAACTAACAGAAGATGCACATTTATTCGTTTGGACATTACAATGGAATCAGAGTTCTATCAAAACATATAACAACGCTGAAGAGGCAGTAGCCATGGAAGTTTTCCTATTTCAATAACAAATATATCCCGTTAACATTTGTTGCCGCTCACATTCTGCTAAGCATAGAGTAGGTTATACTGTTTATTTGTGCCTTAGGGATGCTCTGTCACTCATCCACAAGTCCTCTGACTCAAAGCAGATACAATGCAGCGTCTCTGGTGGATTTGGGCGCGTTCGAATGCGTTGATCTATGATGTCCCATACATCCTCTACTGGCGAGGGTTGGGGCTGTGATGACATTGGTTTTAGTGAAGATTGTCCCTTGCAGGTCGCGACACATGTCACCAGACATCGTTTTGTTGAAGCAGTGCTGGTGTATAAATGGTACGACAACAGGCTAGGGGTCAGTGTCAGTTTACCGGTGAACTGTCATATTGCCTTCAATGGCGACTAAGCGGGCTATGTACCCGCTACAGATCCCGCCCACACCATAACGCTACCATCACCAAACCCGTCACATTCCACCGCCCCACACCATAACGCTACCACCACCAAACCTGTCATATTCCACCCCCACCCCACCCTACACACACCATAACGCTACCACCACTAAACCCGTCACATTCCACCGCCCCACACCATAACGCTACACCTACTAAACCCGTCACATTCCACACCCACCCCACCCCACACACACCTTAACGCTACCACCATCAAACTCCTCACATTCCACCCCACCCCACCATAACGCTACCACCACCAAACCCGTCACATTCCTCCCCACCCCCCCACCCCCCCACCCCCACACACCATAACGCTACCACCATCAAACTCGTCACATCCCACCCCACCCCACACACACTATAACGCTACCACCACCAAACCCGTCACATCCCACCCCACCCCACACACATGCCATAACGCTACCACCACCAAACCCGTCACATTGCACTCCCACCCCACCCCACACACACCATAACGCTACCACCATCAAACTCGTCACATTCCACCCCACCCCACACACACACACCATAACGCTACCACCATCAAACTCGTCACATTCCACCCCACCCCCACACACACCATAACGCTACCACCACCAAACCCGTCACATTCCGCCCCAACCACACACACACACCATAACGCTACCATCAAACTCGTCACATTCCACCCCACACACACCATAACGCTACCACCACCAAACCTGTCACATTCCACACCATAACGCAACCACCACCAAACCCGTCACATTCCACCGCCCCACACCATAACGCTACCACCATCAAACTCGTCACATTCCATCCCCACCCCACCCCACACACACCATAACGCTACCACCACCAAACCCGTCACATCCAACCCCCCCCCCCCCACCATAACGCTACCACCACCAAACCCGTCACATTCCACCCACCCCCACCCCACACACCATTACGCTACCACCACCAAACCTGTCACATTCCACCGACCCACAGCATAACGCTACCCCCATCAAACCCGTCACATTCCACCCCACCCCACCCCCCACACACCATAACGCTACCACCACCAAACCCGTCACATTGCACTCCCACCCCACCCCACACACACCATAACGCAACCACCATCAAACTTGTCACATTCCACCCCACCCACACCATAAGACTACCATCACCAAACCCGTTACATCCCACCCCACACCATAACGCTACCACCACCAAACCCGTCACATTTCACCCCCCACCCCCACCACACACCATAACGCTACCACCACTAAACCCGTCACTTTCCATCATACACTTATCAGAATAACGCTCACTACGGCTTACAGCTTCGGGCAACAGATCTGTTCTCGGGTCAAACCAAACAGCTGTTGTTCTCAGACCCAGTCAATAACTGTATACTGTAGATCTGTTCTCAGGTCAAACCAAACAGCTATTGTCCTCGGACCCAGTCAATAACTGTATACTGTTGGTCTACGACTAATTTGTTTAATACACTGTTAGTCTATAATATTAGACACTGTATTGTGAATATATACGAATTGAATAACGATATACACACACGAGTCTATACTGCCAAATGTCTTGGCGATTTTAAAATCCTTTACTTTATCGAAAACAACAAAATAAGTTAGGAGACATAGTGGTATGCTGTTTTACATCCCATTCTCGAGAACATGTTTACTCATCATGTAGAGACGTCACCGGGTTTAGCTAATGTGCCATGGTTATTTTAATGATCATGCTAGGCGCTGATGGTTGTAGCTGTGAGGGTTAGCTATCATGTCATCACCTACTGTAATCTCCATATCTGAAAGATCCCTGGCTTTCTCATCTAGTGCCAGGGGTTTGGCGAAGCGATATTCCCTTCCAATGTTAAATGTCTAAGTTTTGAAGCGGTACCGAGATCGAATCCGGAATATTCCGGTTGTAGTCTCGTTCAACCAGACGCTAGGCTGTCTCCGTAAATCTCCAACAAACCAATATCAAGGTCAAGTGAATCCAGTGACCTTGCTCTCTCATCTCGAACGTAAAAGTGGTATTTATTTAGAACCAGGTCTGGTAGAGACATGGGATCTTCTGAGAGAATGATGGGACGTACAAATTAGTATCAAGGTCAAGTAACTCCATTGACATTGAACATAAATATTTGCAATATTTGATAACTGTCTTTCAAAGTATTACTACACCATCATTTACAGTGTTGACAGATGGAAGTGTTTGTCTATTTGAAAATGAAAAGACCATGTTCAGCATTTATCCTCTGCAGGATTTGATTGAAGGGTTTATTCTGTACGCATGTTGAACATCTTCATTGAATGAAATGTTTTCTAGACACGGCATTTATCATTCCCCTTGTCTAGGATCCATTACTCATTCATCATGCGGTGAAAACGTTGTCTTATAGGAATAGATAAGTAAAAAAAAAAAATCATCTAAAATGTAATTTCAAGATCCTGAGTAAATTTACCCCTTGTGTTTACATGACAATTGACAAATGAAGACTCTCCGCGGACAGATTTTATATCAGGTTGTTACGAGAGGACAATGCCTGGTAAACGCAAGGAAAAAGAAGCGAAAACAATTCCCACACGTTCACATAAGTTTCAAGACACACATTAATTTGTAATCGCTTAGTAAATAAATGAGAAGGCTACTACAATGGTCTATAACAGACACTCTCCAATTTATCATCCAGTCTTATGTCCAAGACTCCCCATCTGTATTCGGCGGATCGAGAGGGATAGACATCGTGCGTGCAGCCTCGCTTTCGCATTTTTCCTGTCATGAACCAAAGGTAAACAAAGTCTATGTATTGTTACATTGGTGAATTTCACGTTAATTTTAACAACTCGGACCAATTTACGGCATCCCACTTTGAGTCTGCGATTGACAAGTGGACACAGAGCAGGATTCGATGAAACAGCGGCACAAGATGAAACGTCATTGGTGAATTAGCAGAAGATTTATCTTGATTGCACCTTGGCTATTACAATTCGTTTTGATGTATGTTACGTGTGTCAAAGCTATTATCAAATGAATGTCGAGATACGACTCGTCTTATCTACCGGGGAATCTCAGCTGTCACTTTATAACATGCCTCAAATCATTCCGTATTAGATGTGTTTAAAAATCGGTCTTCCCCTCTGAAGAGACCAGCACCCAAACTAACAGACGTGCTTAGACATTCATTGTTTACTTACAGAGAAAACGACTGGTTTAATAAATATATTTTATGATTCTAACGAATTAATTATCACGATTGAATCGAAATTCTGTTGGGATTAAGATCTGAGCGAGTTAAGGAGTTTAACGGATCCGCTATACACACACTGCGCCGTTAATCGTCGCTGCTCCTTAATGATAGTTCACTTTAACAATAGCATGTAAGTAAATATATACATATAGTCATATGCGTATCGTATGTCGTCGTATTTGAAAAATAATTTTCATTGTTGATAATCGCGATGTGATAGTGGGGTATTTTTCGTCACGTGACCCCTCCTGGCTATTTAAATACTTTGAGAAAGTACACACATGGTGACTGCTGGGATGATGAGTCGGGATGTTTGATCATTCATGACATATCGCTTTTTATTTTTATTTAAATAAAGCATACAGGTGCGTTCGGACCTGCATCGTGTGGTGTTGAAATAAGCTGTTTACACAGAAAAAATGTAGAGAGTGAGTAAGACTACAGCCCATGAGAATCTACAGTTGGATTAAAATTGTTCTTCCACGGATCTGTGGTATAAAAAACCCCATCATGGAGGGAGAACGGACTTTCCAGATCGTGCTTTAAGGAGCTTTAGTGTTTTAAGTTTATTTATATGTGCTCGTGTTTATTTCGTCAAGAATGTACAGATTTTTATGGATTATTACTTGCCTAGTTGTTTTTCTGACGGTGATCGCGGGAGGAGGGAAACCCACACTGTCTCGTACCGACATACAAGCCGAGGGGAAGGTAAGAGACTTCTGTTTATGTGCGCTAATTAACCCTCTCAGTGTTAATTACATCTAGACTGGAAACCAAAGAGAGCTTCAGAAATCGTGAAATTTTCTGAATGAAACAAATACCTCAGAATATTATTGTTGCAATTTTTTGCCCTGGGAAAAAGTTGTCTAAAATTAAATATTTTTTGGTCGTAAGTATAGATAGTAAAAAATAAAATTACTAAAAATGTGCTCTTCAATTCTGGAGCAGGTGGTTTGTTTTCAATTACTCGTATCTTCCCAAAAACTAATCTTGGGGTTCATCTGCGATCAAATGAGCCTATGAAAATAAATAAACATATGATCACTGTTCGTTATCTTCACCTTGCATGTAAACTAAATGTAAAATTGATGACCTTATGTTTTCAATAAACTCGAGAAGTATATCTGCCCATTGCTTTGGATGAGTCGAGATTCCTCAACGACTAAACCCGCGCGGTTGCTGACACTAAATACGCTACCCTCTCTCAAATACTGATTAGAGGTATACACTCTCGTGGAAATATGAAGCATTGAATGCGCTTTCCGTCCCGGCTTCCTCATATGCTGTGCTCATTAACCGGTTAGCTGACGTCGATAATTACAAGTTTTCGGAATTTGTCGTGACCGCTGTCAAACCGTTTGACAGAATAAAACACGGTTGTATCTAACCTAATGGAATTACTTCGCCTGAGCGATAAACCCGTTCCCCCTTATTATTGCACATTATTGGGGAACATAATACTATCTCACAGCGATATGACAACTTTGGCCAGGTGGGCTGTTTACGACAATCGAAAAGGGGGTAATTCCAAATGCTTTGTTGCCATAAATTGTTACTTCTTTTGATCGGAAAATAAACTGATGCCGAAGTTAATGTCTTTTCTGACAGCCTTGATGTCGTGATCCAGACAGACACTGTAGATCGGTTTTCACAGCCTTTGTCAGGTTTAGGTGTTGTGTTAGCTATAGAGTGACAGAAACAAAGTTTTTTATTCTGTCAGGAATCACCTCAGCCGTTCATTATCTACAAATAATCGCCAATCGATTTTGATATATAGTTTTTAAAAATGTGATTTGATATAACTGTTCGTGTCATATGGAACAGCGAAACATTGAAAGTTAAGGGGCAATGGTGTTCTGTCACGATAAATATGTTTCGTTTATCAAAAGCTAAGGTTTAGATCTTTTAATTGAAAATAAATGGAGTTTAAAATGTGCAAATTTAAATATCCGTCTGCTGTTTTATGTCAAGTAAAAGAAACCTTGTACAATGTATTTCACTTCTCGTTCGTGTTAGGCGTGAATATGCATTTATATTGCATCGTCCCCGACGATACACCGTCTCAAATAGTTAATGAACAGGGTTTCCATTTTATCAGTTTTAAAGCAGATTGCGTCATGGTGAACCGCCAATGCTACAATTTTACTTATTTAATTTGGCGTCCTATATATGAAAATCGACTTTTACCTGAATAATATCATATTTCAATACATCAAACGCTGTTATATTACCCATAATATCAATTTGCTAATAATAATAATTGTAGCCTGTCTCATGAGAATAGACACAGAAATCCCGACATGTACATATCCTCCCCAGTCTGTACCGAACCAGACAGTTTGAGTCCGGGTTGTCTCTTCCTCCAAACTTTACAGTGCATGACAGTATTTTTTAGAAGCTCGGCTAATTCTGTTTTATTAAATGGTGTAATCTGATGCGATTTGGCCAGTAAGAAAGCGTCAAAATTTGTTTGGGCTATTTATTAGGGCCATTCTTTCCCCACCGTTTAGACTGTGATTTGTGATAGTAAACTGTTTAATCGGATTTGGGTATTACTCTCGCGTGAAAATGTTTCGAATTGATCTGCAAGGGGCATTCCTGTGCAACTACTCTTTTAATGAACCCCGTGCTTTAGATTTAAAACAAATTAGCAAGTTTTATTGCTTCTGTCTAGATTATTGAAATTCTTGAAGATTTCGTCTTCCATTTTGCAAATGACAAGATAAATCTATCTTGCGTCCTCTCTGCTCTATAAGGCGGATTTCTATAAAGATTTCACGTTTTCTCTCTTTCCATTATATCACGTATTTAAATGCTTACATCAGATAGTGTCGATGACAATAAAAATCTGACAGGCGAACTTTGCTGAACATACCGGTGTATGAGGGTCGGGGTGTCTGATTTTCTCTGGAGATAAACAGCTGTACAGACCGATGTATTAATCGTTAGTCATCCAATCTAGGCGATCCTTTCTCAGCATGTTAAACAGAGAACGGAATTCCTCGATCCTAACAAGTCTCTCTCATCTCCGTACTAATGCTGGGCTAATTCCTTGTATACTAATTAATTTTACTGTGTAAAATTCGTGGGAAAAATTTAATGTAGTTAAAGCTAATGATGGCAAGATTTAGAGCTTTAATTAACAATCGTCAAACGAAGATTAATATGGGTGATTCAAAGGTAATTTAAGTGACGAAATCAATATCTGCTCGTAAAAGCTGATAAAGAAGGATATAAAAATAAATGCTATTTAATTGCTCAATTGACCATTTGATGAAGTGCAAACGTTTCTCAATTCATTCATGGGCAATCATCATGCAACATAAATGTCGTGTTAGTTTGATTTTATCGTTCTTGTAAAATTCTGAATGAAATGAACATGTTTACAAAAAACAACAACACAAGTTCGTAATTGAAATCCATCTTCATGCATGAAAAACCAAAGAGCGAATGAAGTTTCAATGTATACCTGAAATTCGCGCATTTCTCTCACACGGGTGATCCTTCTCATTAAAAAGCTTTTAATTTCTACTATGTTAATCGTCCGTAGACAAATTATTTATTCTAATTGACGTTCTGAATGAAAAAAAAGAGATGTATTTTTCCCTATATCTTGCTGCACTGTACCATGGACTGTAATATCAGAGTCCACAACTTTCTCGATCAGTTGAACTCAGTCACCTTTCGTTTGAATTATGGTGCTATCTCTGACTTTCATCAAGGAACGGGGAGCCATCTTTTGAACACAATAACACGACTACATCTGTAACACGATAACCACTTCTACCCCACCCCAAACCAAGTGACATATCCTGATAAAACTTAACACTTCAAAAATCAACATCTCCCATTTAATAGGTTTGTAATTCATTCTGTACAAAAAACTCGCTGACAAATAGAGTAAAATATGATCATTCATACAGAGCCACGGCATAATGTAAATGGCTCTCGCGGCATTGAATGAAATGTAACAACACTCAGAAAGGTCAAAATAAACGGTGATTTCAAATGCAAATTAGCGAATGATGAGACTGCAGCTCTTATACACAAAACACGTACATATATACAGATTGCTATAGAGAAATTAGAGCTATGCATTATACCGTGTCCAGAGTTATGTACAATTTATTACCCAATTGTCAAAATAACAAATTTAAATACAGAAGCATTCAGAAAATGTATGTTTAAGGACCATTAATTTAGACTTGCATTCTCCTCTTGTGGTAACTGACGGTTTTCATGTGACGAACTTGCCGAGTGTCCTCTGCGTTCAGCAGAAGTCTGTACTTAGCAGCTACAACACAGAGAAGAAAACTTGTTAAGTGCAGACATACCATTTCAGTATCTATTGAATTTCAATCTATTAAATGTCATCTTAACACGTTTCTTACAAAAAATGTTGATAAGTATTTTTGATAAGCAGATAAATACACATCCGTTTTGGGGGCACTTCGTAAGTTTTTAGTAAATACTTGTTTAAATTTTAAAATACCAGTTTACTCTCTTTTGTATTATTGTTATTTTATTTTATCATTAATTAACATCGCCCCATTCAGCGCAATACGGTGTTATCAGATGACAACAGAAAGCGTCTAAATAGTGAGTCTGATTTGTAATATCACATGCCTAAACTTCCGAGAGATCTTACTAGCGATGATTGTTTTAATTAAGGCATCGCGATCCAATGACAATATGACTGTAAGAAATTCCTCCGAGTGTGTGGGTAGGGCAGCTTGTTACGTAATTTGAACGCCGCTATTTCTTCCATTTTGAAGAACTATGTAGTCTGGGTGAAATGTCATCTTCGGAAGTAAAGTGACATAGTTTGGTAGTTATGCAGGTGTATACATTATGTACCTCCCTTGAGAGAAGAGTGTTACCTGGCATAGTCTGTTAGCACCCGTAATGCAGCTATCCCTCGGAAACAATAACCGCAGATTTATTCTGACGTGTTTATTTTACAGCTCCAACCATTTGCCATTATTTATTTTCTAATATTTATTTCTTGATAGACCACTTGAGATTTGATTCAACAGCAGAAAGAGAAAAATGGTTTCTTGAGTGCCTGTTTATAAATTCCTAATTAAATACAATTGTTCTTCCTACGAGCCGGATGACCCTGCCGTGGTATTAAGAATGCATTTATTTCAGACAAGGACTTCTATCAAAACACATAAACTTGAGTGGGTGATAGTTATTCAGACTGCTCCCCACACCGTGATGCCGTTAGTTTTATTTAAAGTACTACTAATCTTTCTTCGTTCCGCATCTGTGACTATGTAATGGACGATTTGCTAGCAGTTTCTTAAAGTATAAATGTCATCTTCAGGTTCTATTGAGGACGGTTGCTCTCAAAGGCGCGATGTCCGTCATGATGAAAACAAGTACTTAACAAAACCAAAAATGCGTCATTTTGTACCATTCATTAATACAAAAATGCCAACATTATCGCATGTACAATTTTGATTGTATTCCTGTTTAATATACATGTACGAAGTACTCCGCTGCAATGCAGGAGGTTTGTGGGTGTTTCACGTTGTGTAAAAATGGAGTGCAAACATAATCTGTGTAACCCCCCCCCCCCCCCCCCCCCCGTAAAATTCATTCTTTTAAGATACATAGTAAAAATTCCCTGTCTAATCCTGTGTGTCCTCACAAGCGACATCCCTCGGATTCCACCAATTAATTAACATCTCATAACATGCCAGAACAGTGCTGTACGCCATGTCGGGCACATGATGAGTTGTTAGTAGTGTGATCTATTAGTTTGTATCATTTCCATTACAATGCTTGTTGCGGTGAATTACAGCACTATGCGTGGCAGGCATGCCTCGATTTGGAGGACTTCCAGATCAGTGTTGCCCGTAAACCGACAGTAGGATCCTGGAGTTATCTCTCGCGAATCCTCGTTTGCTGTCATCTGACGAGAGGCTGTTCGTGACTTGCAACGAGATATTATCTTCCGTTTGATGTTCTCATTCAAGTTTCATTATCTCCTAAGTTAATACCTTGGATCAGCTTTTTGCGTTCTGTGGCCAGAATTTTGGAATGCGTTGTTGTACTTTGTCGAAAAGATTAAATGAAACCCCAAGCTATAAATAAATAGAATTTTGTTAATATGCATTTTGATATTTAATATTATGTTTATCTGCATGTAATGCTTTAATTCAGCTGAGTGAATGACTTCTGGCACTGTGTACTAACGACTGTTCGTGAGTTAGGTACGCGGCAGCAGATTAAAGTTTCGGCCAGGTGCGTTCCTGCTTTTTGCGGGTGTTACAGGGAGCAAGCTTAGCCGGCGGTTCGTGCCCAGACAATGCGGTATTGAGTTGGGTTCTGTGATTACGACTTGTCGTTTAAAGTGGGTTTTAAGTCTTGTGCAGGTGTTGACATCTGTGTAGTGCCTGAAGTAGCTACAGAGTTTTACATTCTACAGATAGAAATTATTTCGTTAATCCAGATCACTCAGATTGTGAAGACCACTTGTTTACCCCAAACCGAGGAAATCCCTGGAGAAATCGTATACAATTACACGTGCAGCCGAATGGAATAGATGTATATATATTGTTATATGAAAATATTTTGGTATGAGAAGTGATTAAATATTACACGGCGACAACTCTAAAGTTGGATGTTTTATTCCTTAGACAGGTTGATCTCTAAAAAGATTGTACTTCATAAATTAATTGACTCGTAAAGCATTCGTCGAAAACTCGCACCTGTCCAATCATTTCCAGTTAACATGTCCATGTACACATACAGATACATAACTTCAGTGATTAATCTAGTATAACCTCTCCCGAAGTTACTGAAAATATTGTTGATGAAATTGCTAATTCTCTTTTAAAAGTTCATTGCAATTAATGTGACAGTTTCGTAATTTTTCTGTAATGTTCATATCCTCAGCAACATATGAAATGCTAAACTAGTGATCTGTAAAGCCTTTATTAGACTTTAAAATTCATCAGAAAGACTTTGATTTTACTCTATTACTTTTTATCAACTGGGTTTAATTAAGTGTCTGTTGCATTGTGGCTTTAGGGTACAATATACTCGGACAACACGTGCTTCTTCTTTGCTTAGTTTAAGTTTCTTTAACATGTAGTAGAACCAAATGAAGATATGTACACACAGTGGTGTCCTCTCCATGCATCTACAAAAAATTCAAAGGGGAGAGAGGGGTGGTTGCGACCAAAGCTTGTTCCCTTTCCGCCCAAAAGAGAGAGAGAGAGAGAGGGGGGGGGGGGGGCTGAAGACCTCCAAATGGTAAAAAATGAAAATGACAAGCTTTGGCAAACATATTCAACCAGAAGGGGGGGGGGGGTGAGTGTTCTAACCCTCATAACTTCTAGATCCGCCAATAAATCTACAGCACTGGCGAAACAAAGTGTGATTTATGTTTGTATACAGACTGGCTGATTTCTACGTCATGTTAAATTGATTACTTTAATATGTATATGTCATATGCTATAAATGAATTGGATATTGATTCGTCAGCCGTGATTTGAATTGAAAATCCATGTTCTATCATCAGCATAAGAATTTTAATTGTTACGATCATTAGTCAATACGATATTTCACTGTACTGGAATAAAATCAAAAATATATTATAAGTATTCTCAAAAGCATACGTCATATCGGTGTTTTATTTCATATTTGGTACCTTTAAAGTGATGGATCAGACACGCGTGCACATTTTGAGTTATGCTTAAAACGTCGTAATAAATTCCTTACTCGCTACAGGAACCCCCACCATATCATGTCATTATATAATTGCACATTTCTATTGTCAGGTTTGAATGCGGCCACCCACGAGCTCTATATACAACGTTTCTCAGCTTTTTTTCTTATTTATTATAATTCGAAATTGATGAATATTTCTTTTGTACAAATACTGACATGCATATTAGATAATGTATGTGTCTAAAATTATCACAAAATTCTATCAATATATTTAAATTGATACTAAGATACACGACTTTGGTGGTATGAAAAACTATTGAATGTTTCTATGTGTCTGCAAAATCAGAATAAGATTATATAATTCAAAGACGTGCTTGCTCGACTAATTATTATTCCGAATAGTCTGACACATAGCAGCACTGATCTACTTGAAGGTACAACGCTGGGGGAGGATCCAGGAAGAGTTGCGCTCAAAATAGGGGTGGGGTGTAGGTCCCGAAGTGAACAAAATACTATCTTGATAAACATTCTTATTGGGAAATAAAATTTCTATTACGCCCACACCCCACCCCATCTACCAATGTCACTGAAGGACAAATGCACCGTAGAACGATCTCGTATGTCCAAAGTTGATAAAAAAAATCTTTTGTTTTGTAGATCTTAAGTAATGACCTAAAACGACCAGTGGTTTAGAGTATATTGTATGGAATGGAAAAGTGCAACATATTATATACAACCAAGTGTCCAATATAATCTACAATCTAAACAATGTAAAACAACAATGTAGCAAAAGAATTCGTATTTTTATATACTTCGATGAAATGTTTTATCTTTTTCTTTCAGAATTTATTTCGGGCTTTAAGTAATTCCAATTGTAAGATTGACTGTTCTCGGAAGAAAAACCGGCCCGTGTGTGGGTCTGACGGCGTGACGTACAAACACAGGTGTGAATTAAAGCGTGCCAAAAGATGTGACAAGAAGAAGGTCAAGGTGAAACGGAAAGGACCGTGTTCACGTGAGTAAGCATCACACTGTGATTGGATAATTTACGAACAAGTGCTCACATCGAGGCTTTACAAGATATGTTGCGAAGTTACGTTTAGTGGTGTGGTACTTATTGATATCCTTGTTCGGCGGTTTTTTTTAAAAGGGGGGGGGGGGGGGAGGGCACTAAGCGCACCCCCTACAATTTTCAGATTTAAGGTAATTCATGGTCTCATTTAAAAAAAAAAAAAAACCCAATAAAATAAGCAATCATTTTTTTTCAACTCTCAGAGAAATAAATGACAAGATCTTTTGTTTTATTTTTATTGGGAGAACTTATTTTGTTGAAAAATAAACCTTAAAATTTGTGCCATTTTACATTAACTTCACCTCATTAAAAAAGACAGAAAATTACAACGTAGTAGACATATTTCAAGCCCAATAAAATCTAACTTGTGTGGGGGGGGGGTCGCCTCCATCCCCTGGGCCCTAGGGGGGCCTTAAGGCGGCCCCCAGACTCCCTGCCTCATGAGGTTGTACCCCTAGTGTTAATTCCTTGCCCGCCCTTGATATCACTCGGCATGTAAATAACCAGTTAACTAAACTGCTCTCAACTATTGGTTTACTGTGTACGTTTTGCCCCGTGATGTTCTAAGAACGAATATAAATGAGACGAGGGCACATGTCCACAGGCTTGTCGGCGAGTAATATGAGGGATGCATTTAATCCCATATCCCCTTAAAGTCTCCTCTATTGCGATCCGCCGAGATCCCGTCATGTTTGTCTTATTAGCATTCCACTAATCCCAATGTTTAGAAATATTGTCAAATAGTTTTCACCATCAAATGCCAGCTATTATCCTTATACGATATTAATCAAGAACAGATAATCTCTGCCTGACAATTACACCCCTGGCGGTGGGTGGGATTTCAGCCGCCAAATCCAGTGTAAAACAAAACAAGCAGCGGTCTACGTCATCCCCTGTCTTTATCTTGTTCAGTGATTAGCAAGCACATTTAGGACACCTGCTGGTATTTCTTAAATTTTATACCTTTAAAGTCAAAAATAGGAAATTGTAACTTGTTTGAAGGAACTGAGTGATCTGATCAGAGAGAAACTATCTTTGGAGATTTTACATTGCCAGGGACTCCCAAACAGAGGTCCATAACATATGTAAGATGTACTGTACTACATGGGAGGAAGTATGCATATGAAATGTTCCATAATATTGCATCGTGGCATAAAGAATTTTAAAGCGTCGATTGACGAGTACTGCATGCTGTATGTCTCTGATATCTCATGGAAATTAATACTTTGAAGTCATATTTCATTGCGCAAATATCATATAATTTTGATCATCTTAAGGAACTTTAAGGAGGTATGCTACACCAGAGAAATTTGATGTAGATGAAAAGTGGAGGATATGTACAATAATATTTTGAAGTTGAAAATTTTTAAATCTACTTTATTTTGTCAAAAATACAGTTTTAATAGAAGGTAATCTGAAGGAAAAAAAATTTAAAACTCCTGCTGGACTTAAACCTGCGACCTACAGTTCAGTAGTCGGTATTCTAACCTACTGAGCTACTCGGCTAGGTATTTAAATAGAAAAGGAAAAGTCTAATATTGCTGATATCTATTTTTTCATCTATGTTTTTAAAGGAAGTCAGCCATTATGACGATGTAGAGTACTACCTTAATCGCAAGTTCTTACCCTACATGTAAACTATTAGAGTTACATTTTTACAAACTGTGATAATGGTCATTTCCTCATGAATGTACTGTAATTGTGAATAATGTGCGATTGAATCTTGATAGTATGTCTATTTCAACGACACGGAATTCCAAAAGAACTGAAAGTAAATTGGAATGAATTGCAACGCTTCAAGCCGGCAAGAATAGGTCCTCAGTACCTCTAGCTTGTCGTAAGATACGACTAAATGGGGCGGTCCTTCGGATGAGACCGCAAAAATGAAGCCCCGTGTGGCACGATAAAGATTCCTCCTTGCTCAATAGCCATAAGCGCCGAGCATACAAATGTACATTTTGGCCTAAAATTTGCACCGATAATGGTGACGTCTCCATATGAGTGAAAAATTCTCGAGAGGGACGTTAAACAATATACAATCAATCAATGAATCATACGTTCATGTATTTCTGAAATTAAAATTTATTTCTTAAATGAAGCTTCATGCCATGAAAACCATGTTATGTATGTCTGCGTTCAATCCCATACGTTTTTCTTATCTCTGTTTAGTTTAGAGTTGAGACGAGTAAATGAAATGATGTATGGTATACAATTATTTGATGATAATCGTAAAGTTTTCTGAGGATTAGCAAGACCATTGCAGAACAAAAGTATATACAGTGTATGAGAATATTAGATGAAGCAAACGGAACGTTTTTCTCGTGTAGGGATAGCTTACGACAACCGGAGGACGTAGTGTCTTAAACATGATCAGTGAAAGCATGATTGGGTGGAAATAGAATCACGCATCCTATGTATATAATACCGACGAGTAGCGTGCACATCGGAACTTCACGCACACAATATAACGCAAAACCAATCTGTCAACCGAGATCTTTCCGTGTTGGTCAAACTGCGAAGTAGTAAATTTTTAGAAATTTGAAAATTCTGAGCGTATAGTGATCTGTCAATTTATCCGTCTGTAATGAGGATGGATGCCACTGTTTATTGTTATTAACGATGTAAACAACTCAATTCTTAAGTTTACTGTGTAAGACGAATTGCTGGCATACCAGGGAAAGAATTCAATAACAATTTTAGTGTTGCAAAATAAAGTTCAAATATACCGAGTATTTCTATGGCAGTGTGATATATGAAATCACTAATGGCATTTTCTATAATTCTTACTTTTCTTATATTAAAATTAAAATATTTGTGACCTGCAATTATCTTAAAACTGCAAACTTTCTCATAAAACGTTTTCCAGAAACAAATATTGTATTGAAAATTAATTATTTGAATGTCTATGATCATAAACTGGGAATAGACTTAAGTCAAAAATCAGAATATGTTGATATCCTTGCCTTATCAAAATCACACGACTTCTTGATTATCGATTTGAATCCAATTTAATTTATTGTCTCAAAATGAATTTCAATAACGTTTAGATATCAATATTTCACGAATAAGATCAATTTGAAAATATAACTTAAGTATGGTCAAGGAGTCAACGACTACCAGATCCAAAACAGTCACACACTGACATCCAAGTCTAGAACCGTCACACCGTGACATCCAGGTCTAGAACAGTCACACACTGATATCCAGGTCTAGAATAGTCACACACTGACATCCAGGTCTAGAACAGTCATACACTGACATCCAGGTCTAGAACAGTCACATCCAGGTCTAGAACAGTCACACCGTGACATCCAGGTCTAGAACCGTCACACACGGACATCCAGGTATAGAACAGTCACATACTGAAATCCAGGTCTAGAACAGTCACACACCGTGACATCCAGATCTAGAACAGTCACACTGACATCCAGGTCTAGAACAGTCACACACTGACATCCAGGTCTAGAACAGTCACACCGTGACATCCAGGTCTAGAACAGTCACACATTGACATCCAGGTCTAGAACAGTCACACATTGACATCCAGGTCTAGAACAGTCACACACTGACATCCAGGTCTAGAACAGTCACACACTGACATCCAGATCTAGAACAGTCACACTGATATCCAGGTCAAGAACAGTCACATCCAGGTCTAGAACAGTCACACCGTGACATCCAGGTCTAGAACAGTCACACACTGACATCCAGGTCTAGAACAGTCACACACTGACATCCAGGTCTAAACCAGTCACCCACCGTGTTATCCAGGTCTAAAACAGTTACACACTGACATCCAGGTCTAAAACCGTCACACACTGTCATCCAGATCCAGAGCAGTCACACACTGACATCCAGGTTTAGAACAATCACACACTGACATCCAGGTCTAGAACAATCACACTGACATACAGGTCTAAAACCGTCACATCCAGGTCTAAAACAGTCACACACTGACATCCAATTCTAGAACAGTCACACACCATGGCATCCATGTCTAAAACCGTCACACACTGATATCCAGGTATAGAACAGTCACACACTGACATCCAGGTCTAGAACAGTCACTGACATCCAGGTCTAGAACGATCACACACTGACATCCAGGTCTAGAACAGTCACATCCAGGGCTAGAACAGTCACACACTGACATCCAGGTCTAGAACAACCACAAAGTGACATCCAGGTCTATAACATTCACACACTGAAATCCAGGTCTAGAAGCCAGGTCCAGAAGAGTCACACACTGGCATCCAGGTCTAGAACACTCACACGCAATGATATCCAGGTCTAGAACAACCACACACTGATATCCAGGTCAATAACAGTCACACCGTGACATCCAGGTCAATAACAGTCACACACTGACATCCAGGTCTGGAAGAGTCAGACACTGACATCCAGGTCTAAAACAGTCACTCACTAACATCCAGGTTTAGAACAATCACACACTGACATCCAGGTCTAGAACAATCACACTGACATACAGGTCTAAAACCGTCACATCCAGGTCTAAAACAGTCACACACTGACATCCAATTCTAGAACAGTCACACACCATGTCATCCATGTCTAAAACCGTCACACACTGATATCCAGGTATAGAACAGTCACACACTGACATCCAGGTCTAGAACGATCACACACTGACATCCAGGTCTAGAACAGTCACATCCAGGTCTAGAACAGTCACACACTGACATCCAGGTCTAGAACAACCACACCGTGACATCCAGGTCTATAACATTCACACACTGAAATCCAGGTCTAGAAGCCAGGTCCAGAAGAGTCACACACTGGCATCCAGGTCTAGAACACTCACACGCCGTGACATCCAGGTCTAGAACAGCCACACACTGATATCCAGGTCAATAACAGTCACACCGTGACATCCAGGTCAATAACAGTCACACACTGACGGTCTAGAAGAGTCAGACACTGACATCCAGGTCTACAACAGTCACACACTGACATCCAGGTCTAGAACAGTCACACAGTGACATCCAGGTCTTGGACAGTCAAACACTGACATCGAGGTCAAGGACAACCACACCGTGACATCCAGTATGATATACGAAACCAAAGTTTACAACATGATACACGAGACCAAAGTTTACAACATGATACACGAGACCAAAAGTTCACAACGTGATACACGAGACCAAAGTTCACAACATGATACACGAGACCAAAAGTTCACAACATGATACACGTGATCAAAAGTTCACAACGTGATACACGAGACCAAAGTTCACAACATGATACACGAGACCAAAAGTTCACAACGTGATACACGAGACCAAAGTTCACAACATGATACACGAGACCAAAAGTTGACAACATGATACACGTGATCAAAGTTCACAACATGATACACGAGACCAAAAGTTGACAACATGATACACGTGATCAAAGTTCACAACATGATACACGAGACCAAAAGTTAACAACATGATGCACAAGACCAAAAGTTCACAACATGATACACGCGATCAAAGTTCACAGCATGATACACGAGACAAAAGTTCACAACGTGATACACGAGACAAAAGTTCACAACGTGATACACGAGACCAAAGCGGGATCGTAGTGAGAGCTTAAATGATTCAGCAGGAAATGCAGCTACTGTGGTGAGTGCCTCTTGTGATGGAAACACCAGATTTCTAAACTAATCAAAATCATATTTCGACACTGCATGTATAACTACTAGACGTGTGGTTCGACGTTTTGTCCTCTCTGGAAGTACTGCTTTAGTCGAACCGTCCGAGTTTATCTGTCGGGAAATACTGTTTTAGTCGAACCGTCCGAGTTTGTTCTGTCTGGAAATACTATTTTAGTCGACCTGTCCAAATTGAAGTTCGACAATCCCACTCACCTGTATGATTCGTGTCTGATACCTTCAGAAACAGGTGCTCCCTCGCCTCTTTAATCACCCGATCCTAGCGCTCCACCTGTGAGAGCTCCCGCTTCCCGTCCGTAAAGTTTTTCTGATTTTACACTAGTCAGACATTGATCACGGAAGAGAGCTTGGGCACTATTTGTGCGTACTTATTCTCATTGATCTGTCGTGCGTTGAAAAGAGGATTGTTTTTAAAATGCAATGTAGTTATCATATGTCTGGTTTTGTGATTTTTCTTTTTATAATCATAATGATCTTGTTAAGATAGACGCATGACATCTATAAATAATCATACGCGCATTGTTCACAACTGCAATGCATCCATGAGGAAATGATTACCCACGGGAGACGCGAGTTTTACTATTTCAAAGATAAGTTGTGATTACCATGTCTCAATCAGTAGGAAACATCACTAATGATGCAAATGTATAATGAAGTGATTTTGATTGACATGCACTGTACACAAAGACGAAACATTTTCATATATTGATCATGTACTGCATATTATCAAATCAAAAATACAATTATCACCAACGTTATTGATTGTATAGAATTTCAATATTTAAAACTTACTACCGAATTCATTTGTCTTTTCTTAGCATACAAGTACATGCACTTGATAGAATATGACCATCTCATTTTCTGAGTGTCCCCGCTAGTAACGAACCGATTGTTTCCGAACAGCTTTAATAAGTCACGTGATGGGTTGTCTTGTAGAACCTATCGCAATTTTGTGATATTTTTTTGTGATAAATACTTGGAACCAGTTCCTGTTCATTCCCAAAGTGAGGAACAGTCGCCTTGTCTGTAACCATTCTTTAACCTGCCGTCAATATATGACATGTTAATTATTCTAAAGTCTGCAAAATCACTCTTGTAATCTTTTGATGAACATTAGTTGATGAATCGATGTGTCTTAAGTGTTGGACACGTTGTGTGCAGTGCAAATTTAATGACTTATTAATCTTCTCTTGTCGTTCTTGCATAATAGATGATCCAAAATTGATGCACTTCACATATTTCCATGAAAAGTTTAGCATCATTATTTATTTTTTAATTTATCTCCATTACATGTTCTTAGTACTCAGAATTAAAACGAATATTTCTCAAATTTAAATTCATAATTGTAAAATGTGGGGTTATTTGTTGAGATATGATGTTGTTTTGAAAGAGAATTTAAAAAAGAAGAAGAAGAATTAATTGGTCTCTCAAAAGCACCACCTTGGAACAAGAAGGTTTTGTGACAGATGCACTTCTTCGACTGTCGTTTGTGCAATCACGGAGTACAGGCACGCATTTTTATATTGCCTTTGTTATTACAGGGAGATCGGAACATTTAACTTTCAAATGATGGTATTATGGTAGGAAATATTCTTATTGCTTTTGATACTAAATATATATGTGTACTTAAAATTGTATCCTTTCCTTAATGAATAATAATTTTCAAAACATATCTTTTTGGTGAGATTAAAACGGGGAAAAAAGATTAAAAGAAAATACATCAAAGAAATATTTTTGATGTTAATTTTGAGATTAATATTTGATCGAATTTTAAACATCGAACGTCAAGAGGTAAAAACAAGTAGAGTATGTACATGTACTTATATTTTGCCCTTTTTGCGTCATCGTTTCTTCCAGAGAGATCCGACACTGGCTGACCTTCTTTTAAAAATGTGAATTGTCATCGTTGACTTTGATAATGAGTAAATAGTAAAAGATAGAATTGGAAGCCAGATTATGCGAGGTATGTCTCAACGCGGAAACCTAATGGGCTGATACTTTGTAGTATTTAATGCGCTCCTCAGAATGACTGCACAACCCTCGCATTGCCGTCTCATCTTTTCCCGTTTTCCCGTTCTTTCTCTTTGTTTTCTTGTGCGTCTATCATTTCAGACAATTAAACTTGGTATTAAAGAACTTTGAAAGCTGTCAATCAGTCCTCTCAATACATAATATTCCGTAAGGTAGATTGTATGCGGTTTTTGTGAAGAATGTCATGTTCGAGAGTTATTATGCACTTTCTTCTTTATATTACACAAAAGTCATATTTTCAGAATTCATTTGAATTTGTTTCAGACCTTGTTGACACAGGTGGGCTTCTGGTCACTGTTTACACCTGTGAAACACAGACAAACCAGGTGTGCTTAGGTATTACACCAGGATGCATACAAAAATGAATAAGGGAAATTAATCCTGCGTGGTTTTTTCTCACTGATAGAGAATGCCTTTAAAAGAAGAAAATTAAGATTTATAATTTAACAGCTTAGAATCAATATTGCAATTGACCAAGGCTTCACTTGTTAAAGCACAATCGCAAACACTACTTTTGGCCCCTCTAAATATTATCTTTTTATCTGGGTACTTCATGTTAGAGAGTGATAGGTAACAAGCGATAAACGAGGGACCGGCAATCACACCTGGCCACTCGAGAGACGTCATTCGGTGGCGGAGGAGAAATAAGTATATTGAATAGGTGACATAAAGAGGGTTGTCGAGCACGAGTATACCCTTGTACGATGTGACACAATGAATTATTAGAAGATCTAAGCTTACGAGGAAAATCGTACTAATACTTGTATACAGTCCCATTCACCTACCTGCCTTAATTAGAAAAATGTTAACGAGATTAGCACCAAAAGTTTAATTTTAATATGTATACACGATTAGAATAACAACGAATTATGATTTTTGATTTTTGCTTTGTTGTCTAAATTAATTGGAATATTATGCAGAATATAGAAAACTTGTCGATCGCACTCCGTGGCACAATTTGAAAGTTAATGAAAATTTTGTTTTATTTATAATGCTAGTTCAAATTGTGAGACACGGATCGAAGTACAGACCAAAGCAGACCAGTCCAAGACAAAATCATGATTTAATGTCAATTATTGAGAATTACAGAAAACATTTCTCCCATTAAGCAAAGCTTCGTATTGTTAATATCATTGGTTTGTAAGTTTGTGAGGATCTCTTGCCCTCAAACTTTCCTGACATTTCGCTGCTTCAGAGGATGGTTATTCTATCGGCAAACATTATTTTATAGATGAAGTTTCCTTTCAATCTGGCATGTCAAAATGTAAGAAATTTATGCAAAGCATGTCAAAGATTTCAAGTAAAAAGAGAGGCGGAATTTCTAGCGAGCCTGTCAAAACTCTTTAGCAAGACTGGAATCGCCTTCCAAGGCGTTCAATAGACGGAGACTATTATTGGACGACCCCGAACTTCTGAATATGTCATTTATTCATGAAATGTGCGGGAAAAAATCGTTTTGAAAATGTGGAATAAAAGTTCATCGCGTTGAAAATTTCTTCCACTCTGCTTCGTTGGGGCTCAATAGTAAGGAGTGGAAAATGGATGTTACACATTCGGGATAATTCAAACCTTGCTGTGATAAGTCGGACTATGTATTACACTGAACTCGTGAGGCTTATTTTCACTTTATGTGTCCTTCTGTTAAGGATACTGGTGATAGAAGCTTCTAAAGGGACATCTAAAAGCGGTAGTGTACATATTGAAGTCTTCTTATTTTGACTTTATCAATTTTACCTTTATTTTACAGTTTTAACCACTTTTAGTGTCTTGCTATTTTTTTTATATCATGAACAGCTATTAAAAAAAAGCAAAAGATATGTATAAATATCATTTAAAACTAAAACTATCAAACAATAAGTTAAATCTCGAGGTCACCCCTTTTCACGCCTTTGAATATTCACCGATTGTTTTATTTTTCCAAACGATATACACCAAACATTTTTTCGTTTAGTAGATGATAATTCTTTCCACGTTGTTTGTTTGCACTTATTGTTTGAATAATTCCAACTTTCACATTTTTCAATACCTTGCAGGTGATAAGCCTATTATGCAAACAAGAATAATAATTTTCTGTCGGTTTATTAATTCATTTTTCTGTTAATGATAAATTACAGTTTTCAAAATTATGTAAGATAAATTCGACCAGATCAGGGAGAGATTTAATTCACACAAGAATTACTCGTGCATGCCCTAATGAAGTTATAGTGCTGTTATGTGCACCTATCGATTGCTCATTGATGACAACAATATCAGTGCTCTTACAACAGAATGCGAACGGCCATAATTATAATATTAAACTATATTAATCATATTACATTAATTAAAGTGTGACCAAAACCAAAAATGCAAATACTTGTGCTAAACTTAGTGTTTTTCAACTAAGGACCGGTGCAAACCCACCTTGGAAAGGGGTTAATGATATTTAATGTAGTGACGTAATCCACTATTAACTTAGTTAACCGGAATATATTCTTTATCGTGTGAACCGCCCTAATTTTCTACATTGTATTTTACATGTATTAGTAATAGAAAAAGGGCGTGTAAACTGTGTAAAGTCAAGGATTACATATATATGAAATAACGAAATATTAGCACTGTAGATACAATGATTTTCAAGCGAATAAATTTCGTTTTAAAATATAAAAAACAATTGTAAGTTTATCGGATATATTTTCATGCTTTTCATGTTGAATTAACGTGATCATACATGGGGGGTCACTTTTCGTTGGCGTATCAATTTTCTTGAAGATTCTCGAACTAGGTGGAATTTGATAACCAACATAATTCTATCGACGAAAATTTTAAATACTAGTAACTGATTCTTTATTTTCCATCTCCAACATCAGAATCTGACAGAATTAGCAGTAATCACAATGTATCCTCCTTAAATGACCGTTTTCTGGTTTTTCAGCCTCAAAAGCCGATAGAACTAGCAGTAATTGTGTTCGGGAGAGAAGCGAAGCGCTGGAGATCGCCAGACGGCCCACGTTTGGGGTCTACATACCCGAGTGCAAGGATGACGGTACGTACGCCGAGCGGCAATGCCATGTAACAAGTGGTTTTTGTTGGTGTGTGACCTCCGACGGAAAACCAATCGAGGGGACCCCGGTGCACGGGAGAGACCCGGCCTGTAGAGGTATTAATTGACTATTTCCGGTTCCTGTGCCATGCGCTTCCTGTGGACCTTGTGGCATTGTTGTCCTCGGCAACACTGAGCTTTTTTGACATAACATTCGTATACATATCATTATAGTTTTATGGTTTTCGTGATTGTAATAGTATGATACAAGTATATACAAGAAATTTATTTTTAAATACCATTTAGCAAATGGAAAAAAAAAAAAGTTTATTAAAACGTTTGTTCTGACAAAGATCACGAAACCATATGAGCGTCTTTTTCTAACAGCATGAGGACGTTTTTGTCATCTGGCATGGGATATATTGCACATTATACGTATAAACAGACGAAAGACGCAGCGTTAATACTCTAACTCATTGCTTCTGTCTTTTCCCTCGTTCTCTGTCGATAGATGTTTATCATTGCAGACAAGGAAGTAATTAAGCTACATGTAAATTGCATGGATTTAATCAAGAGATTTATGTTTTTTATGGGTTAGTTATGAAAGTCTTTTTTTGATGTGACAACTTTCGGAATCGTATTAGCTGATTTGATTTTAATTGAAATGAGAAACAGTGAAAAGTCAGTGAGTGTTATTGGTGTGATCAACATGCGCAATCATTTTGACAGGGACTAAGAAACGTAGACAGCCCAAGAGGGAGCGAGGTAAATCTAAAAAGAAAAAACGGAGGAAGAGTAAGTATATATCCGAAATACTAATGTAATATAGTGCTTGCATCTGAGAGGGTACCATGGCCATCTCTACACAGAAATAGTAAAAATCTTGACAGGATATTTCGTTCAGATTTCTCATTTATTCGATGATGTTTTTGTTCAGATACAACAATATGCTCTTTTCACTTCAATTGAAGATTTATGTAATATCTGCTTATAGCATTTCTCGGATTTTGCTATTTATTAATGTGGAGTATCTTGACCATGGTGCTTTCCGACATGTAACAACTTCTGTGAAGGGGTGATTAATTTCTAAACCGAAGAATATTAATGCCGCTTTAACGCTGTACAAGAAGCCACACATTATGCTTTTATACCTACAAGTTTTACACGCTTTAAATTCTTGCCTAATTAGAAAACATCTCCGTTAATTTATTTTTCATAAATAGTGAACTCCTGGATGGAGTTTTTACACCATAACAATTACAGACCAATTCAAAGTCTTCTCTTACGCAAATTGCATTTTCTCGTTTACGTTATGAATGAATTCTTGTAAATAATTCAATTTGAATCCCCTGCCCCGGTAATTGACCTTTATAATTTGCTTCTCATTAAATTCTTGAGTTATGAAATGTGAGGTTTTTCCATACTTTGGATATTATTAGAGAAAGTGTTCTATTTATATGCACCAATCCAGCATGAGAGAGAGAGAGAGAGAGAGAGAGAGAGAGAGAGAGAGAGAGAGAGAATGCTGCTCGATCCATCAGCTTGAGTTGTATTGGCTGAGAGATGTCTCTTCTCTTGTACAGGTTGTAAGACGGCGGACAAACAGAAATTTAACATGAACATAGTCAAGGTGTTTACTGACGAATACCAACGGGCCGTCCAAGTATCGGGATCCGTCTCATGTAAGTCCCTACACCAGAGAACCGACAACGACTC
Source organism: Ostrea edulis (assembly GCF_947568905.1). Taxonomy (NCBI): domain Eukaryota; kingdom Metazoa; phylum Mollusca; class Bivalvia; order Ostreida; family Ostreidae; genus Ostrea; species Ostrea edulis. The sequence continues at coordinate 29,768,290 of NC_079168.1, forward strand.
ACAACGTAATATGTGTATATTGTTATATACGAATCCGGTGCATATTTTTGGGCTAGCAGTTTTGAATTACAGCTGAAAAAATAATACATTTGTTTGTGTCCATCGTGTTCTATCTAATTATTTTAATTAATTGATTTCTATCTAATTATGTTAATTATTTGATAATGACGATACTGATAAATAACACTCATTGGGGTTTACGAGCAAAGTCGAAAGAAAGCACCGCGCTGAAGATCTAACAGAAATAATTAAAGATTTCTATTATATTATCTATGAGTATTGCTATCTCATTAGGTGATACATGTCAGTATTAAAAGTTACTCTAAACGTATCAAACAAAGCAATCACTAGATCAAACTTGAAAATTTTATTAGCCAAGAGAAAAGGAATTATGTTTGATAGATTAACGTTGTTATATTGGGGAATATATTCGTTGAAATGTGGTACTATGTCGTATGTCTTTGTTATTGATGGTGCTATGCCCTATGTCTTTGTTACTTGTTGTGCTATGTCGAGTCAATATATGTATTATTTGTGGTGCTATCTCGTAAGAAATGTTTAGTATTTGTGGTGCTATGCCGTAAGAAATGCTTGGTATTTCTGGTGCTATGCCGTATGAAATGCCTGGTATTTGTGGTGCTATGTCCTATGTCTTTGTTATTGGGAGGACTGGGTCTGATGGACTACTTGCGTCATGTTTGGGACCAATGGTGAAGTACCCGAGTCACTTGGGTGAATGTGTCTGGTACAAAAGTTCTCTTATTTTTGGGTAATATTTATTATGGAATAGATATTTGGGGGAACTATGCCTGGTGAAATAGGTTTGTTACTTTGGGTGTAATGTCTAATGAAATCGCTATTTGGGGGAACTATGCCTGGTGAAATTGCATTGTTATTTAGGTACCATGTATGATGGAATAGGTTTTGTATTTACAAATCATGTTCATTAACCCTATTTACTTATTTGAAAGAAAAAACAATCAAAGATTTAAAATAGTACCAGCTTTTTTCTTTTACTAAATGTTAAAGAGGTCTCATATTGTTTTGTTATTCAGTGGGCTCTGACAAAACACTGGCACGTAAAGTGATAGAGTGGAAATTCGATCAACTGGATAAAAATAAAGACAATATTTTGAAACGCAGAGAAACAAGGACTATTAAACGGATGGTGCGGAAGTTGATACAACCCAAAGCATGCGCACGCAGGTTCCTTGAATATTGTGATTCCGACCGTGATAAAATGATCAAGCGGAAGGAATGGTCATTCTGCCTGGCCACTAATACTAATACCAGTGAGTATAGAAAATTTTAACTTATAAATGAGCCAATTGTAAAGTTTTAACTGTTTACATTTCTCAATATCAATTATCAATTGTTAAAGTTTTTATTAAGTTTATATTTCTATTAATTCTATTGGTATAATTTGATTAAAGCATTCGTTATATTTTTCTTGTGTTTATTGATATGTATGAATGTTTTGTTTTGTTAGCTGTTGGATTAATATAACACTCTTTCGTCCAACAGACGACAAAGCAATGTTATGCCTCGTTCCGGTTATGACGTCATTTAAATTATTGCTTACTAACACAGACTTGAAAGATATGTATTCATTGTTTGACGTCATATGATAATGGATTTCATCGATTTTATTGTGTAGGGGTACATAGAGACCCTCCCATCATTATCAAGCCAACTCGTCGTAAGTCTAGATGTTGTGCATAGATTTGATATTGTCTTTCTCTGGTATGGTTGTTATTTCTCCCACAAAGGGTCACTGTACTCCATTTTTAATTCCTGAAGCATGTTTGTTGTTTGGAATGCATTTGATTTCGAAAAGATTAGGCATGTTTGTACTATGTTGGAAGTTGTTTTAGCAATAGAATCAAGTTTTCAACCTAGAAGTAGACTAAATAACTGAGAGTCCGTAGACATCTTTTGACGACGACAGTATGACAGAACTGCTGACTGCTTTACGTCATTCCGAAACGAGAGCCGGGTAAGGCGTAGATATGAAGATTTACAGATTAAAAGATTAATGTTTAATGTGTTGTTACCAATTATTTTATTCAATGTGAAACATTCTTTTATCATAGTTGGCCATAATGAGTAAGACCTGTCTGTACTTAATAAAATATTTTTGAATATTCAACAATATCCACGATTATCCAAACCGCCATTTTCATCCACAGATAAGAATTATGATATAAAGATGACCATTTTAAAGAAAGTTTACTTCAACTTTAAATCTTCATGCCTATGCCCACTCCATCTATGTTTTATTGCTTACACTTGAATATTGCAGTGTGTCGGTAAGTTATGTAGTGTTGTTTTCCTTGAAATGCTAGCCATTTAAGGAAAGCCATACACTTGTAGTTTGCGGACAGACCCGTACTTCACCTGCAATATTCACTTGTAGGTTTCTTTCTCTGTTTCTTTTCTTGCTTGTGCATGTTTAAGGTTAAAGTTATTGTCCATGCTTATTACTTCCGATGAAGAAAGGTTTTTTCCCCAAACGGTGATTTCAGTCATTACTCAAATTTAGGATGATATTTGATACCTTCTTGTTTTATACTAGTTCCGCTTAATAACTGATCATTATCGGCCTCTTTTAACATCCGTATCAACTTCTATTTAATATATACCTTTTTTGTATTAGGCATACGGTGCTTAAGCCTAGTACACGCCACACTATCTTCTGGAGAAACTGAGTTTGATAATGGTCAAATGGACATATTCTGCTCAAAGTCACTTCTTTGTCTTTTGTGCACGTGGAAGGAGTAGGGGGATATCTTGGAGAATGATATCACAAGTTGAAATGCTGGGCACTACAGGAAGTGCGTGATTGAAGATGAAGATGCCTATGTGCAGAATATGTGAGTGAACGGTATCAAACTCGGTTCTCTTTCTTTCTGTATTTTACCTACTAACAAACTGACAACCTTCGGGCAAAGTGCAATACAATTAGTAACAAATAGAACAATGGGTTTATCCCCGTTTCATATAGTTTCTCGTCGAATTTTTCTCACCCTGACGACAGACCCAGCGCTGAAGAAGCCAGTCGTTGAAGAACAAGATGGTATATTTTATTTTATTTTTTTCATGTAGTTATACATCTTAAAGACTTTCTATGAGATATACATTTTACATCTGTACTTCTACGATTGATAATCATTCTATGTGGATGAATATAGCACCTTTTATGTACTGTATATATTTATAAGTATATAATTGCGTTTTCGCATTTGCGCATGCTTGGGGATTGCATGACATCATACCTGTCACTTGGCATGATTTGTGATATATACTCAGTACCCTTGTATAAAAAAAATCTTGTGTGTTTCATGTCTAAAAATTACAACTATGACGCATTATCAAAATTTGCGAATGTATTTTTCTTCTTATTTAATCTCTGCCAGTATCTCTCCTCTATATCTGTTCATCTTTCCGTCGTTCTTCCTCTCCCTTTCTTTATCTCTCTCCCTGTATGTGTGTGTCTCTTTTTCTGTATCTCTCCTTCTGTATATTTCTGTTTATCTTTCCATCTCTCTATTTCTCTCTTTCTTTCTCTCTCTTTCTCTTTGCTTTTAGATTTTCAGCTGTAGAAATCTTCACCTATCTCCACATTATATTCTCAATTTTGATACAATGACTTTCAGTATTTATATTAATTCATCACTATATCTTTGATGACCCTTTACTTTGCAACGATTCTCTCTGTCAACAAATATCAAACAAAAGACTTGTTTAAATATGGTGATACGGTTATTGCGTAAAATATTCAGAAATACTGATAACAGATGATAACTACATGTATTGAGGAAAAAATACGGGTACAATATCTAAAATAATCTAGGATATTGAGATTTCAGTTTTTGGTTAAGTATTACTTATCGTTGTTAAATTTTTATGTTATGTGTAATATATATTCCTATTGGCCATACAGACAAATGAATCGCAGTAAATATCTTTAGATATGTCATTGATTGGAATGTATTGAATCTATACTACGTGAGGATATTAAGTCGCTAACGATTCACTAACTACCCTTCGTACGGTTCCTAAAACCTGACCCTTTGTGAAGATTTTAATCTCGGTTTTGTAATCTCATTGCAAGTAAGGTTGTCTACTTTGGCTACTCTTTAATCTGTAATAATTTGTATTTTGATTGGGTAGAAATTAGTCTATGGGAAGAAATTAATGAAATATGTATGTCTATGATAAATTCAGACGAAACGCATTTGATCATTTAATTGCATGAAACACATCTTCAATCAATTTAAACAATTTGGATACGTTGACAGAGTTTCGTGCTAGCACTCAGACTACTAATGGGTCATTTCAAGAGCTCACTCGATAAAACACTTGCTCTGTGAGCGAGACGTCGCGGGTTCGATATCCGTCTACTCCAGACAGGAATCTTGGGTTCGATATCCGTCTGCTACAGACACGAGTCTCGGGTTCGATATCCGTCTGCTACAGATACGAGTCGTTAGAATAAGCTGCGACTGTTGAGTAACCATGCACGTGTTATTGAAAGTGAAAGAAGCGGATATTTTGGGTCGCGTGAAACATTTTAAAAATCCTAGGTTCCGTCGCATTATAAGGCTTTGGTACAATAAACAAACCTCATAGTATAGATAGTTTTCCTATTACGTAATTTTGACAAAATTTATTTCCCTTTGTCGCCATCTTGGCGGTCTAGAGGATGGTTTTTCTTCTGAGTCTTGTGAAGCCTTAATATTTGGTATGATATAATTACTTAATGAAATTGTGAATTAGTGAAAGTTCTTACTCATGTATATGGCTCTGGTAAACGATGCTTTATTTATGGTCAGTATAAAGAACGCAAGTCAACCTCCAACATGGCGGTCAAAGGAAGTAACTTCCACCAAAATGTCGTCTATCGAAAAAATATCTATCGAATATGTTAAAATTGTGGCTTTACGCCTAAAGCTCATGACTTTACCATATCAGTGAAATATTCTCGTTGGGAATTTAAACATTGAATGAACTAAAATTACAATTATTACTCAACATTTTGACACGGAACCCTCCTTAATGATATCACAAGAACTTGCATGCAAAAAAAAAAAAAAAAAATTCTCATAGCGTGAATGGAATTTCCAGAGAGCCTACGCAGAAATATCTTTTAAAAGATTCAAGAACTCACGTTAAAAATAACATGATATAAATCATTTCTTTAAGGTTAAAATAGGAAAGTTAGAAAAATTTTGGATTTCGGGGAATGGTCAATAAAAATTCATAATGCCCAAACTAGGAAGCACCGTAAAATAGATTTACATCTCCACTGAGTAGGAAAAAACTCCTATTGCATTATATCTAATCTTTGTTGATATAAATATTATACTGATTAAAAAGACCTCACATTCAGTAAAATAAATATCGGTATGAAAGACGAGGAAGAACATTTTCATAATTATAATTAACTGATCGTGTTTGCATATTTGTTGACAGTTGTACAATCGATCTGAATAAATCTCTTGATTTCTTTACCCAACACAGCCTCTCCCAAAGTGCGGCAGCCCATCATGGGCGAGGGAAGTTCCCGACCTGGCCTCAACCCTCGCCAATCCAACATTGCCGATACTAGACCAGAACAGGAAGGTACATCATCGCCTACTTCAGTCCATTTTCTAGTGTATAATGACTGTCGAGATTCAGAAAAAGAGATATGTAAACATTTTCGAGAAAACTTTTTAAAAAAGTAACTTTCCCAAAGAAAGAATCAAGTCTGACGTTTCTCTCTCCTTTTTTCCGGCGGTAATGACAATTTCAATTCTTTATGAACCTTTAGGAGTGGTTTTTTATTTTCGTCTGAAGTCTCTATGATATGCACGTGTGTATCTCTCGTTTCTGATTCTTTGTAATCCATTCGACCTTTAGTTTTATTTCAGCTCCTGCTGACTATTTCATCTTTTCCCCCAAAGGGATTACATTGTATAATGCTTTAGATACTAACAATAGAATAAAAATTCTATATATATTACTATGTATATATAGTGTTTAAATAAATAATCTTTTTCAATTTCAAAGAACTCCCTGCATTAATGATAAGTGCAGTCGCTAGCAAGGAAAAATGGTAATGGAAATTTATTCACAAATTGTGTTTGTCACGTGGTCCCAACACTGCTTGACACCTGCTGGTGGTAGCCTCTGAACCACGCGCTGTCACGTGACCTGTTTCATACATATAGGCTTATCGCAATAGCTTTCAGTCAAGGCGAAGGGATGATGTCACATGCTTCCATCTCGACAAAAAAACTGGCTTTGCTTTTAAAAATCTTTCACCTTTTTTAATTGTTTGAAGTACTTGCATGTGTTTGTTGACTTTTTGTGTTAAATTTGGATATAAATAAAAAAGGTGTCATATTTTATAGTAGTTAGAAAAAGTTGTTTGGAGGAGCACGCGTCGTCCCTTAGTCAACAGTCGGCGGATCCAAACGGGGGGATCTATATACCACAATGTACCTCCGACGGCAAATATAACATTGTGCAATGTCACAAGTACTGTTGGTGTGTTAATCAAGACACAGGGATACCACTGAAAGGAATAAAGGCAATCTTGGCGAGCAAAGGGCCTCCCCAATGCAATATTACAGCGGAGCGCGCCATGCCTGGTAAATAGTACATCTGTTCATTGTTAAGTTTGAAAGCAGGAGGTAACATACTGATGTGATTCGCGTTGGAGAGGTGAAATATTCACTTTGAATTGTTCTGAAATGTAACTTTTCGTAGTATTTTAATTTTACACTATGTCTTAGAAAGATTACATATGACGGTTGTTTTTTGTTTGCTTCTTTTTCATCATTTTATTGAAATAAAAACAACAACTAAATTTGCATTCTAATTGTTGAACGAAAAAGCTACAGTTAGAGACAATTCTTTACTATATGAATTGAAGTTTTCTGTGACTTTTCAAGGTTGTCCATTCGTCAAAAAATCGAGGTTTTTAACCAGTCTGCTGAGTATGTTTGTGTCTGAAATGCGGAATGATTCCACTGCCAGGTAAAAATCCAATCTCTACAAAATGATCTACATATTTATATCGTATTAAATCATACGAACACAATCATCTGCATATTTATATGGTATTAAATCATACGAACGCAATCATCTGCATATTTATATGGTATTACATGAACACAATTAAGTGAAAAAAGCATGTACGGAACATCTGTGGTTTGATTATGTAACAAAAAGAGTGGATTTATAGCGGAGGGTTTACATTAAGGATAGATCTCCATCTCGTAAATAAAATACTTTTAATATTTCCATATTTAAATCAATGTTGGAAGAAAAGAGCCCATGAAATACGCAGCACATAAAGATCCGGTCTCAATTGTAGCATTGAATTTCTCGAGGTTTGTTTAATTGTTTCGCCTGCCTTTGAATTATCAATAAAAGTTTGAAAGCCTACAGGTGTAGTAAGTAAACTTGGTCCAGGTGTGTTGCTCGTAAACTCCACGTGTGCAGAAATAATGGGCCGGGTATCACATATTAAAGCCGGAATCACCGAGGACTTAGCAGTTTATTCTGAAATGTTCATTTTGGCTGAGACTGGTCATAAGAATAAATTAACGCATAAAAGGGAAATAGGGCCTTGTTTGATTTAAGCGATTCATTATGCCCTGACCCAATAATAACGGTATTGATCCTCGCCGGAATCTCGGCGTGTAATTGATGACTTCCAGGGCTGTCAATCTCCCTGCTGTGTCATCTAATGTTTGTTCATACGATACGGCTGATGTTTGTCACCCCCTTATCAGATGTACATCAATTTGACCCCACCTGACCCCCCAGGTCGTTCTCGTCCTGGTTGAGACAGCTGGGTAGTGTTTTCGGTGTTACAGCATTCGCTCTAAACCACAAGTAATCTGAACTTCGGAACATAAGTTTGATTTTTTTATTCAATGTATAATATCCAATGTGTGATAGAATCGGGTTATATTTCCAAAGTTATGTGCAATTTGTTTTGACTGGCCGGTAAATGGTTTTGTAGATTTAAACCGACATACTTGAACAAAACAAAACAGCGACAGACACAAACAACCCGACAACACTTACCTATTGATACCACAAATTTTTTTTATGCTAAAACACTGAAGACCCGGATTCAGTGATCAGCTTAGGTCTTTTATTTTTCAGTCAAAGAAATCCCAAAAGAAATGAGTCTGATTTCGAAAGAGCTGCCAGGTGGAAATTTAGAAGTCTGGACAAAAACAACAACACGGTGATTACTGGGAAATCATTTATATTCGTGGTGAATCAGTTTTCGTGGATTCGGTATCCTCTGAAATTGACAATACCGGCAGATCAATATTAAGAATATTACTATTATGAGGACAAACCAATCCAGAAAACTGTGCCCCCACGAAATACAGAAATTACCCGCCCTCGAAAATAATCCATTCTACAGTGTTGTATTTGTTAGTATGAATTTGGTATAAATGAGGTAAACTGTTCTATGATGTGTTTTATTGTGCTGTAAAACATTTCAATAATCAAACTATATACTAGTATATATATCCATGTATAATCAACATAAAATTAATATACTTTGTTCATCTGTTCCAGAACTTAGATAGACGAGAAGTTAAAAAATTTCGCAAACTCATACCAAAACAAAAAGACACTAGAAAATGTAGTAGGAATTTCCTTCGATATTGTGATGAAAATACGAATAAGAAAATTTCTTTAGACGAATGGTTGAGCTGCACTAAGTTAAGCGGTAAGTTTTGATACATATTGATCAATATCGAATTAGTTTCGAATTTCATGAATAACCAAACAATCCATGATAACTCATAATGGCATTAAACTTTCCGAAATGATAGACGAAAACATTTTCTTCAACTTGTGATATTTCATTCAAAGATACATTTATTGAGAAGTCCCGTTAGAATTGAAAACAAGGCCATACACTTTCTTGTCTTTTGGGGTTTTTTTTAGAACAAGGTGATTTTGGTCTAAATTTAATGAGACATTGAAAAGTAACTGACAAATGTTACAGGGAAATGTAATAAATTATCTTTATGAATCACACAAACGATTCTTGTATAAACAAATAAAATTACAGTATTAGGCTTTTGCGCATACTCCTTCCAAAAACTTTTAAACATGAAAAAAATATAGAATTTAAGAATTTTTCTAAGGTTACACGCATGTAGTTTCCTATTTAAAATATCTAAGTGTTTAAAATATAATAAGTAATAGATAATGCTTTTATCGGTCTCTGATTCCAAACTATTATTCCTTTCGTATGTTTTGCAGACTATGGCTTAATTGTTTCAGAGAGTCCAAGAAGAAAAGGTAAAAATCCGTTAAGAGAATATTTAAAGCCAAGTTAAATTTAGAAAAAAAGTCACCCAGATCAAAACAGACTGTGCGGAGTGACGATCCTCAGCGACGACAAACGGCTTCAGTGGAATAGTGAATGCTTGGATACGGCCGGTATATTCCTCGCTACGTTACGTCTCTGTTGAATAGGAATCAAGTGATCTCAGAAAGCCAACGTAAATTGACGTCAGCACAAAACTGATGACGTTTGCAGCAATGTCAGAGATAGTCCCATGAACAAGTATTAAAGTATCAACTCCAATCAATGTTTATTATTTTGTTGATTATTTAATTTCTGTGTTCTTTATTCAACCCATTTGAAAAAGAAAGATGCCTAGTTCATTATAGTATATTAGTGATATTGTTTTAGATATAATGATGCGCAAATTCAAAAGATTTGTAGAGAACGCTGTGATTTGAATATAAACTGTTGGTAAATGGAAGTTATTCAAATGATATCTACTTTCATTTTAGTATTATCTTACAAACTGCATTGGAAATGTTGATTTTTTTAGTGTTCTAATTGTTTTGTCGTAAAACAATTACCAATGAAAAGTATGTAAAAGGGATGTACTTTCATGTCTAGATAGAAATTGGAAAATACTTACAAGATCCAAAGACATTACTTTGCTGCACCTAATTCGAAAACAAAATAGAATTGAAAATTGATCAATTCTTTTCTCTCTATTTTGATAGCCAGCTCGGTAAGGTGATGAATTTCATGAAAGTGCCTCATACTTAGTATTTGTACTGACGATAATATTAGAAGTGTCCATGCCAGTGGTGTGGATAAGGCATTGTTTTTGTTTTCATGTCCATTGAATTGTTATTTGTAAACGTTAAGATGTGTTTCATGAGGTTGCCATTTATACATGCTTGTCTCTGAATGGTATTCATCCATTCAAATATTGTTTTATGTCCTGAAATGTACTTTAATTTAATAAATATATTGACCGACGTTTCCACTTGTATTTGGAGAAGGTAGAAATATGTTGAAATGAATCAGATTGCTTCTGCAGATTATCAAATAGCGTGTGTACCTCCTCAGTTTGAGAGCGCCGATAAAGTTAGAAATATTTAAGAAAACTGTCTTATTATTTTTAGAAATCTATTTTCTAAAATGATATATTTTTCACGAAATGAGGGTTTCTAAGTTAATATATAGATTTTATTAAAGGAAGTTCTCATTTCATCTTTGTGTTTATTTTGAAGAGGAGTGACGGGCGGTTTTACATTACCTCTAGAAACTGAGATTTTTCTCTAATTAATTACATTGTATAATTTCATAATCTGTTTGTCTCGTTCATTTCCTTGGTGCCAAATTTACTTGAAAAGCAGATTCTTCATTCATTTCCTTAATAAATTGAGAGTGCTAAGCTTTTTTCGCATAAATTATTCTTAACTTATTGTGATGTGTCTTGCATAATTTTTCCCAAAAACCTCAAAAATGTGAAATGCACTTAGCATTACAGTTTGTTTTCATCATTATCAATGTATTGAATATATCCAGATAAAAACATTTAATCTAACGACCCAGGTAAATATTTATGTACTTTATTAAGCATGATAGATGCATTTACACATGAATTAACTCATTCGTCTTGCGCGATGGTTAAAATGATGAATATATTTTTTTATGTTAGACAATGTATTAGGATTGGGAACTACTGTAGGAAATTTGATATGGTTATGGCTGTTCAAGTAGTAGAATTTCAAATGTAGAACCGGCATCGTTCTGTTTATCATCGAGAGCCTACAAATGGTTGTTTTTTTTTAACTACGTAAACATGAACTTGAATAATATTTTCAGAAAAGGGTAGTTTAGAAAGCCACGTATCTATGGATAGTCAAATGAGAAATCAGAACCATAATATATGCTAGGTATCTCGCATTTGCGAAAATCTCGTGAGATTGGCCCACTTCCTTTCGCCATTGCTTCGCCCATTATGACATCATCACAAGTTATTACAAAGTTGTGACAGCATCGTGAAAATTTTGGGCTTACAGTCGGATGGAAAATGTCTTAGTTCTTAGAACTGTTGTTTACTATCCCAGACAATGAATGTAAGTAATATTTTATTTCCTTTGTATCCATGCAGTTTTTCTTGAAAAAATCCCTACTCATCGATGATATATTGAAAAGATTTGTGCATGCATCATTCAATGTTTATGGCATTTTGAAATATACATTTATTGTGTGACGTAAACAAGTCACCGTTGAGCACTTTAAGTAAGCAATTAACGTCTGAATTTTTAAATTTAGGGGTATTTGGCACTTTTCACAAATTGATGTAATCCATACGTCAAATTTATAAATTATTTGATACTGACTTACATGTGAATTTAATTTCCATAAAACCAAACGGAAAAGGATCGAAATTTTTTACTCCCGGACCTCAGTTTAAGTAGATTTCTCAGAAGCCCACAACTGCATTTAAATAACGTACACAACTTCAAGTGAAAATATCCGGTTCCGTAGGGGTTCTAAACTTGTGTACAATACGTTAGAAATATATATAAATTAATTGTGGCTATCAAGGAAACCATCCCGTGGGGATCTGGGTTAGAATAGGTCATCAGTACCCCTTGCTTGTCGTAAGAGGCGACTAAATGTGGCGGTCCTTCGGATAAGAACGCAAAAACAGAGGTTCCGTGTCACAGCAGGTGTGGCAATATAAAGATCTCTCCCAGCTCAATGGCCATAAGCGCCGAGCATAGGCCTAAATTTGGCAGCCCTTCACCGGCAGTGGTGACGTCTCCATATGAGTGAAATATTCTCGAGAGGAACGTTAAACAATATAAAATCAATCACTCAATCAAGGAAACCACTGCATGATAGACATATAGTAGAGAAAATACCAGCACATGAGTTATTGCCCTTGACAGCATTGTTGAATTTTTAAAATAGAAAATATAAACTTTGATCAGGATCAAATTATTCAATAGTGGGTTTTTTTAATAGTACCCAGTGAATAGAATTCCTACCAAAGAACTGGTTTAATGAAAAGGTATATATGATCCATCCTGATGATAGATTCTGATGAAGTTATCAATACTAAGTACCATGAATACAATGGGGAAAAAGATCTATAAACACGGTTACAGAGATGTTGTTGAAAATAGTTTCAACGTACAAACTGTCTTTTTAAGGGGGCTCACTACATCAACTCTTATATACCAAGACCCTATCTTTTGTCCGCACGAAAATATTAGAAGTTGTGAAGGAGAAACTTCAAATATATTGTGCCAAACACATGCCAGGAGTGATGTTAATCAAATGTGGATTCTACAAAATTCTAAAGAACTCTTTGTAAATTTGAAATCGCAAAACTTTTCTGAAATCAACAACTTCAAAACGTATGCCTTTTCAACACTTTACACGACCATTCCTTGCGATGAATTAAAGACTATACTTTTTATAGGGCTCACGGCGGGTGTGACTGGTCGACAGGGGATGCTTACTCCTCCTAGCCAACGTTTACCCAACTCTATTTTGATTTGTTTATAGGAGTTTTGCGATTGATCACTGTTCGTTATCTTCACCTTTCATCACAGACAGTTGCCTCTACAACAAAAATGGATAAAGGAAATATTCATATCTAGTGATCAGTCATCCAAAATCACTTTGTTAAACACCACTCTGATTCCACGCACAAGTGCTAAAGTTGAAATAAAAAATATCCTGGAGTTCCTCGTTGACAATACCTTCGTAGTCTTTGGTGATCATGTCTCCCAACAGTCCGTTGGAAATCTCATGGACACACATTGTGACCTTATCTTTTTTAATTCTTATGAAGCAGAGTTTATTCAAAAACTTCTACATGAGAAGACAAAATCTCTTGCTGTGGCCTTCAATTCATTTAGAAATATCGACGACGTTTCAATCAGTTTCATTCATATGTCGATTTGATATATCTATGTGAACTCGAAATAAAAAACACCACAGAGTCCTCCACATCTGCTTTATACTTAGATATTTTATTGAAAATGAATAGTAACGGCAAACTGACAAATCAATTGTATGACAAACGGGATGATTTCAGCTTCTCTATCGTCAGCTCTCCATATTTATGTAGCAATATTCCATTATCACCTGCATATGCTGGAGTTCTTCAATGACAATATCTTCGTAGTTTTTTGGTGATAAGGTCTTCCAAGAGTCGGTTGAAATTCCTATGGGCACGAATTGTGCTCCTTTGTTAGCTTACCTGTTTTTATATTCTGATGGAGCAGAGTTTATTCAAAAGCTTCTACATGAGGAGAAAAAATATCTCGCTGTAGACTTCAACTCGACATTTAGATACTACTTATCATTGGGTCAAATGCCGTCTGACGTGTTTCCTACCGGTTGTTAGACCGTTCTTGGCACACTGGTTTTGTTTACGGATTACTCCGTTTACCCGTTTAAGACATAAGGCTCACAGCGGATGTGACCGTTCGACTGAGGATGCTTACTCCTCCTAGGCACCTGATCCCACCTCTGGTGTGTCCAGGGGTCCCTGTTTGCCCAACTCTTTAATTTGTATTCCGTATAGGAGTTATGAGATTGATCACTGTTCGTTATCTTCATCTTTCATAAGTGCAAATTCACTGCATATCAGAAAATACGTTCCCATAAAATAAAATAAAAAAGTTCCAATGAAAATAACAATGGTAGGTTTGCATATTTTGTCTCAACAGTTTCGCAATGTCACCATTTTGGGCTAAAATGGGGCCGCAATATATTTCATACATTTATAAAGATTTTTTAAAGATCGTTTAAAATTCACAACAGTTGAATATCAGTAGTAGGGCCAAAGTGTCTCAAGTGAGCGATGAGCCTGGGCCACCATCTCAAACATAACTTCATCCCGATATTTTTATGATTTATAGTAGAGCGCCACCTATTGAGGGATTATTTAACATAGAAAGCGTCCAGTCGTTTATGGGGAGTATTGAACATCGTCAGGATGACCCAGACTACCACGAAATTAAGACCCAATGAATAGGCACATTTTCACAAAGCAGAGTATATTGACAACACTAAACTAGGTGATTTTGCATTGATTAAAGTATAGTCAGTAATTTATGTGGAGAATGCTTTGAGTAGTGGAACAGTGTCTGGAAGCTTTTGTTTTACGGCGCAGGGCAGTCCTTAACATTCGGTACATGGAAGAATGTACTTTTGAGATTTTGTATGTCAATAGATCTCAATTAAACACAGTAGTTTATACTTATACTTAAAGAAGAATAAGTTGAAAATAACATCTCTGAGAGTGACAAGTCTCTGGATTATCACAGATTTCAATTCACTTTATATATTAAATCAAAGCTTTAGACATGTGCACGTTAAAGTTGTTTAAGAAATCTAATTGCATAAAACAGCTATGATATATGTAAATCCCCGCTCGTGCTATTGACGCGTCAAACCTAAGAAGTGGAGATAAGTAATTGCTCCTTCACTAAACGCTTGGTATTTAGAAGTGAGAATTACGGGTCTTTTATGTATGACCTTTAAAATGGAGGTCCCTTGTCACGGCAGACGTAGACACGTTAAAGAACCATAATTGCGTCGGTCGTATGCGCTAAGCATAGGTCTAAATTTGTGGTACTTCACCTACAGCTGGTGACGTCACAATATGAGTGAAGAATTCTCGACGGGACGTAAAACAAACAATCAATCTTTTTAGAAATCCAACATTATAGGCTTAATTCTGATTTCAATAATATAATTTACGCATACAGTTAAAAACGCGTGTACTTAAGGTGGCTCACTATACCCTGAAATAGTTTCTCAAATCAGTACAAATTCATTTAATCATAAAAGATATGATGATATATAATAAGTATATGTGTCAAAAAAGGCAGAAAATATGTAAATTTGGATAAAAGCATGATTTCCAATTTTTTTTTTATTTCAACACATTTGAACAAACAAAAGACTCCCGCGGTTTTGAACTCAAGATCTGCGATTCACCAGTCCAATGCTTTAACCACTGAGCTACGATGATAGACGAACAAATCGATCGATACAAATAGTTTCACAAAACATTTTTAAAAATCACCATCTTGTGACAGTGCCATAAATAGAATAGTGTAGTGAGCTACCTTAACTAAGAGAATGAACATGAAAATAAAATATACAATGTCGTATGATGAATATACGTATTGTTCACTATTTGTTTGTTTGGTGTGTTCCTTATTTCGAGAATTTTTATTTCACATCCATATTCGTCACCAACTAACTGACTAATGAGGAAATGCCCAATATTGGATGTTCAGTCTAATAGCTCGAAGCTTGAGGATTTTTGATTTATTGTGCCCACGCCCATCGCGACACAGGATTTCCGTTTTTATTGTTTCATCCACGAGATCTTTTTTATAATAATTCATGCACGTCGCAGCTTATAATCGAATCCGGTTTTACCTCGCGTGCAGATACCCAATGAAAGGTGAAAATTACGAATAAGTGATCCATCTCATAACTCTAATGAAAGGTGAAGATTACGAATAAGTGATTAATCTCATAACTCTCACAAGGAATACAAGAAAACGTATTGACACAAGCGTCAAATTCGGACCTAACTACTTGGTAACTATCAAAACTACGTAAAGTGAAAAGAACAGTGATCAATTTAAAAAATACCATAAAGTATATGAAATTTAGAGTAGGGAAAACACGGACCCCTGGAAATATCAGAGGTGGGATCAGACAAACACGGACCCCTGGAAATATCAGAGGTGGGATCAGGTGCCTGGGAGTAAGTTTGCCCTGTTAACTATCAAAATGATGTAAAGCAAACCATTTAGAAACGTACCTTCATGTTTTTATATCAAAGCTTATTTTCTCCTGCATTAGTCCCTCGATGTATACAGTGTTATTCAATATGATTGATATTGTAAATATTCATATCTAGTGATCAGTCATCCAAAAAATTACTTTCTCAAACACCACTCAGATTCCACGCACAAGTGCTTTAATGTTGAAACGAAAATATGCTGGATTTCCTCATTTACAATAACTTCGAAGTCTTTGGTGATCAAGTCTTCCAACAGTCTGTTGGAATTGCCATGGACAAGAATTGTGCTCCTTTGTTAGCTGACCTGTTTTTATATTCTTATGAAGCAAAATTTATTAAAAAAATTCTACGTGAGAAGAAAAAATCTCTTGCTGTGGCCTACAATACGACATATAGATTTATCGATGACGTATTATCTACTTACAATGATAATTTTCATTTAATATGTCGATTCGATATATACCTGTGAACTCGAAATAAGAGACACCAAGGAGCCGTCCATTTCTGCTTCATACTTAGATATTTTATTCAAAATAGATATTAACGGCAAACTGACAGCTCAACTTTATCATAAACGGGATGATTTCATGCAGCTTCTCCACCCTTAACTTCCCATATTTATGTAGCAATATTCCATTATCATCTGCATATGATGTGTATATATCTCTCAACTCATTCGATTCGCAATAGCTTGTTCCACGTATGATCAGTTTTTTAAATCGAGGCAGGCTACTGACAAACAAGTTGATGGGGGTTTTTAACAGTCTCGTTTAAAGTTAGCATTTCACAAATTCTATGGTCGTTATAACGATCTAGTTTGCCAATACAACCTATCATTGGGTCAAATGCTGTCTGACATGTTTCATACAATTGTTGGGCTGTTCTTGGCACACTGATTTTGACTACGGCTAACTCTGTCTACCTGATCAGGATAGTATGACTGGTCAACAGGGGATGCTTATTCCTCCTGGGCACCTGATTCCACCTCTGGTATATCCAGGGGTCCGTGTTTGCCCAACTCTCTATTTTGTATTCCTTATAGGAGTTATGGCATTGATCACTTTTCGTTATCTTCACCTTTCATTTAACAATCAATCATGTATCTCTGCTGGTAGACAGCCTGTCCCCGATGATACCCGTCGCTTGATATATGTTCTTTCATACTGGCTGACACGTCTCCCACTATGTGGAATCTGTAAGGGGGACCGGCTATAACAGATTAGTTGGTATTCCTCGGTGTATCCTTCCAGATATCAAAGATTTGTCATGTGCAATCGTTAGATTGTCAACGGTGGTACAGAATTGAAAATTCTTAAGCCCAAATTAAAGACTGTCATGTTTCTTAAAGAGATTTTTAATGATTTCTTTTCGGAGCTCGTGTGCTTGATCTCAAAGTGTTCTGTAAAATATTCTACAACTTATGATATTCTAATCTCACCGGACGTAGTTTCTGTACCAAAACGTTAGATAATTTGACTTATAAATTTTCTAATGTTGTCTATGCTATTGAGGGTACCTAATGTGGCTTGATTTATGTGGGTTAGACTAAGGATTCACTCAATAAAAGAATATCGGGGTGCATATTTCAAATAAATAATGGTGGTAAACAACTTCTTTACAAGCATTTTAATTCGTCTGACCACTCCATCTTGTCGAGTCCCGTGGGGATCCGGGTTAGAATAGGTCCTCAGTACCCCTTGCCTTTCGTAAGAGGCGACTAAATGGGGCGGTCCTACGGATGAGCCCGTAAAAACCGAGGTCCCATGTCACAACAGGCGTGGCACGATAAAGATCCCTCCCTGCACAATGGTCACAAGCGCTGAGCATAGGCCTAAATTTTGCAGCCATATGAGTGAAATATTCTCGAAAGGGACGTTAAACAATATTCAATCAATCATCTTGTCGATGAGGGTCAGGATTCTAAAACAAAATTACCATCATACAAACAATCCAACCTTAAGTACTCCTTTTTTAAGACAACGAGATCACTGGATTAGGACTCTGGGTACTGTATATGATGTTGGAAATTTGACTATACCTAGTCCGCAAAGAAATAACGTGAAATGTGATGGGACTTTTTCCAAATACCGAAAGACGGAAAGGCAGTTATAGACATCGTTGATATGAAAGACCAAGTGCTAGTATACATGATGTCACGTTTGACACACTTTTACCTTACGAAAGGCGAATATAACGAACAGTGATCAATCTTATAACTCCTAAAAGCAATACAAAATAAATAGTTGGGCAAACACGGGCCACTGGAAACACCAGAGGTGGGATCAGGTGCCTAGGAGGAGTAAGCATCCTCTGTCGACCGGTCACACCCGCCATGAGCCCTATATCCTGATCAGGTAAACGGAGTTATCCGTAGTCAAAATCAGTGTGCCAACAGGCAATTGGGTCCACATCATATTCGCAGAAAACTTTACTGTGTTCCATTGAGAGTTTTACATACGTTATTTGAAGAAACCAAACCTAGTATATACTTGAAATTTTTAACACCAGAATATAGACTGAATTCTATGATCATGTATGTTGCCAACCACATGCTATTTAAACCATCACGAGTCATGGATGATATTCCTTCCGAACCCTGTCGCCAGTTCCTTAAGCTCAAATTTAGAAACAAAGGAATAGGTGCTGTCAACATTATACGTCATAAAAGAGTTCAGTCTTGTATTCCAACATATTTAAGTTCAAACGTACACCCTGTATTTCTTACAAATGTTTTTCTACTATTGCATCCAAACTTTTTAATTATGAACACACTTTGCAGTGCCTAGATATAGAGCATCTTATGCTTAATCCACCTACGTGTTCTTGTTCTTTGTCTTCGTTCAACTATAGTCCAGCTAAACATGTCATTACTGGTGATGTTGATATAGTTGAGACTGAGAGTGAGAACCTGAAATCACTTATTTAAAAGGTCCTAAATACAGAGAACCTCTGTCTTTCAATTGGCAACAGAACTTCATCTCTATCATGAATTCTGTCGAAGATTATGCCAGACGATGGGATAAATATGAACAGAACTTGATACTTTTTTTCAGAATGGATTAAAAGTATAAGAGGAATATTAAAATCCCGCAGTAGGTACCATTTATCGTTCTGTGTTTAGTAAACCAGAAGTAATAAAAAAATTAGATAGGTTACATGAGGAATATGTTTTGGTTCCAGCTGACAAAGCTTGTAACAAACTTGTCTTTGTGTTTAAGGCTCATTATTACAACTATATTTTAAACAAACTTGGTATTAATTCCACATTTCGTAATCGTACTTATACTCCAACTGCTCTTTGGAAAGATGACATTCTTCTTCAATGGGATGGATGAATAGGAGTTTCCGTACCGATACTGGAATTTCACAAAATCCCTTACAAAGAAAGGTACATTGCTGGATCGAGTAAATGTTCTACCAAGCCCCTATCTTTGCTCCTCACGAAAATATTAAAATCTGTGAAGGAAATACTTCAAACGTACTGTGGCACAACATATGCCAGAAGTGGTTTAATTTAAATGTGGATTCTAAAAAAATTCTAAAGAACTGTTAGTAAATTTGAAATCGCAAAACTTTTCTCAAATCAACATCAAAACGTATGACTTCTCAACACTTTACACCACCATTCCTCACGATAAATTAAAGACTAGTTTTTTTTTTTTTTTTGGTTTTTTTTTTACATCATAGACAGTTGCTTCCAACATATTCATTTCCTCTGTTCATCAGACATTCTGAAAGATTTACTGTTACCACTACTTAACTCCATACTTTATTCAAATAACTGACCTCTAATGCATGAACGGTGAAAATAACGAACGGTGATCATTCTCATAATGTATATTTATTCATTTATTTAATGTAACTAAGAAATGATTATGTCTATTTATAATAATAATTAGTATATTAACAGTTATTTTAAGGTAAGAAACCGTAAGTGGAAAGAACTTGTGTTCAGATCGTTTGTATATTATGCGCTTATACCATAAGATATGTTCAAATCAGGCTATTGCGTCTTCAACAAAAATGGAATTAGGAAATATTCGTATCTTGTGATCAGTCATCCAAAAATTACGTTGTTAAATACCACACAAGTACTCTGAAGTTGATACAAAAACATGTTGACGTTCCTCATTGACAATATCTTCGTAGTCTTTGGTGATCATTTCTTCCAAAACTCTGTTGGAATTCCCATTGACACAAATTGTGCCCCTTTGTTAGCTGACCTGTTTTTATATTCTTTCGAAGCAGAGCTTACTCGTGAAGATAGAAATTCTCTAGCAGTGGCCTTCAACTCGACATTTAGATATATCGGCGAGGTTTTATATAATAGAAGTAATCATTTTCACTCTTATGTGAATTCGAACACTGTTCGTTATCTTCACCTTTCATCCATGTAAACTGGAAATAAAAACACCACCAAGTCCTCTTTATCTGCCTTGTATTTGGATATTTTATTGCAAATGGACATTAACGGCAAACTAAAAACTCAACGTTATGATAAACGGGATGATTTCAGCTTCTCCATCGTCAACTTGCTATACTTATGTAGGAATATTCCATTATCACCTGCATATGGATATTCTTGGGATCCGGGTTAGAATAGGTCCTCAGTACCCCCTTGCTTGTTTGTAAGAGACGACTAAATGGGGCGGTCCTTCGGATTAAAGCACGAATGCTGAGGTTCCGTGTCATAACAAGTGTGGCACGATACAGATCTTTCCCTGCTCAATGGCCATAAGTGTCAATCATAGAACTAAATTTTGCAGCCCTTCACCGGCAATAGTGACGTCTCCATATGAGTGAAAAACTCTCGAGAAGGACGTTAAACAATATACAATCAATCTCCTGCCGGTGGTGTTTATATCTCTCAACTAATTCGACACAAAAGAGCTTGTTCTGCGTATGATTAGTTTTAAATTGAGACAAGCTCTTTACAAACAAGTTGATATTACAGGAGTTTCAACAATCTCGTTTAAAGTCAGCATTTCGCATATTCTATGGTTGTTATAAGGATCTAATTTGTCAATACAAACCTAACTTTGGGTGAAATGCGGTTTGACGTGTTTCATACCGATTGTTAGGTCGTTCGTGGCACACTGATTTTGACTACGAATTACTCCGTTTACCCAGTTAAGATATAGGGCTCACGGCGGGTGTGACCGGTTGACAGGGGATATTTACTCCTCCTAGGCACCCGATCCCACCTCTGGTATGTCCAGGAGTCCCTGTTTGTTCAACTCTTTATTTTGTATCCCTTGTGGGAGTTATGAGATTGATCACTGTTCGTTGTCTTTACCTTTCATCAATAAGTTTATATTGTAGGCCCACAGTAAATCACGGACGCCTTTCTAAAACCATAACATATAATCGCCCGCCTCCTCGCGGCTGATAACAAAATAGAGAGTTGGGCAAACAGGGACCCCTGGATACAACAGAGGTAGGATCAAGTGAGCATCACCTGCCGACCGGTCACATTCGCTGTGAGCCCGATAAGGTAAGTCGTACGTTGAATTAAATTTACCACTAAGAATCATTGTTTAGGAATACAAAAATCCAGAACAATACGTACAATACACAAATGTAATGATATGATTTGAAAACTCAAGGCCGAACGAAGTTATATGAGTTGCTGGGTTTTTTTTTTAAAAAGACAGTTCTAAATAGATGAAAAAATTCAATAATGGTCGTACGATTTAGAATCACTAGGTCGATACTCAAGGCGGAAACGAAATAAACTGAGATGCACGTTGAATGTTTTAGAAGACAAATTTACGTGTGAGAATCTGGAACAATACAGTCAAGGTACAATTTAAAAACTCGAGATCGACATCCACGGCCGAAACGAAAGAACATAAGTTCATAAGTTGTACATTCAATTATATTATATTATGCATTAAATAAATTCAATTGAGGCGAGTCAAACGACAAAGAACAATGGCAAACAAATGAAGTGTTTACATGTATCACTGTTCGTTATCTTCATACTGTGTGTGTCGCGATCATGGCTGGCCCCGCTCCCGCGTTACAAATAATGAACATC
The DNA here is from genome assembly GCF_947568905.1 of Ostrea edulis. Classification (NCBI taxonomy): domain Eukaryota; kingdom Metazoa; phylum Mollusca; class Bivalvia; order Ostreida; family Ostreidae; genus Ostrea; species Ostrea edulis. The sequence continues at coordinate 29,790,466 of NC_079168.1, forward strand.
TCAACGCTAATCTTGTATTGTAAGCATATGATAAAATACATCAACTGTTACATAGTAAACACGTGTTGAACACAAGATGGCGAACTCTGAACTACTTTATTAAATCATTGCGCAAGGTAATTAGGCTACATATTAATATCGTGTTACAGAAACCAATTAAATTAGCTCTTACAAATCCGGATAAAGATTTAACATCTACTGCGTAGGGATTTTGGATTCGACCCCTTGTTAGTGGTGAGTGTAGTTCCACGATTCTATTAATAGCAAGGAGCTACGACATGTAAACCGTATACTCACTAGTTTTCTCTGTGTCGTTTTTTATTAGACGAAAAGAGAACTCTCTGAATCTTGAAATTCTTATTGAGAGCTAAAACATATGAAACAACAAAAAACGGAGCAATTGATAAATCTTTACCAAATTGCACATTTATTTTCTCTTGGGTAACGATATAACTACTGATTTTAACGGAAGGGAAAACCAAGTCTTAAAGTACATACGTGTTTACATCTCATAAGCAATCAACAATTCATTTCCTAATTACACGTGTTCTAGAAAGTATGGGTGACCTCTGCTTCCAAAAGTAAGACTCGGAATTGCTCTTTGTAGTCTAAAAGGCGCCCGAACTGGATTTATTTTACATGCATCACTTACTTTAGCCACACGGTGCATGGTAAGTGATTTATTCGAGTCATTATATATCATTTATCGACATTTCCTTAACCTTGACTTACATTCTTTGAATGATTGTAAATAGCTGTTAGCTAATAGAACGTACTTTAGCATTTGACTGCGATTATTTGTAATTCAACACACGTGACCCGAGGCGTCCATTACACTGAGTAGTGCCTTTGTGATAACTCTATTTATTTTGAATTGATATTTTCTTTATCTGTGAATAACTTATTGAAAATGAAATGGGCTATATAATGTTCAATCTTTGATTCATTTTTTTTAAAATTTGTAGTTTGCTTCCGCATCATCAAGGAAAACCTTTAAAAGCAAATTTTGGGAAAATTATCAACTAGTGTCAAACTTGGACAATTTGGGGATGTTCAATACCTTTGACCCCTGCTGTGTTGGAAAGCGATGCGCAGAATAGTCATCAATTTTCATTCATACATCAAAACATATGACTTTTTAACACTTTACACGATACTTCTTGGGGATCCGGGTTAGAATAGATCCTCAGTACCCCCTTGCTTGTCGTAAGAGTCGACTAAATGGGGTGGTCCTTTGGATGACACTGCAAAAACCGAGGTCCCGTGTCACAGCAGCTGTTGCACGAAAAAGATCCCTCCCTGCTCAAAGACCATAAGCGCCGAGCATAGGCCTAAATTTTGCAGCCCTTCACCGGTAATGGTGATGTCTTCATGAGTGAAAAATTCTCAAGGAGGACTTCAAACAATATTCAATACATATATATCCATCCATCCTTCTTCACGATAAGTTAAAGACTAGACTTTTTGACCTCAGAGAAATATTCAGATCTAGTGATCAGTCATTCAAATATTATTTTGTTAAACACCACTTTGGTTCTACGCACATTAAGTACTCTGAAGTTGATATCAAAAAGATGCTGGGGTTTCTCAATGACAATTTCTCCGTAGTCTTTGGTGATCAGGTCTTCAAACAGTTTGTTGGAATTCCCATGGGTACGAATTGTGTCCCTTTATTAGCCTTCTGAGGTAGAATGTATTGAAAAGCTTCTACATGAGAAGGAAAATCTTGCTCTGGCTTTCAACTCGACATTTAGATATATTGACAACGTTTTATCTATTAACGATTATTATTTTCATTCATACATGTATGTCGATTCGATAAATCTCGGTGAATTCGAAAAGACACCACAGAGTCTTTCACATCTGCTTCGCACGTAACGACTAACTAATAGCTCAACTTTATGACAAATAGGATGTTTTCATCCTTAATCTTTCATGGAAAATTAACGATGGAGAAGCTGAAATCATCCCGTTTGTCATAAAGTTGAGTTGGTACTTTGCCGTTAATATCTACTTTCAATAATTTATCTAAGCACGAAGTAATTAGTGTACAATTTCTCCTTAACAAGGTCATATACTTCATTAGAGTTCATATGTACATGTATCTGGAAATTATCAAGAAAAGGGTGAAGGTAACGAACAGTAATCAATCAAAAAATTAATAATTACGTTTATCTAATCAAGATATAAAGCTCATAGTGGGTGTCACTGGTCCACAGGGAATGCTTACTCCTCCTAGGCAACTGACCCCACCTCTGGTATATCCAGTGGTCCGTGTTTACCCAACTCTTTATTTTGTATTGATTATAGGAGTTATGAGATTGATTACTGTTCATTATCTTCACATTTTCATAATAAAGAATATAGAATTGACACGGACCCTAGGAAGCACCAGAGGTGGCATCAGGTGTCTAGAAGGAGTAAGCCTCCCCTGTCGATCAGCCACACTGTGAGTTAGTTATCTTATCCTTTAATTGGCGGATTCCGTAGTAAAAATTAGTAAGTAAAGAACGATATAACCTTTGGTATGAAACACTTTTTGGGACCTAATGATTGGTTATAAATGCAAATGAGATTATTCTAATCACCATATGGATGCGAAATGCTGACTTTGAAGGAGACTGTTGAAACCTCTTTGATATCAACTTATTTGTAAGCAGTCTGCCTCGGTTTAGAAATGGATGATGCACAGAAATTGCCCTTGCGTATCGAATCAGTTGAGAGACATGGACACCATATGCAGGCAAAGAAGGTCCCAGAAAGACTTGTGCCTTGTGCCAATCAGGTTATTCTCTATGAATAAAATATTATCTTGATCATTATTGTTATTATTGAATATTACTGCATCTCGTTTGCCCAAAATATGACTTATTACAAGCAGTTTGTCATTATATCAACGTCGATGTTCAGTAAAATATCAAATTGATGGAGTCTCTGAGTACAAAATGATTTTAAAATACACCTATACTGTTATGTTAGATCAAAGTTTATTATGCCATGGAATATCATAATTATGCTTACCAGTTTCATCTAAAGAAAACATTTATTTGACGTCAGAGTGCAATGCAATGATTCTTCTCTACTATAAATTGCTTCTCTTCAAAGTACATTGTGCTGAACTATTCAAAGTGGATTGTTACACTTAATATTGTGGTCCATCACTGCGACTAAATATACATGTAACCAAATTTAAGGTGATTTTGTCAAAAGATAAATGGCTGTACTATAAGAGTAAGGAGAACTTTATAAACACATAAAAGTCAAAATTGTGATCAAAAGAATGACAAGTATGACGTAATATGACATAATATATCAAAACTGCGGAGGCCTGTGTTGTATTAGGCATTCGGTGTTTTGCTAAGTCATTCGAAGTGTGATTCGGTGTTAATGAAAGATGAAGATAAGAACAATGACCTCATATCAAGAACATTACCCTTTCCATTTTTCTCAGTGTTTTCAGAAAATATCCGTTATATGTACAAATTGTCTCGAGATGAAAAACGACTGGATTGCTTCGTGTAACTATACCGTATTTCTAGGTCACCAGAGTAAAGTCATGTGACCTATTGTAATTGGTTGTCGTCCGTCGTCGTGCGTTAACAATTGGACATTTTAAAGTTCTTGATAAACTCCTGCACCCAGGGCCATAGGGGCGGGGCAAAAACTGTCAAAAATTGACCAATTTTCAAAAATCTTCTCTACAACCGCACATGTGTAAGGAAAGCTAATTCATAGCGATGAAGAACATGCGGGAAGGCCTCTACCAAAATTGTCAATTTCATGATCCCCAGGGTAGGGGTTCTGACTCCAGGGCGGAGCCAAACTTAGTATATAGTGTTTCTATGTAAAACACTTGCATCTTCTTTCATGCTATTGATACTTAAATGAAACTAAATGGATATTTAGAAAGAGTTGGTATTTCTTTACCAAAATTGTAAATTTCATGATCCTAGAGTCTAGGGTAAAGATTTGGTTTCAGGGTGGTGTCAAAATTATTATAATAATTTGAAGGACTTCTTAAAGTTTGCTGATACCGTATTAAATCTAAATGCATATTTAGGAATAGCAGAAAAGGATGTACAAAAGAATGGTGAATTTCACAACCCATGGTTTTGACTCTAGGATATGAGTCCAAATTAGTCATATCGTTTACTGTTAATACACATGTTATATAGTGTAAAGCCTTTTATCATTGTATGCACTTTTGAGGGCATTGAAGTTTTCAGAACACGTCTTGTTTTATACTGTTGCTGAATATTAGAATTTAGCTTTGATATTCAGAACAGCAATTTTTTCTAGATTCCATAGCCCTTGGGAGTAGTGATACTTTTAACTAGTACTCAGGTGATCGATACTATCTGTGGGCCTCTTGTTTAAATCAATCAACAATTGTCGAAAGCTTATAGGTATATGTGCTGTATCAAACCGTATTTTGTTCAGTGTTAAAACCAGACCCAAATTTTGTCAGTATGATTTATTGATTTAATATTGTTTAACGTCCCTCTCGAGAATCTTTCACTCATATGGAAACGACACCATTACCGGTGAAGGAATGCAAAATTTAGGCCTATGATCCGCGCTTACGGCCTTTGAGCAGGGAGGGGTCTTTATCGTGCCACACCTACTATGACACGGGGCCTCGTTGAGAGATAAATGTGCGCATCGAGAGCATCAAGTCAATTAAAGCGATCAATTCAATTGTGGATATGTTGAATTGAAGATACCTTTCATTATATACATGTAGTTGCTTTCTCTAAAAGAATTATTCAATTAATGATATCATTAATTCAATCAATAAGATAGTAATAATTGAATTATTGCGCACATTAATTGAATTAATGTGCGCATTAATGAAATTGTAGCTCATCATTTGAATTGTACAATTGTTGATATCATCCCTCCATTTGAAGACAACAATTCCATTATAACGCTCATCAATTCAGCAGAAAAATTACTGCTATCATCGATTCAATTTTAAATGTTCGCAATAATTCAGAATTGAAGATAACATTAATCAATCGAAAATATATCTAACTCAAATAAATTAACATCTTCAAATAATATAGAGCTATCTTCAATTATTTGAGGTTATATTAATTTGGCTCTCCCTACAAGTATAATACTTTTGTAAATATGTTGTAAATAGGTTTTCAAAAAATAATCCACCGATTTGTTGGTCATTTTTCGTAAATTTCGACCCAAAGGCAGTGGTGCCCCTACAAGAATACTATTGTAAATTGTTCTGAAGATTGCAACTGATCAAAATACCCCCCCTTCCAAAGTACTGCTGTGAAAAAATGTTGAGGCCAAAATCCGTGTCAAAATCGATGAGTGAATGGGATAATTGCTGTTTAAGCCAACTTTGAAGGTTAATTTCAGCCTTGTACATGTAGATAATAAATCATAGGTTTGAAATAAAAATATGAAATATTCATATACAAATACGACAGAAAATAACTTAAAGAAACTCAATATAACTGACTTTTCCCGGAAAACTGTTCTCTCCTATATAGGTCTTTTCGTTCGTTAAAATGAATCGATTATTTCTTAGATATAACCTTCATTATCAAAACGTCACCGAATATTGTTCCTCTGGATGCATCAAATATCAGAATACAACATGAAATAATTGGGAGAGGGCCTACATAGGCTATGCCTGTTGCCCAATCCTGTTGAGTTTCTCAATAAAATAATGTTTAATGAGCCACAGGCCGAGTTCTGAGAGGTAATAACTCTATCTGAATCCATGGCGACATTTACACAACAAAAACAACGAACAATTGTCTAAAATCTTACCTGTACCAAATTAGTATCTATAATTTTCATTTTAAAGTTAGGTGGAAATAAAAAATAAATTAATAAAGAGTACAATAATACGGATATACATTTCGTGGGCAATCAACAATTTATTTCGTAGTATCACGTGTTCTAGCAATATGGATGACCCCCGTCTTCAGAGATTTGTCCTGAGCAGCCTAAATGGCGCCTGGACTGGTTTTTCTACGCATAACCTACCACAACCGCGCGGTAATCGACATTTCTTTAGCCTTGACTCACATTCCTTAAATTACTGTAAATAGCTTTAGCTACTAGAATGTACTTCAACGTTTGACAATAAATATGCTACGATTACTAGTAAATTCAACACACGTTTCCTCGAGGTCTTCAATATAACGACAAGTGTCTTCTTGATCCTATATCAAAGACATTTATCATCGGGAGTTTTTTCTGTGAAATATACATAAAACTACAGGAATAGAAAAAGTCAAATTCGATCATAAAACACAGAAATGACGCGCGTTATATAGTGTCCATTCTTTATATAATGCATCATTATTTTATTCCATCTCATACTCGAAAGTTTAAAGTACATTTTCACAAAATCATAAATCATCGCTGAGCCTGACGAAACAAGGATATGCAGCGGTTATGAACTCTTTTCTGTTCCACTCCCCTTTAGCACAAAAACGTTATACACCTTTCTTTGTATATTTTAACAAAAACTTTTCTCAATTCATTGTGCATAGTAAAAACTTAATAAACTAGTATGTATTCAATTATTTCCTATATCAAAGAAATTGTAAAACAAATCAATTCAAACCGAATAATTCTTCGTTCCTGTTTAATCAACAGAAATTAGAAGTCCCCCCCCCCCTTTCACGTCACTTTCCCCATCATCCATTGGCTTTTACAATGAGCAGAATAAAAACTGAAGATATTGTTATCCATATCTCAAAAATCAACTAATCAAGCCAACACTCGTAATAGCATTATGACGTCATAATGAGTCGTATAATATCAGTTTTTAATAAAACCATACATCAGTAAATACTATTTCCACACAATCATTCGTAAACACAATATCACAAGACTTTCAGTAATATCGCAGCATCTCCTGAGGCCGGGTTACCCTGGTTTAGTGTTAGGAAAAGGAACATTGTTATTTTTATTCAGAAAAGAATGGAGATCGGTCTCTTTATTCTTCTCCAATTCGGAGTCCACAACGTTTTCAAACTTTTCCCTTTCCTTTTTTAACCTGAAATAATAGATAAATAAATAAATCTTATTAGTTAACTTTCATCACATTCTTTCGTTCAGGTGAGACCTAATTTGCCTTTCCGATCAGAATTCTAGGAAAACTACCACAGCACGTGACACACACATATCTGAGTGGGAGAACCCATCAGACATTGGGTGGAAAGGTCAAACGATGATGTCAATCTCATGTCAGGGTCGCACGCATCACAACGAACAGGAAAGAGATATATCATATTACTTACATAAAAAAAACTAAATGTATGTCTCTAAAGAATCCGACATGTTAATTAGCCCCCTCCCACATTAACTATTTAAAACTGCATCTTGACCTACATAAGGTATCCTCTAACGTACTATATACATAATACTTCTACAGTCACCGAATCTCGACCTTCAGTATCTAATTCAATTCTATAAGAAATATAATTTATAGTCAGAACAAAAAAGCAACATTAATTTCAATGTTATGACCAAACGACTCAAATGATGAAAATAACATATGCAACATGGCTATCCTGTGATGAATATATAACTCTGAATATCTTAAAAAGTAAGAAACAAAGCTACGTCCATTCAGATGATCGTTTGATATGAACTTCTAAACCCTGAATATAGTTTTAAAGTACTTAATTAAAAATAGGTTTAACTACTTTATAACAAATTGGTAACTTAAACTATATGTAGCTACTACACTGAAAATAGGTTTAATGTCTAGTTTGAAAACGGGTTTAATAGCTACACTGGAAATCGTTTTAAATTTCTATCCTGAAATTATATACTATCACCGAGTAATTCAAACATAGAATTTGTTTTTACAGGTATTCTTTGCTAAATCCTTTTTTTTTTCTCAATCAATTTAACTACGTCACTGTTTTAACATTTTGAACCATAACAAATATGAGATACATGGTACGTTTTTCATTAATTAAACTCGTAGTAGAATGCTATATTGCATATTGCATGTTGGTAAATTTTTGTGCAGAAGCGATGAGAAAATATTTGAAAAAATTTGATCTCTTTTCAAATTTGCATTCTGCCATTTTATTAATTTAGGATTAAAATGAGTAAATCTAAATTTCGCTTAATTTCTAATTCGATTATCAATTCAGGGTGAGGGCATAAAATGAAACTGGGGTCAAAAATTTCCCCAGAATGCAGTTTGCCTTCTCAGAAGGAATGAAAAGGTGCAGACTAAAAATTTCCCCCAAAAAGTTTGTCTTCTTAAAAAATATGAAAATGCGTGAAGCAAATGACTCAAATCTGATGCAATGCATTTCATTAAAAGGAACAAAGTGTCCCAAGAAAGAGAACAGAGAACATTAATTTATGATTAACATCAATAGGATTTTTTTGTAACAAATAGTAACAATTAAGTTTATTGATGTAAAAAAAAAAGTAATAAAAATTCATGGAGTTCGTGGCCTTCCATTTTTTTCAAATCAGTGATTATTACATTTCTGCTTAAATAAACATGTATGCCCAATCATGTATTGAAACATCTAGGAAAAATATTCAATTTCTTGGAAATTTGGGCATCATATTTAGATAATTTCCATTAATTAGAAGCCAAAGCATAATTGAAGACCAGTGAGTTAATTAATAAATGATAAAATTATTGTTTGTATGAATTAAAACCAAACATTTTCATGTAGAAGATACAGAATAGCTGTAGTGAGTATGTTGCAAACTGCACTAGAAAAATGAAGCCAGTCTGACTTTGATAAAATCATGAACCTGACAATACCAGACGTTAAACACAACAAGGACTGAGAGCCACCTTAATTTCCTAAAACTAGTACAATATAACAACACCCACAATTCTTCCAGCAGCCAAACACAACAAGGACTGAGAGCCACCTTAATTTCCTAAAACTTGTGCAATATAATGACTCCCACAATTCCTCCAGCAGCCAAACAAAACCAAGTTAAACGCATAAAACACCGAACTTGACGGTAATTGTTTTGGAAACAAGACAGACCGATAATTGTGACACATTACGATCATTTAACAGGCCTCATCTACATATTAAACAGATCACTGGGTGCAGTTTCTTTGTGGAATGTTCACACTGGAGCTAATCAAACAGAAGATCTGCAAGACCGGGCTCCTATTAGTATGTGCACGGGGAGAAGCCAGTCAGGTTTCCAAATTTTCCGATTTTTGGACATAAACCACAGTTAAAGGTGACCTGTCTTTTTCAAAGTAATCCATATATACATGTGGTGGGATGAATAGGTCATCCTTCGACTGACAGAATTTACTTAATTAATTACCTTCTTCAAATTGTGTACCGAAACACTCCTGAATTTAATAAACAGAAATGAAATTTACATGCTGCTAGGAGATTTGGTTCCGCAGGTCGTGAGTTCAACCCCGAGTAGGGGCGGAAGTGGGTATCCAAATAAAGTGAAATTTTCTGTGCTTTATATTAAATATTTCTTCACTTAGGGCAGTTAAGTTCATTTAAGAGTTCATTGCTATTTCCGTGCTTTATATAATATATTTCAAATGCAATGTGTATCATGTATGATCCTCTTTTAAAAATGTACGTTAAATAACTGTATCCCATTTCCATCCTTTATGACCGTGTAGCGTGTAACAGCGTGGCGAGAATTCCATCGTCATCGAAAACAAGTTTATAAGATTTGCCTAGATGGTCGAGCGGTCAAGCTCGCTGGTTACATGCTGCTAGGAGATTTGGTTCCGTACGTCGTGAGTTCAACTCCGATAGGGGCGGAAGTGGGTATCCAAATTTTCTGTGCTTGATATTAAATATTTCTTCACTTAGGGCAGTTATGTTCATTTAAGAGTTCATTGCTATTTCCGTGATATATACTGTATATAAATAAAGGAATGTTACTATAAAAAGCCCCCTGCCTTCAAATTTAAAATTGTTCAACAGAAGGTACTACAGTTATATAAATTTGGAAAATATTAGGGAAAACATTTTTATGGGACAATGGGTTCAAAATTAAGAGCAGAAATCAATCTGACTAAAGTACAGACCTATATTATTATATATATAATAATATAGGTCTGTACTTTAGTCAGATTGGAGCAGAAATATAATATATTATCAGAATATTATCTTCCCTATTATCATTGTATATCATATATCATACTATAGCTTTTATTACATGTATTACTGACGATTTCATACAGAAAATTGTATTAATGTTACAATGTTGCTAATCCATATAGTCTTTTTTTTTTTATTATGTCTGGCTTTATATGTCAACATATCATTGTATATAATTTATGTACATACATTAAACTTATGAACTGTATGGTTCTTGGTTATAATACAATACTACTATTGAAGACTTAGTAGATAAGCACTAACATGATTTTAGTGTTATATATTTTAGTGTTATATATAAACACAATGTTAACCTCAAGGTGTTTGTCTCCAGTTTTGACTTTGTATAAATTGTAGTGAAATAATAGTTACAACTGTGTTATATGTAAAATAGTTTTCCTTACTCAAATGTACAAAGTAAATTTTACTATAATCATATAGTGCACATGCATATCATCTTATATAAAATGCTAAATAACGATCTCATAATTTCTGTAAACATAATACATTTTAAAATAGCTCAATCAACACGAAACAGGGTTTCACGTTGCATTACGGATGTGTTTATTATTTAGCCAATAAAATGTAATACCGTAAACTTGATATTCACCTATGATTATAGTATTTCCAATTGTTTCTTAATCCAAAAAAAAAAAATTAAAAAAAAATTCAACATCAGATTTCAAGATTGTGGCACTTCCCTTGAGATTCAATCCTTATATACATTATAGTATAGTTTTAAAGTATGACGAAGTCGCCATTCATGCATGTCGAACATGAAATTGCAAGAGCTAATTAATTTATGATAATAAATAAATAAAAGCAAGAATTTTAAGAAACGAGATTCGTTTAGAAAATTAAAATACATGTATACTGGGTATATCAATTCCTAGTGAATAAATGGAATTTATAGCCTTTAGATCACTAATACAAAACATGAATGCGTCTCAGATTATGCATTAGTTGTTTAATCGTACCGTTTTTTAATCAGTGGACCAATAATTAATTTTCTGGAAAAAGGTAAATGTTTATGATATTTAGTGAGTAAGTCAATGAATAAATAAAACAACGTCTCGACCGTGTGGATTATTGTGTCTATCAAGTGATATTATTTTTGTTTCAACAATCCTTCGTAAAAACACGAATTCCACGGTCACACAGAAATAAATCACCCTCCCCTGATGGATCTCGTTGTCAATGTCACTTGCAGTGACTTTTTCTAACAGCAGGTAATCAAGTCATGACACATAAAAATTAAAACATTTCAGGAAGTTTCAACAAAGACCATAAATCAGATCGGTGTACTATTTTAGACTCTCCGAAAATCCTGATGTAAAAACGGGGCATCAAGAATGTCATAAAAATTTGTTTACACCTAAAACTATACAGTTGTGTCTAAATTAGCCGGTTCTTGTCTGCCAATGGCTACTCAAATACAACAATGATTGATTATATCTACCTTCACCTTACTGAACAAGTTCAACTCATACCAATATACATGTCATCATGATCTGCTGATTGGAGGAACCATTTTATGATCTTCCAAATATGTTCAACTGGAGACAATAATGACCCACCATAATTATGCATTTACAGTCCTCAGTACATGTGCGTAATCAACTAGTCTGCATCAAATCAGATCTTTAATGTAATCATTCACGGTGCCAAGCTCTGGAGTCTGAAATTCACGTCTTTAACCTATGAACTGTAATTGTAATAATCATGCAAAAATGACAAAGTTAATTGCATGTATTAGCAAATAGGAATTGGGTGTTTATATTTCTAACTTTGTTTTTAATCCCCTTTTTAAATCTGTGACCTTGTGGGATTATACCAATTTTCAAAAAGTGTAACTTAACAAACTTTGTGACCACTTCTTAATGTTTGTATATTACTGATATAAAAAAGTATTAATATACATGTAAATGTTTAAGCCATTGTCCAATTATAATATGTTTATCATACACAAATGTTAAATCATTGAGATTTTTGAATTAAAATACACAAAAACCTTTAAAAGTATAAAATAAGGTTGATAAAATTTTTAAACATCAGCAGTCATTTTACGGTTAAGTTAGCTACAATGAATGTTAAATATGTAAAAACATGGCTATAAAAATCTGTTGCTTTTCAGCCGATTCGTTGAATTTAAATAAACATGGGATTGAAAACCCATACATGTAACACAAATGACAATCAATTAACAAAAATTCTATTACATTTATTACCAAAGTTAGAAAATGCTCAGACATACAGACTTTAGAAATCTTACAGAACCAATAGTCAAAATTTTACGTGAGTCAAACCCGGTAAAAATGACATCTACATTTGGTGTTACCACAGATTTCTGTGAAATGGATCAGAATTTTTATCTTGGAGCTCATTGGGACAAGGAAAAGTCATTTCTAGAATTGAGTCAGTGTGGTTAAGATTAAAATTTATTGTCAGTAGAAGTAATTTTGAAATTCTATGTCCCCAATGCCCCTTAGATCCAAACACTCAAAACGTTATTATATAATTGCGTATATTATTTGAAATGTATTAAATCTTTCAAAATATATTGGATGATGAGACAAATGACACTGGTCTTTTATTGGATGATGAGACAAATGACACTGGTCTTTTAGAAAAAAGAATCCTAAGGTCTCAAACTAAACAAATGGCTATGTTAACTGGGGGGAAAATATGGGACCTACATTGTATTTCAAAGCACAACGCGAACAGTATCATGAAAGGAGTAGCTTTTAAAACTGTGGGAGGAGTTAGATGTACCCTCCAAATGACAATAAATTTTCAAAAAAAGGAGAAAAACTCCTGCAAGAGACGTCAAAATGGACCAAATCTGCAACATGATCTAGAGTGATCCACAAAGAAGATATACAGTAAATGTAATAATAATAATAATAATGATTAGTTTTATATAACGCCTTTTCCAGCGTATGCTGCTCAAAGCGCTTTACAATAATCAATGTACATTATTACCCGGCAGACCTTATATCAATCTAGAACTTTCTCAGCCTCCTAGGAAGCATACAGTGCAAGCTGCCATTACAAGCCCTAGAGCACTAACATTCTAACAATATCTTTCACTGTCTATAGCCAGGTACCCCTTTTACACTTGGGTGGAGTGAGGAAATTCATGTAAAGTGCCTTTCCCAAGGACACAACGTCACACAACGTGTGACAGAATAGAAACAGAAAACCCCTAATGAGTGGATGAATGGATGGAAAGATGGGCGATTGGATGGAAAGATTGACAGACATCACTCTTTCTGCTAAACAATAAAGTAAATAAATAAATACTAGTAAATTAATACAAACCAAAGCTTCAAACAAATTGTTCAATTACTTTCACTTAATTAGTTAAATATGCAAGGAATCTTAATTCTGTCATAAGAACCTACATGTCTGAGCCAAACAAATTTTATAATCCAATACACAACTAAAATGTTTATTTCAATATGAAACCATTCATATTAATCTCAACATTACCCAGGTAAGCACAGATTGTATCCATTCACATTAATCTCAACATTACTCAGGTAAGCACAGAAGGCAACTATTCATATTAATCTCAACATTACCCAGGTAAGCACAGATTGCAACCATTCATATTAATCTCAACATTACCTAGGTAAGCACAGAAGACAACTATTCATATTAATCTCAACATTACCCAGGTAAGCACAGAAGGCAACTATTCATATTAATCTCAACATTACCCAGGTAAGCACAGATTGCAACCATTCATATTAATCTCAACATTCCCCAGGTAAGCACGGAAGGCAACCATTCACATTAATCTCAACATTACCCAGGTAAGCAGAGAAGGCAACCATTCATATTAATCTCAACATTACCCAGGTAAGCACAGACTGCATCCATTCATAAATCACAATTGCCTTCTGGGTGATACTGTGTCGGGATGGTAATTACTTCCCTAACGTATGCCCTCTGTGTAGTGATGGTAATTACTTCCCTAATGAATGTCCTCTATGTACTGATGGTAATTACTTCTCTAATGAATCCCCTCTGTGTAGTGATGGTAATTACTTCCCTAATGAATCCCCTCTGTGTAGTGATGGTAATTACTTCCCTAGCAGAAAATTTTATGTCAAGTTTAGTTTTATTTGAATAAGATTCTGAAGATGCAAACCCTCTTTTTCCACATCACTTTCTAAGGAAATGGTTTATCTAAATCTAACAGCATTTCCCAACAGGATTATCTTATTACAGAAGAGGATAATGTGAACTAGCTTTCCATGGCACCAAAGGCACTTTATTGATGGGTTATCTATCATAATGCATGGAATTGTGTGTGGGGGTAGACATTAATCTTGAAGCAAATATTAAATCAAGGTCAGAGTTAAAGAGATGAACATAATTCAAACAAATATGCATGCAGAGTAAACTGTCATAATGATTGGTAGATTCTGCTGACATCATTAAAGGTTTTTTTAGTCCTCAGGAAATTTCAACTAGTTTGAAAATTCCAACATGATAGTGTTAATTATATGTAATACAGTTTACAACCACATTAACTACTTTCAGTGTAAGATAGAAAGTTAACACAAAGTTCTGTTCCACTACGTCATGGTAAATCAGTAGGTTTATATTCCACGCATCAGCACTTACCTCTCTATCTTTCTCAGTTCAACATCATCCACAGGCATAGCTAAACCACTTTCAAAATTTACAAAATTAAAAGTTTTAGTTTAAACAATATTTATTCAAATTATTTACGAATAAATATTGTTTAAACTAAACCACTTTCAATTTTGTAAATTGTATCTGTATTCCATCTTCAATTACTTACCACTTAAATCTCTGCTGTTTTACTTCCTCTATTCCATTACTTGCCATTATAATCTTCACTGATTTACTTCCTCTACTCCATTACTTACCATTCTAACCTTCACTGTTTTACTTCCTCTATTCCATTACTTACCACTGTAACCTTCACTGTTTACTTCCTCTATTCCATTACTTACCACTCTAATCTTCACTGTTTTACTTCCTCTATTTCATTACTTACCACTCTAACCTTCACTGTTTTACTTCCGCTATTCCATTACTTACCACTCTAATCTTCACTGATTTACTTCCTCTACTCCATTACTTACCATTCTAACCTTCACTGTTTTACTTCCTCTATTCCATTACTTACCATTCTAACCTTCACTGTTTACTTCCTCCATTACTTAACATTATAACCTTCGCAGTTTTACTTCCTCCAATACATACCACTCTAATCTTCACTGTTTTACTTCCTCTACTCAATTACTTACCACTCTAATCTTCACTGTTTTACTTCCTCTATTCCATTACTTACCATTCTAACCTTCACTATTTTACTTCCTCTATTCCATTACTACCACTCTAACCTTCACTGTTTTACTTCCTCTATTCCATTACTTACCACTGTAACCTTCACTGTTTACTTCCTCTATTCCATTACTTACCACTCTAATCTTCACTGTTTTACTTCCTCTATTTCATTACTTACCATTCTAACCTTCACTGTTTTACTTCCTCTACTCCATTACTTACCATTCTAACTTTCACTGTTTACTTCCTCCATTACTTAACATTATAACCTTCGCAGTTTTACTTCCTCCAATACTTACCACTCTAATCTTCACTGTTTTACTTCCTCTATTCCATTTACTAACCACTCTAATCTTCACTGTTTTACTTCCTCCATTACTTACCACTCTAATCTTCACTGTTTTACTTCCTCCATTACTTACCACTCTAATCTTCACTGTTTTACTTCCTCCATTACTTACCACTCTAATCTTCACTGTTTTACTTCCTCCATTACTTACCACTCTAATCTTCACTGTTTTACTTCCTCCATTACTTACCACTCTAATCTTCAGTTTTACTTCCTCCATTACTAACCTCTCTAATCTTCACTGTTTTACTTCCTCCATTACTTACCACTCTAACCTTCACTGTTTTACATCCTCCATTCAATTACTTACCACTCTAATCTTTGCTGTTTCGCCTCCTCCAATTCCTTCAGCCGATCATTGCTCTTTGCATCTGATAAATCCATACGAGCTTTCACCCACCTTAAAGTCAGATAATAAAAACCGTTACTTCTTTAATACTGCAGAGTTACTTATTTTTATGGGGTAAGATTTTTGTGGTTTGAGGAAAATAGAAAATGACTATAGAGTTGTTATCATAGTTCAGTTTCACTTGGTTAGATGGAGTATTTGAAATTGTCATGTCACTAAAACCAACAAAAATCATACTCCCACTAAATGAATAATTTTACAGTGGATAAAAAGAGATAAAATTAATGCTTCTACAGCAGAAAAAAAGAGATAAAATTAATGATTCTACAGCGGATAAAAAGAGATCAAATTTAAGATTTTACAGCAGATAGAAAAAGATAAAATTAATGATTTACAGCAAAGATTTTAGAGCGGATAAAGAATAAAATCCACTACACATATATTACACAACTTGTTTGTTTTCTTCCAAACGATTCAAAAACATTTAAATTTGATTATCTGAGTAAATAATTTTATTTTCTCTTGCTAATAAATAGAATGAATCAAAGGTCCCCTCCCCCTTCCTTTTATACATACTTATATCGAGCTATCTGTAAACCGATCCCCAGTGATATGGCCAATACGATGGCTTGTTTTGCCGTGAAGAAACGGAAGGGGTCTGGTACATTGGGAGAATGTGGACTCCCCATTCCATACTCCTTATAATACCAGGATCGGAACTGCTGGTCCTCCTCCTTGGTTCTCTGCCTAAAATTGAATATCATTGTAATCTGTACTGTACATAATCAAATGAAGAAAGATAACTCTTATATACAAATTGATATACACCATAAAATAAAAGTTTATACTTTTTAATAGATTTGATTTAATAAGAGAAATTCAAAATTCATGAAGTTAAATGTCATTGTGACATGCATGTAAAAGTTTCAGAAAATAAATTAATACTTCCAGCAAAAGACCTAAATTTCTTTAAAATATTTCTACATTTGTATTATTATCCACCTTTTCTTAATCTACAACCATATCACTCCAATACTAAGAGAACTACGCTGGCTACCTGTGCAGTATAGGACACAATATAAGATACTTACTTATACTTACAAAGCCTTACATGATGAGTGCCCAATTTATATCAAACGATTACTAGAGGTATATAAGCCTACCCGAAATCTTAGGTCTATAAAACAATCAGTCACTCTAGTTGTTCCAAAAAGTTGAACCGTTACGTACAGGGATGGGTGTTTCAGAACAATAGCTCCAAAACTGTGGAATGCCCTTCCAGAACATGTAAGGGACTGTAGAACACTGTGCATTCAAGAAGTCACTGAAAACACATTTTTTCCATTAAGTTTTCCAGGACTAGTTTCTATCATTTAAGTCATTCGTGTTTGCTGTTTCAGTGTATTAAGATTATCTTGTCTGTTTTGACTGTGTGTTTTAGTTTTCGAGTACCATATTGTGATGTTTTATATATATATATATAAAAAAAATTCTATGTTTTAATGTATTATAACTGAGACATTATATACGTGTGTGCATTTCATTATTATCATTATTTTAATACGCCCTGAAACTGATGTTTATTCTTATCTTGCATATTTATGGTATCTTGTGTTTTCATGTTTTATATGTACAATCAGGATAGGTACAGCTACGGACTGTTTACATGTGATAACACCTTTTATATCATTGCTTTTTAATGTTTTATTTACTTTCTATGTATTATGTGTATAACATTCTGTTGTAAGGTATTAAATATGCATTGTAAAGCACTTTGAGCGTACATAGTGTATGAAAAGGGTGCTATATAACTATGGTATTATTATTTATTACTATCTATCACTCCACACCAACTAGCCAAACAAAAGAAAAGATCACATGCTATACCCTCACCAGTAGTGTTTGTCTCTCCACGTCTCGTTTGCTTGTCGCCTCTCCTCTCGCTTTTTCTGTCCAGCTTGGTCTGGTCCATACTTCAGTTTCAAGTCATAGTCTCTTCTACTGAAAGGTTTACTTAGTGTTGTGAAGGCCTCGTTAACAGCTATAAACTTTTCATGAGCATTAATTTCTGAGGAAGTGTCTGGGTGATACTAAAAATCAAATAAAAACTATGATAAGAAAGAACTCCTATACTTCTGCATCTTCCCATAAGACATAAAACATTTGTCACTATGTATCCAGTAGTGTAGGGCATTCCATTTCCCAATTCTACAGTGTTAGGAAACTTTTAATTTAAAAGTCAGTTGTGACCTTGAACATGGACATATGGCCTTGAGTCAAAGTCATGATACACGTATGAACTTATTGCAAAAAAGCATGTAAAAACTGTGAGCCAGATGAATAAAAAATCACCGTCGTTCACAGTGACCTTGATTGTATGACTCTGAATGAAGGTCAACACACAATAGCTTGCAATATGGAACATTTCCTCTCAGGCAAAGAAGTTATGGCCAGAACAAGGCATCACGGTAGTTTTTTTTTTTTTTTTGCGTTTCATTTATGTTAAAAGACTCATATAAAATGGACAAGTTCTAACACCTGAATGATAAACGTATCTAACTGGCAATACTATGTATATATTCATCACTTTACTAAAACATATCATTTTGTTTATTAATGTTTCCCTGATAATAAGCACAAACCACAATGAGTTTCTGTTGCTATTGGAAACAATGATATTTACTTTTTTGGACAGTCTTTTATATGCTGCTTTAATTTCTTCATCTGTAGCTTCCTGGCTCACCTCCAGAATCTGGTAATATGTCTTGTTTTTTGAAAAAAATCTAAAAATTGAACAAAACAAACATAGTTATGAACCTAGTGATTTAAATTCATGTTATGGTGCTCCAAGCTCCATCAATTCAATCAAAACTCTAGAAAAAAAGTTGACCTTTGTGAGGCAATATTCAGGCCTGGTGATAATCCACATTTCCAACACAGCTGGTTGACCCTGCGATACAACATAATAGGTACCATTCTCTGTGGTCAGTTAGTGTCCATAGTGTACTTCTGCTGGTCACATGGTTAAGGCCACTGTCGAATATTAGGAGTGATACTTAAAAGTCAACATGGATTCACAAATTTTCTAATCTACTACTGTATACCTTTGTAATCTTAATACGCAATATCCAAGTTACTCAATAATTATTTCCCTTTGTGGAACTCTTATGCACGACAAGACGCACATGTTTTCGTATTGAGGCGGTGGATATAAATGCTTATCGCTGCATTCATATATTGCTTAAAGGATAATTGCCAGATGTCATGTAACCATCCGAACTGCAGGGACACACAGATTTAGTAAGTTTATGAGTATTTGCTAATAAAATAGCTAAAACAAAAATCGATAATCACCATCTTTCTTTGTTAAAAGTATCACTCTTGTAGAACAGGAAATAAATGATAATTTCATATTTAATTTAATGGCCAAATTTAAACAAATTATTATTGATATGATCAGTTTAATGTATACCAACGGCTGATATAAACAAAATTTACACTTTCATAACTTTTATCTTTTATAAATTGGTTATTTACATAGCCAGATTATACTATATGTATACATATTGTACCCACCCAAGCGTTGAAGAGAATACTGAACGTACCCCCATCACGACAGAACTGATATCACGGGAACTGCGCATTAATTCTCTCTCTCTCTATACACTGTATATATATTAATTTTATATATATTCATGCAATTCTGAATGCATGCTGATATATCAATAATCAGAAATCAAAAACAAACTCAAATAGCATCTGCACAATTATTTTTTCACATAATACTAATGGTTGGTGGGCAATGCACATGCTACCCACAAATGTAAATTAATGTTATATACAAATAACGTACTGCAAAATGTGTAAGCTTGTTTAACATCTTGTACAATTGATGGAGTAGGGGTCATTTATGTGGGAGGCAACTGGAATATGTGCATGTTCAAGCATCATCAGACCATCCTCCCACACACTACAACTGTAAACCACGAGGATCGCACTCATGTCACAGTGGCGAGAAATCATTGTGAAATCTATATTCTAACTGGAAACTCTAGGTTTCATGTACCACAGAATCAATGTATTACTAGTTCTTCCTACATGAATATTTTATGAACAGTGCAATGTGTACCCATATATCTGGTTGGGAACACTTCCTCTATACCGAGATATTCTCTCTAAAATGTGATTATCCCTCTTTAGTGAGAAAGTAAACATTTACCAAAATTTTAGTGTCTTTATTGAAAATAATCGCAAATTCCGTGCAATGCTGAATAAGTGCGACACACACTGAGCATAACGCGAATTGTCTAAAAATTGACAACACAGTCAAGAAATTTCATATCAATGTTGCTGCATAAGAGAGAAGGAGGGCAGTCTGAAATCCAATGCACATCATGAGTGTTTTTGTTTTGATTGATATATTTGCAGAAGTATCAGACATTTTAGCACTTTTTCTTCTTTTCACGTGAAACACGAAGAGATGTACTCCACGGGTGTTTTTCTTGGTTGTATGAGATATACGTGCTCTCGCTAGACAGGTTGGGAACACTTCCCCTATAGCGAGATATTCTCTCTAAAACGCGATTATCCCTCTTTAGCGAGAGAGTAAACATTACCATAAACAGGTGTTTTGGCGTCTTTATTGAAAATAATGGCAAATCCCGTGCAACGCCGAATAAGTGCGACACATACTCAACATGACGAGAATTGTTTCTATGAAATTGACAACATAGTCAAGAAATTGCATATCAAAGTTGCTGCGTAAGAGGGAAGCAGTCTGAAATCAAATACACATTGTGAGTGTTTTTGTTTTGATTAGTATCAGACATTTTAGCACTTTTTCTTCTTGTACTCCACGGGTGGTTTTTCTCTGTTGTACTAGATATATTTACTCTCGCTAGAGAGGGATAATCGCGTTTTAGAGAGAATATCTCGCTATAGAGGAGGTGTTCCCAACCTGCTACAGAGAGATAATTGCGTTTTTACGGGGAAGTGTTCCCAACCTGTATATTGCAAATCTTGTCTTGTCAAACCTAAGTTTAACATAGGTAGTGACTGCTCCAACGCAGAGGGACTAACATAATCTGACATAGAAGTCATCCTTACAAAAACAGATCTTGTGTCAGTGATAGGAAAAAATGCAATGTGTGGCACTTTAAGTGACCTAGGCCTAGTTCTTACAGAAAAACCCCCAAACAAACAAAAAAACTAAAACAAAAACATAACTACATTGCTCGATATTTTTCTTAGTCTCGGATACATTACCAGTTTGATCTGAAATGTCACTTATGATGATGTAACATAGGATTGCAAGCTGTCAGGAGTATTTTTGAGTATTTTGTTATGTAAAAATTAAACCGGAAACACGACAGAGCACCTAAACTGCAGGCGGCAACAGATTTACGATGTTAGTATTTTTTTACGTATGGAAAACAAAATGGAGTGATATACAAAAAGCAATTTTTGTCTATTGTAATATTAGAACTTATTACAATATAGACAAAAAATGCTTTATTATTTCGATTTTATTAAACCGGAAAATGTTATGTTGACTTTGAATTTTAGTTTCACATTGTTTACAAATGGCTGAATGTTTTGGGAAGCGGGCTGGGTTTAGTAAATACTGACCAAATTAACGCGTTAAGATGGGGAAAGAGCTTGGTCCTTTGGCAAAGCATCAAAAGGAGGTTGATGGACAAAAGAAACTGGTAAGTGAGAATCGCATATATTTTTGATTGGCGTGCACATGTGCACACATGTATTTTATATGTGCTCAAACTTGTTAATGAAATTTCAAGATAGATTTCAAAAGTACTTCATGGTTGTTCTGTTCTCATATACATGTGGGTGGGGGGGGGGGGGGTGATTTCGTAGGTACCTTCATACCACAAATACAATGGAAATTAAACATTGGGCTGTAACAATTAATGGTTTTACGGCAGATAAAGGGAGAATCTACATGCATGTTTCTTGCATTTACAGATATAAACTATAGTAATACCACCAAAAAGAACATCCATAACTACCACATTTTCTGCATATAATTCAACACGTATCTAAATGTAACCTGCTATGACTATACTCCAAAAATAACCCCAGAACATCTCCAAATTACCTCAGGTCAGCATTGACTCTTAGTTGCAGCTGTGTGGAAGCGAGACTTAAACTGAAAAAGAAGTAGCACCTCTTAGATTTCTGTATCTTAGTAGCTGCTATTGGAATATAAAGTGATATTGCTATTAAGCAGGCAATGAAATTAAGGGGAAATGCTTGCTAAATGTGAGTTAAAAAATCACAAGTGATTGCAACTTTTTGCGAGTGAAAAAAACCCCAGTCTTTTTTCCGGATTTCCTCGGTTTATTGGCTGTACTTTGAAATTTACAATAATTTTGTCTTGTGCATAGAAACGCTTTACAGAATGAATATACAAGCATTGAAAAAGTAAACATGGATTGAATAAATAACTAAGGGCAAGGTCATCTCTGTCAGTCCTACTTCAAGCACACTTCGGGCATCTCAGTGACGTCTGATTTAAATAGCAAGCATGTTGATTTCGTCCCTGTCTACATGAACCAACACATGACAGTGTTAGTGTCACTGTTTCACGCAGTGTCCTTCTATACTCTATAGTCAAACACTTCGAGTTCGCGGGTTTTTTTTTTCAACTAGAATTTTTTAGATGAAACTTCCAAAAGTTTTGAACATATAGTTTGAAATGGCACAAACAGAGTTCAAGATTTCAAACCACATGATGTTGTAAATAGGTAGTAGATCTCTGGTCAACGAGTGCACAATGTATGATGTCTTATAATTCATTAAATTTTAAATGAAAGAATTTTCAATCTTATTTTTATTATTGCACTTTAAAGAAGATTTTAAAAGATTTTCCCTATATTTTGATATAGAGACATGCTTGTTTTCTTAAATTCCTGTAAAACAGCAATCGATTGAAAAATGCTAGTAAAAGCTCAATTTTGCTATTTGGAAAATAATCCACCAGCTAAAATTTGCTAGTAGTGAAAAAAGTTAATTTCGATCCCTGTATTAAGGTCTCTGGGGACCTTTCAAAACAATATCACAGCGTGAATGTCTTTCAAAGTGGCTCACTGTTGAACAAGTTTCCATGTGATTGACTGCTGATCAGATGTAGCTGCAGATTCGATTTACAAAAGGTATGCGGCAATAATGCCCAAGCCTGCATAGATAAATACGTGTACATGTAAATTTCCAGGGGGTGGGGGTATATTGAATGTCTCTTCTTGCACGACGTTATGAAAGTATAAGTCTATATTCACCAATATAATGATTGAATGTGATAAGTCCTCGTGTACAGTGTTGGCATTGAATTAAGATTTCAGGTGATTTTTTTCTTTGAAGACCCATACCAAACATGCATTATAGTTCTTTTGGTAATCAAATTGAATGTTTAGATGATTATGTGTAATTCGTATATTATTTGCAAATTTTAGTTTTTTTAAATTTATAATTTAAGTAAGATGAATTGCTATTTTCTTTTGTTTCAGATTGAAAAACAAGTAAAGGACAGTACAAAGTTGTTAGGAAATTCTAAATTGAAAAATAATGAAGAAAAACTTAAAGAGCAGTTTAAAGGGTAAGAATGATGTAACGGTTGCTATTCAATATGTCATTGACAGAGGCTATAGATGAACAGTTTGATTTTTATTGTAGCTAGCATTCAATTTAAGTTCAGTTACTGTACCTAATTCCACCAGTATTTGCATGACACAGTGCAATATATGCTCAAACCAACCCATTTATGATTAATGCATGTTGGTAATGTTGAAAACAGCATTTTACTAGAAGCAGTTTCTGACTCATAATGAGCAGTTTCTTGATTGTAATGTGAGTATCATTTAAGATTATGTAGATGTTTTACTAATTCATATCAATCAGCATAGATTATAGATTGAATTTCATGTAAATCAAGTAAAAATGAATTTTCCAGGTGTTATGAAACAAAAGTAAAAGTAGAGGAATTTCTGGAGGCAGCCAATGAATTAGATGAAGTGAGTATTCAAACGAATTGTCAGCAGGCATTCGGATGATTTAAATCATGTGATAAATTCTATTTTATGCAGTAATGCTGTTGGAAAGTCTGAAAAACTCCAGTATAATGCCAAAGTCTCCCAAGTTCATATACACAAAAAACAAGAAGAAAAAAAAAACCCACCATACCATGTTCACACTTTGATAGAATATTGTAGAGATATGAATGAACTCCTATAGGATGGTGCTGTAGAGAATGGAAGTGTCAATCTAAAGCTTCATGATAAACAAACCGAGATAGACCTGAGTATTATGGATTTTACTTGTATGGTCGATAAGAAAAAGAACCACAGTTCAAACAAGAAGGAACTTTTTATATATTAGTTATAATTGTATTTACATTGAAAATAAGATGGTACATGCACTGGATAATTTCAGCTTTTCTTTCAAACTTGACAGGCAAATGAACCTTCAAAAGTCAAAGGTTTCGATAACAAAAAGAAAGCTGAGATAACAAGACTTGAGAAATGGCAGGTATGTACAAATGTGATGGCATAATCTATTGTTATATAAAGGTCTGCGTGGCCATACATGTATGTAAAGAAATTGGGAAAACAAATTTATTTTTGTCCTGGTTACCATGGATACATGTCATTTTGCAGACACAGCTAGATACACAGATGAAGAAACTTTTACCCGATGAAAAAGGAGAGGAGTACCTCAAGTAAGTGTAGCCAGAAGTAATGTGTGAGGGTCAGTCAAGACGTAAAGTTCAGCTTTCAAAGTACATGACGATAAATTGAGGGTATGAACTGCCGCAATACTTCCTGAAGCGCTGACTCTAGGGCCTCTTGAAAAGTATGCCAATGTGAAGCATTGCAATTCATACCCCCATGCATTTTCAAAAAGAAAATTTATATCTTATATTTACATTCTACTTTTTTTTCTGTCAGAATTCTCAGCTGTTAAAATAGACATACATGTAATACTATATTTATTAGTTATTCAGTACATCATGATGATTGCTTTGCCATAACAAGTTACAGATCGATTTTGAAGTTTTCCTGGTCTAGTCTTTGTACCTGAATAGTAGTTGATTTTCAAGCATTTCTATCTTGGTTTCCCAATCTTCCCTTTTACCATAACCTTGGTCTCATAATGAACTTCGAATATTGTTACAGTCCAATAATTTTTGCCTCCAGTAGGGGACTATGTATTGCTATGCAATACTCTCAGAATGCTTGTTAAGATTCATGTGTGCACTGTTCACAACTGCGACACATTTATTCATGAGGAAATTGATATCTTTACAATCAAAGGAAAAAACTTTGGAAATATAAATATTTAGGTATAATCTTTACTCATTACAACCCACACTTTTAAATCTACACAAAATAACTACCATAAAGCCGTAAGCCAGGCGAGCTTGTTGGAGCAGCCGGCGTTTATTATGTAACGCCATACAAATGCACATATATACATACAATGCTATATTTTATAAACGACACTAACTTGTACGGTATTGTGAAACGAAAACATGAAGTACTGCTTTGTTTAAAATTTTAAACCCCCATCACTGACGTTAAAAACCGCCCAGGAAAAACCATAGATGGTTAACTATGGAAACCTGTGTCCGCACAAGTGTAAATAATGTCTCTGGGGCAATGCCGGACGAGCATTTAAGCAGTATTTTAGTAATAAACATTGAAAAATGATAGTAATATGAGGTAATCTTTGAAAATTTTATATTTAAAAAATAAAGCTCGATCGCCTCGTGTGAAGCGTTGACTTAGAATGACCAAACACGAGACTATTACTCGAATTCACTACAATTCTATTGGCCTTCCTATGGCCCCGCCTACTTTTTGGCGCGTTGATACGTTTCTATCATACAATATTTTCCCGCTATTCTACGAAACGCGGGAAAAATCTAGTATAATCTTTACTCATTACAACCCACACTTTTAAATCTACACAAAATAACTACCATAAAGCCGTAAGCCAGGCGAGCTTAGAATTTAAGTCGTCCAAAAGTTAGATATGAAAAGCAAAATATAAATCAAAATGAATAATCTTTCACAAACATGAAAATAATGAACTACTGATGTTACAATCCCAGATTTTTTAAAACTGACATCCGATTTTCAATACTGACTTTGATATAACCGTCTTTTGAGGAATCTGAAATCCAACGTCCGTGCTTTTTCCAAATTCTGTCATTTACGTTAGAGTTCGCAGCGGTGGTAGCTCCGCCAGAACGCAAAGAATGCAGACCAATATTGACATTGCCCATAACTGATTTAAGTTTTGAAACCAGACACTCCCTTGTACGAGTATAACTTAATTTTTTGTTTTTGTTGATCAATTTTGTTCCTTCCTTTGATCTGAACAATGGTTTGAATAGAAAATCGTGTGAAGCAGAATCGATGGATCCTAGTTCGAAATATCGTTCTGTCATTTTAACAGGACAAGCTGCTGTAGTACCTCGCGCTATCAATACTTCGTTCCCTTGTCTGTACTGGTCGGTCTTACTTTTCCTAATGAACACTTTCATGTGGTCCGTGAATACGATATTGGAACAGGCCAGAGAATTGAGCTCGTCGAAACGCAAAAACCCGGCGAAAGAAATCAAAATCATGGACAAATCCCGTATATCGGCGAGATTTCTACTTCGTTTGTAAATATTGCACAAAGTAATGATATCACTTGTTGAGACACGGTCCTTTTTTATAACTCTAGGTTTGTTGTGTCGTTTTGAACTGTCCAATAGGCTTTTGATAAATGGATGAATTGTAGGATCCGAGTATCCAAGAATAGAGTGAGCCCATTTAATGGAATAAATTGAACTCGAAACAACGTGATAAGAAGATCCAATGTTCAAAAGATGTGTAATATATAAAGATATATGCACAGGGTTGGCTGGAATAGATTGCTTATTTTTGTTTTTAATAAACTTGCACCACTTGCTAAATGACGACATATATTTTTTACACGTTTTAACACTTTTTGATTTTATGAGAAATTCACATAGTTTCTTTGCTAAGAGGGCGTTGTTTGAGTTGTCCAGGGTAATTCCAGTGGCGCTCACAATGTCCTCTATGTTCTTCTCCAATCTTAACTCTGAAAATAAATACATTAACGAAAATAAGCCTTTAGTCAAATTCTAATCGTACTGTTACCATATCGAAGATGTTGGAACTCCCAAATATTCCGTTTTCTCCCTTGCCCTTTTGGGTAATATAAGACGTAAAATACTTTTTGTCTTTAACGCCATTCTCCCATGTATCTCCCTTTTTAAGCATTGGCCAAAAAGGTGCAGATTTCCACAACGGAGTAACTAAACTTCCTCTCCCCCTGTCTGATATGAGTTTATTTATTGTTTTACAAATAAGTCTAGGTGGAGGTACTAGCCAGTTATTGTCCTCTCCCCAAAATTGCTTAAAAGCGTCTACCCCACTGGTGTTAGGACACCACCATCTTGAATTAAATTTAATACACTTGGTATTATAATCTGTTGCGAACCTGTCGCATGTGTGAGGCCCCCATAGAGTATCCATTTCTTTGAAAATGTGATTTTTGATTCCCCAGTCATCACTATCGTAACATCTACTCAACGTATCCGCATGGACATTTTTATTTCTTGGTACCCAAACACAGTTAAGTGCGACGTTGCTGTGAGAACATTTCTTATGAATTTCTTGTGCAATCCTATGCAAATGAGGCTTTCTACTGCCCACCTCTAATATTCTACTGACATTTTTACTGTCTGTGTGCCAATCTACACTTTCGCCGTGAATACTTTCTCCTATAGTATTCAATGATCTATTAACAGATTCTAGTTCTCTCCAAGTAGAACTCTCACAAGATTCCTCACTTGTCCACAATCCTATAACTTTTGAATTATCATGGCCTTCTATAAATGCACCGTACCCAGTATCTGATGCATCGCTATAGACGTTCAAGTTCGAGTTACTCTTGCGAACTCGAATATGATCTGAATTAAGGCTCGACAGATTTTCTCTCCAAAATTTCAATTCCTCTACTGACCCTGAATTAAACTCAATATAAGAGTGCCAACTAAATCTTGACAAAATATCTTGATACAAACACCTTGTGTAAAAATTTACCACATGTCCTACCGCGGCTTCCATAGATATAAGCTGACCTGTGATGCTAGCAATAGCCCTAACGTGGAACCTGTTTTGACCAGTTTGAATTAGTTTTAAAACATTTTTTATACAATTCATTACCTTCTCAATTCACTCAAAAGTAACTTTCAAATTACCTGTCTCTGTATTCCACTCTAAACCCAACCAAACAACTTTTTGTTTTGGATGCCATTCACACTTAGATTCAGCAATCACAAAACCCAATTCAGAAAGATCCTTTCTTACAAGTCTACTAATAGACTCTGCTTCTGAAAAACTATTAGATCCTGCCAAACCATCATCCAAATACATGATCACTTGTAATCCTAAACTCCTCCAATACTGAACAACTTTTCTCAAAACTTTTGTAAAAATAAAGGCTGCCGAGGAAATGCCAAAAGGTAAAACATTAAACACGTAATATTTTTTCTGACCATCATGCTCCCAATGAAAACCCAAATATTTTCTGTGTTCTTCAAAAAATTTTATATGTTGATATGCAGACTTAAGGTCGAAACTAAACAAAAAATATCCTATATCAAAAAGTTCCCGAGCAGTTCTAGTATCTTCCAACCGAAATACAAAATCATGAATGAACTTATTGATGTGTCTGCAATCTAAGACTAAGCGTGGTTTACCTGATTTATTGAAAGCCACGGTCAATGGATTGACCACAAAGGGAATGTGAGTTACCTGTGTTATGCAAACTTTCTGAAGAAGCTTTTGAATTTCTGGGTAAACAATACTCACATTGTCTCTGGCAGATTTGTTGTTGTTAAAAAACTCACTTGATGGAACGTGCTTAAATGGAATTCTGTAACCATGCTCTATAATACTCAAGACATAATTGTCCGTACAAATGCCCTTCCATTTCGACAAATGCATTTTCAAACATAAATATGGACTGACATTTTCAGTATCGTGAACATTTTCAGAAACTATAAACTGACTATTTGTTGTATCAGCTTTAACAGAATTGCTATTGTAATGAACTTTAGCATTTTCATCTATAATACTAGTACTTATCTTTACTAGCGTTTCCTTGTTACAGTCCCGTGCCCGATGCCCCGGGAACCCGCACTTGAAACAGGTCCCTGGCTTCTTGTTGCTGTCACTTTTGTTTGACTTCTCAGATGTTGATTTGTCAGGAGTTGTATAAGGTGCGAATCTGCGTTGAAATCTGGCTTTTTGAGCTCGTTCTTCCTTCAACTTCTTTTCCGCGCGCATCTCTGCTTTAAATATTCTTTTCTCGTCTTCCTCGTCCGATGCGAGCTCGTGTTGAGTATATTCTTGTACGGTTCTCCAACCATTTTTTGACGAGTCAGCAAGTTTTACTAGCTTTTGTCTATCGTCTATAAGCTCTATACCTTCCGTAATGCTTTGGAAAGCGGCCTCGGCTTCACCGTCGTTGATGTGGGTGTTGGCCTGTACCATTTTATCTCTCACGGTGTTGTTAAACTTGAACTGTGCCTCGTTGCCTTTTCTTTTAAAAACGAAAGTCTTATCGGAAGCCGCTTGAATTTTGCACATTTGTTGTTCGTGTTGTTGTTTTTGTTGCTTCGAGATTTTCACCTCCAAAGAAGCCAATTTGGAATCTATAACATCTGAGACTCTAGATAACAATATATCCATTTGTTGGGACTCCATTTTGCTGCTCCAAAAATAAAGCTCGAGCGCCTCGTGTGAAGCGTTGACTTAGAATGACCAAACACGAGACTATTACTCGAATTCACTACAATTCTATTGGCCTTCATATGGCCCCGCCTACTTTTTGGCGCGTTGATACGTTTCTATCATACAATATTTTCCCACTATTCTACAAAATGCGGGAAAAATCTATTATGTATGTATTTCAAAGTCATGAAGTTATACATGTATCTGAACATATTTGATTTTCTTTTCCTGGCTTTTTTATACCAGATTAGTCTTGTGTACAACTATTCACCATAAGACATTAAAATGGTTAAAATCATATCGTGCTATTTGTAACATTGTGTTGTAATGCATCAAAGTTTGTGGCACTTCCCTTAGTGAAAACATCTTGAATGGGAGGTAAAACAACTTATGTACAAACAAGCAAAATTCATATCAACTACTGTATCAAAATCATGCTTTGATGTATGATTCAATCCATTGCATACATTTGATTTTATTGGAATTTTACTATTAAGTCTGTGCATATTATTATTGCAGAGAATTGAAGGGTGAAGATGAGGATGAAGATGATGAAGAGGAAGGAGAAGAGGAAGAGGAGAGTGAGGAAGAGGGTGAAGAGGAAGAGGGTGAAGAAGAGGAGGAGGAGGAAGAAAGTGAAAAACAAGGTCAGTTACTTTTCCATCAGATCAAGACATTGAAACAAATTTCAGTTTTGAAAATTCTTGAGAGTATAAACTGTGACGCTTCACGCTGATATACTTCATGTTATCATTTCATGAACAGTATTCCAATGAGAGACATTGCAGTCTAGGGGTTTTCCTACCATTTTCACACTGGGTCCAGGGTCTTTAGAATTGGGAAAATTCCTGTAAGACTGTTATCATATGTTTAAGTGTGTTCATAAAAATATATGCAGATTCAAAGGAAAAGAAAGAGGAACGAACAGAAACAGAGGGAAAGAAAAAGATAGAAGAGGAGGAAGAAGAAGGTGAGGAGGAGGAGGAGGAAGAGGAGGAGGAAGAAGAAGAAGATACCATGAAAACAGAGAGGTACAAGGATTTTTAGGAAATGCAATGGATAATGGAGTCTGGTATGTAAATTTAGTGTGAACAACTTTTTTGTATGTATTTCTTTCTTTCTATCTTTACTAAATAATAGTAAACCTAAAGCCAAGGCAAAAAAGGTGGAGGAGGAAGAGGATGAAGAAGAGGAGGAGGAAGATGAAGAGGGGGAAGAGGAGGAGGAAGATGGAAGTGAAGAAGAGGAAGATGAAGAGGAAGATGATGAAGAAACAAAGAAAAAGGAAATGGAGAATGAAATGGATTTAACAACTGTTGAAGTTAGTACAAGTAAATGATATACATACAATGTACATGATATACTATTACTTGCAGTCAGTTTGGGACATAATACGGAGCCATCCAGGGTGTGAAATGGAAATTCACATTGGGACACAACTTCTTCTCCGTGTTGTGTCCCAAATTGATTATGTAACGAATTTATCCTGCGGATGACCATACAAAATTTGTTAAGATTTGAGCAACATCTTTGATAAATATTATTCAATTATCAAATTGAATTCCATATATTAAATGTATTACATTGAAAAATCCTATTGTCACAATATCAAAACATCGCAGTTAAAATATGAATAATAACATTGAATGAATAAATCATGTGTGTTGAACCTGAATACAGACATACATTGAAAGCTATGGTACATGCTGTCAGACCAATATACACGTACCCTTGCATGGAGATTTGGGGCGTCATATGATTCGTAAGTGACATTGCAGTTGCCAAACTTTTTTGAACGGAGATGGCGTATTGAAATTTTCAGAGCGTGATGTGATTTGTTAGTTACATCACAGTCGTGAAACTAATACACCCTCGGTACGGAGACGCAATATAAAAATTTCAGGGCATCATGTGATTAGCCAGTCAATTATCTACAAATTTGTCTAAAGAGGGATAAAAATTAATATACATGTACATATATTGTACATGATACACAAAGTAATATACATACACTGTACATGATATACTTATATGCATTTGTCTAGTAACAAACGTTTTCAACATTACAGAAACATGTTTAGCTTTTGGAAAAGGCTAGAAAATCAGACCGTGCCTTTTATTTCTTTGGTCTCTCAGCTGATCAAAGAAAGTTGTCAAGTACAATAATGGGCTTATCTTTCTTAGATCAGCATAATTTCTCCCCAAATTTCTGTCTGAATCTTTGAGTATGCCCTGTTTCAGTAGATATCTATATATAATTAGCCTGAGGGCAGACTGATAAAAACTCTTGTGTTTTGTTGTAGGGCCTGCAGTTTGAGGGACTGTATGATGATTAGCCTGAAGGCTGACTGATAAAAACTCTTGTTTTGTTGTAGGGCCTGCAGTTTGAGGGACTGTATGATGATTAGCCTGAAGGCTGACTGATAAAAACTCTTGTGTTTTGTTGTAGGGCCTGCAGTTTGAGGGACTGTATGATGATTAGCCTGAAGGCTGACTGATAAAAACTCTTGTGTTTTGTTGTAGGGCCTGCAGTTTGAGGGACTGTATGATTATGAAGGAAGAGAAGAAGGGGATCTATCCTTCAAAGAGGGAGAGATTTTAACCATTATCAACACAAGGTGTGTCATGTAATGTCGTTGTTACTTTCAAAATCTGGAGAACTTTATTTTGCATTTAATAACAGTTTTCTGAAGTTGTTTGATGTTTTGTTTCCGGAGAGCAATATGACACTTGGTTACAACTGAAATGGAAGTGATTGTTTTTCTTGCAGAGAGGATGGCTGGTGGGAAGCAGAGAATAAAGATGGCAAAAGAGGAACTGTACCGAAAACATTCTTAAAGGTGCGCTTTATTAAATTTGTAACAGTACAAAATTTTAACATTTTGAGTCATAGTGATTTTGTTATTGTGTAAGTCTTTCATTCTTAAATGTTTTAAAAAGTTTACTGTAAGTTCAATGAAAAATAGCTTACATTTAGGATTTTAAAATGCTTTGTGATTCCCTGTAACACTTTAGGAAATTAGAATTATAAGAGCATGTAGTACAGTATGGTACCGGTAGTTATTTCTGTTGTAGATGCACAATAAATATAAACACGTACAGAAGGATGACGGTAAGTAGATATTCATGGAGTCTGATGTTTTTATGTTTAATTAAAGTATTATTATACCTCAGTGTGAGACTTCTATGCAACATGTAATCTAATTGGTTTAGACAGTCACGTGCCAGGGATGACAAAACTTCATATCTCCCTCTCAAACATCATATCTCCCCATCACATTTCACCCCTTCGGCAGCCTCGTGCATTTTCCATAAATTTTACGGCAAGGTAGACGTAGTTTGTTGTGACGTCACAATAAGTCCGAGTCGTTGTACTTGCATAGTTCGTAAAGCACAAAATATGCAGGTCTCTGATACACAGTTAAATTGCCTGCTTTTGGTTGGTACAAAAATAAGCAAGTAAATCAGCATTCAAGGAGAATGGAAATACAAAAACTGGTTATCATATCACTGTATTTCGTTGTGTGTACCTTCTAATACGTTGTCGGCGCGGTGTTTCCGTTAGGGCAATCTCAGCTACATAAAATGTATAGATGAACAGACTCTAATTTCAAATGCATTTTTGTAGTCTTGCTTTGTTTCAGTATAATAAACAATTTATTGCATGAATGTTTTGGAGATATGAAGATTTATTCACCCAAGAAAAATCATATTGCCGGAGGGGAATGTGATTTTTCTTAGGTGTATAAATCTTCATTTCTTCCTCACTATCATGTAATAAATGTATTATATTAGCCCTAAATCTGATTTTGTTTTAAAAATGCGCTATTATAATAGTTTTTCATGTAACTTTTATCATAGTCATGTCATTGATAAAATTAAAACTTAAGTTTAAGATTTTATCAAAATAAAGATTTCGGTTAAATTGAATATAAAGCATTATAAAGAAAACAATTTTTGTACGGGAAGACAATATAATTGTGCTTCTTTCAAAGCCTCTGGATAGGTTTTCTAACACAAATATTAATAACAAAAGTTTATAAACCTTATTTTTTTAAAGTTCATAATTCATATTGAAATAGTAAATAACAATTTTGCAACAAAAATTTTTAACACCAAAATGACAGGTAGAATTGTTTGAAAAAAGACTTATGGCTTGTGTCAGTTATTTCCCCCTGTTTAGATCACCATTACTCCTTAATTTCGAACAAACAAACTAGGTGTATGATTATAAAAAGTATAATGTCCTCTGCCTTAATTTTGAAATTCATGGGACATACATCTTTTGAAATGAGTCTGTGTTCATTAGATTACTGCAAGACGATGCATGTGTATTCTGATATTTTACACATCAATGTCCCAGAATGTATGATTCATATACTGCAATTGTCATGTGTTCATTTTAAAGAAGAGGAAGATGAAAAGGAGGAGGAGGAGGAGGAAGATGAAGAGAAAACAGAAACCAAGAGCAGGTAACTCATACTACTCAGTAAGAATAAAAAAAAAATCTAATGATGTAGTTTAGCAATGATTTTGATAATGTATGCAATTTTTTTTATTCCAATGTAATGGTGTAAAAAAAAAAAAAGAAAAAAAAAGTATGATATGAGTGATGTTCATTTAAACATATTATGTTGTAATATAATCTTGACTGTAACAATGGGTTTGGACACAGGTTTTTAAACTTTGACTGGAAGTTGTGTACCATAAATGCTGTATATTAATTTGATATAATGTATTTTTAAAGACCATATCAAACTTTTTTGTGTATTTCAGCCCCAGGAAAGGATGGGGAAGCATTAAGAAAGCTTTAGGAGAGGTTGGTGAAAGTTAAATCTGATTTATTTATAGCTGGTCTTTAGCTGCATTAATGAATTTATTGATATATGAAATTAACTGGACTACATAATACATGCATGTACATCTGTTTGTTATGTTATTAACCAGATATTTTTATGTGCCTAGCTTGACCGTGAGTTAGTAAGTAACATGGACACTTGTGTCATATAAAAAAAACCACATGGTGATCATGCATTGAAACTGCTTTAGTAGAGTCTTATACATTCACAGTCATTGATAGGGATATGAGTTACATGACACAAAGTATTTATTCCCCGAGATATGAAAAAAACATTACCTAGAATTTCTTTTAGTACTCATTAAATTGCCTTATACTGGTCAGGGGTATTTTGATCCTCTTTCTGTCACTGAGCGGATTTACAATGGGCCTGTTGTTATACGGGTAAATTCTGATTATTGGGGCAAGAATTCCACAGGGTATTAATGCTAATTCATTGACTTGTGTGAGTTGTAAGGAAACAATTGCTATAAAGGATGAAAGCTATGTCACACACTACAGTCTAATTTAAATCAGATCCTATGATCCGCTCAGTAGACATCTACTATCACTACACATACATGTAGGTAGCGAGGGTAGAGGAGTGGATCATAGGATCTAATTTTAATCAGATTGTCACACACTAATGCTGTGAATATTCTGTTATATTAGAAATACTCATTTCTTAGCAATATAACCAAGTACACATACTAACTAACAGGAAGAAAAAAAACCATTACATGTATACAAACACTAACAAAATTTAATGTAAGTTTAGAATGTGTTAAATCAGATAGCTTTCAGATTAAGGAGTCTCTATACACTAAATAGTCAGGGATGCTTTATAGAATTCCAGAGTAACATATCTTTCAAAGTTATGCTCAGTATAAAGAGGACATTTATAGTATTTTCTATCATACCCACAGGCACTTGTTTCTGTAAATGACTTATGACCTCTGTATACTAATAACAACACAAGGTACCTAGCTTCAAATGACACAGAATGGCACCCCCTGAGAATGTCGGCCTGTTGAGCCTCCAAGGAATATGCGATGCTAATGTATTTACTACCGTTGTATTGTACAATCATTCAACTTAAAAACCATGTATGACATGACTGCATTCATTGCCTCTTATCGCCGAAAACTGCAACAAAAAATGGCTTTTCCGTTTTATACCACGAAGTGCTATGTACTGATACCGCACAGAATACGTGGTCGATTTTGACTGGCTAGCACGCTCTTCTAAAATTACGTTTGGAATTCTTTAGAGTTATTTATAGTAAGATAGAACATCAGAGATGAATTAAAAATAACAGGCAAAAGAATTATTTTAATGGTGACCATTAACCACAATTGATCTTATTTTATATAATTTAGTTACTAACATTAGGGGGGGGGGGGGGGATGCTACAAAAAATAAAGGGGACTCCATCCCCCCATATTTTTTTCCACAGACACCTGATAATTATAATCCCCCCTTCTGATTTTTTTTTTTTGCGGTGACAATTCCTCCAAAATGTGTGGATTCCTTGTCTCTCTCAACCCAATTTCGATTGATGTAGTTGTTTCACGCTTTTCACAAGCTTTAGAGATTGGCTTTCTACTGGACTGGTATAATATAGAATATACTTATTATAAACAGTATAAGGTATTTTTAAAGGCTTACAAAAAAGCATGTTTACGATTACATAAATCGAAATTAGGATGGGATAGACGGGGAATCCACACATTTCGGAGAAATAATCGCCGCCCCAAAAAATCAGAAGGGGGGGGGGGGGGGGGGGGTGGCCATACTTCAGATGCCTGTGAATTTTTCCATATCGGCACAGATCCGTAATATAATTAGGGATGCGGGGGAGGGGGTTCGCCGGAGAAGTTGTAAGTTGCACATGGCTTGTTTAAATTTCCTAACAGACAATGATTAATCAGTGTGTGCATGGGGGGGGGGGGGGGGGGGGGGGGTATATAGCGTTCGTCATTGCTGTGTCAATTTTTTCTTCTCAGGCTGGGAGGGGGGGGGGGGGTCATTCTTTGCTCCAGGGCTTCAATTCATAACTTTCAAGCTTACACGCATTAATATCTTCTCATTCACTACTACATAGTACTGTCAAAAATAGTGGAGGGGCCATTCTCGCAATATATCTTCATTTGCATGCATGAAAATAACAGTTAATGTTAAGGGTTGGCCAGTCGCCTCCGAAAAACATTGATATGTGCCTGCAGCGTTCTTGGTACTTATGGTGGGTTTCATAAAACTTCAATGTAACAACAGGTACTTGCCACATCAATGCATAGCCTACCACAAAGTCAATAATACACCACTAAAAAAAATTTCCTTGCTCTATTTTGCATGCTTCCAAATAATCTTTTATCTGTATTTTCTCTGACTTTCCATAGATCTGCAATTGTCAGAAATATTTCTCATACTAGTTAACGAAGTTGTATTTACAGTAAGTCATAATTTCATTATTATCTTCATCAGAAATGATTCCGACACGAAAATATTTTTAAATCTCCACTCGGGAAGTCTTAGCTTCTATCTTCTGATGACATGTAAAATTCCGAAACGTACGAACAGCTTTGGTTTTTTTGAGTAACTAAAAATAGCGTACAGCGTCTTCAATTCAAAATTTTTATTTTGTTAATAAAGCAATATGTTCAAGATTTTTTGGTAATAAACATCGTATCAATTTATTATGATAATAAAAAAATGAGACTTTATTTTTCAACACAACGAATATACAATTTTCATTCTGTGCGGTATCAGTACATAGCACTTCGTGGTATAAAACGGAAAAGCCATGTTTTGTTGCAGTTTTCGGCGATAAGAGGCAATGAATGCAGTCATGTCATACATGGTTTTTAAGTTGAATGATTGTACAATACAACGGTAGTAAATACATTTACATGGCATATTCCCTGGAAGCTCAAAAGGCCGACATTCTTAGGGGGTGCCATTCTGTGTAATTTGAAGCTAGTTACCTTGTGTTGTTATTAGTATACAGAGGTCATAAGTCATTTACAGAAACAAGTGCCTGTGATCATACCATATCATTAAAGGACACATATCGTGTTTTCAAAGTATACAAAATTATATGGATTTTGTCTTCCTTATGCTTATAGAAATTAATTGTAATAGTTCGTTCGCTGAAGTACTGCGATAATTAGCCACAATACGGACTTAAATCTAAGCCCCGATTTCAAAAAGCCTAGTTAATATAGATAGGTAGTCACGTGGTACAGTGACGTCATATGCGACCTTCGTCGATCAACTTGTTGTAAAAGTAGTGTTAGATATTTTTAAAAACTCGGGGTTTGGGGGCATAATTTATTTACCATGGATAACATTTATTTCGATGTTGACAAATTTTCCGAGTCTTATATCTTTTAGCCACCAGTGCATACAAATAGCGACCCAAATGTAGCGAGGAAAGCGAGTATGAAATCTGCGAGTAAATAATGTTTACATGGGATCACTATCTAAACACTATTTGGTAATGTCACTTCTGTAAACAACTGTAATTAGCGTTGTTGCTTTTTGAAAATAAACAGTGCAAATATTATTAAATTTATTTTTGGAGAAGTTAGATAGACCTAAATTATGATACGATTATGTATCATTGACAACTAGGCCTACGGTCACGGGTGCATTTCGAAGAGAGAAAAAATAATAATAATAAAAATGATCAAACTTATGGTGAAAATCCCAATACTTTTAAATTATTTTATTCAAGCAATTTTATTAATCCTTATTTTTTTTTTGTTATCTACACGTTGTTACTTATATATAGGAAGTGGGAGCGCGGCATGCTGTTGTTGTAAACACGTACGCGTTCCTTAAAAAAAAAATGAAAACATTATCTAATTCAATTCAAAGTAAGGAAATATCATATTTTATTATTTATAATTGAAATTTCAATTATCTTTAAATTTCTTTTTTAAAACTACCAGTTGGTAGACACTGCTAGCGAAGTTCTGACGATATGTTGTTACAAGGTGAAGGTCAGTTGGTGCGAGTGTGTATTGAATTTGAGAGCAGAACGGAAAGCATAAGCCGTAGCCCTATATGTAACGGTGCGTAGCTTCGATAGAACCATTTTCTCGCAGTTTATTTACGTCTTTGTCCAAGTGCTTGTTTAAAAAAATCTACTGGGGTTTTTTATGGCAAAGTCGTTGTGCCGACAAAAAATATTCACGTCTTGTCCCTCACATCTTCCTTTGAAAAATTGACAAAAAACACAGTTCAAAGCCTCTCTAGTGACTGCAAGTACACTCTTAAACGGCACAAAACACCCTAATGCAGTATTATTTACAAGCCGTTAATGTGATAATTGTTTGTTTGTCAATTAAATCTAATATGTTTATGAAATGGCTAACAACTGTTTTCAAATCTTCTCGCTCGAGGTCGCATATGACGTCACAGATAATGGCACGTAAACTATCGAAGAAAATATGCATATCGCAAGATTTGAATTTCATCGCTTTCAAACTCGAAAACTACGCAAACTGTTTCATCTAAAACACATGTAAAGTAGTTTTAGGCATGAAATGAATTAATTTTGCTGAAAAAATTAAAAAGTTTAAAAACATGCGATGTGTCCTTTAAGATACTACTGCAAGTAAGTCTGAAAAGTGTGCGCTGCTGTCCCAAGCAAATACAAAAATGTAGATCTCATTTACATGCATTGTCTAACAGCAGATCACCCTCTAAAAAGTACCTGAGTTTAGAAGTGTATTTCATATTGCTTCTGTGAGAATAATTTCAGTCCCAGCACTCCTCCTATATT
Source organism: Ostrea edulis (assembly GCF_947568905.1). Taxonomy (NCBI): domain Eukaryota; kingdom Metazoa; phylum Mollusca; class Bivalvia; order Ostreida; family Ostreidae; genus Ostrea; species Ostrea edulis. The sequence goes on from NC_079168.1 coordinate 29,830,065, forward strand.
TTTCAGTTTGACATGAATGTATGTTTCAGTTCTAATGACTTGATATTTGATAATTTTTTAGATGATGCATACCTATCTCTTTATGTAAATAAATTGAATTCTTCAGTGTGCAGTGTATAAAGGTTCCTTAACATCATATTTTCATACTCCATCTCATTCAGTGCTTGTACATGTATAATAATAGACTGGATTGTCTTATTGAAGTTTTGACTGATCCATGCTTTTGTAGTAAATCAATGAAATTATATTGCAAGATTTGATTCACGGGCCTGGATTTCTCGAAATAAACTTCAGTCGAAATTTGGACTTAAGTCCGAGATTTTACTCAAATTGACTGCTCAAATAAAAGAAAATTCAAACTTAAATTTTGAGATGTTTTTGAGAAATCCAAGCCAGTTGATAGTTTATATACAATGTATGTAGTTTAAAACACAAAGGTATTTATAGATGAAATTTAGCTGCATTGACAGGTAGATACTTTTCCATCTTTGATTAGAAACACATTTCTATTTATTTACTGCCTTGTATGAAAGGTGCACAGATGAAACATAGAATTGAATAAGTTATTTAGTTTTAAAGGGCATTCTGTTCAAGTTGTGTCCAGCCTTTGGTCATTGTATACAGGCTGCAAATTTTGTATACAGCCTGTAAATGTTGTATACAGCCTGTAAATATTGTATACATTCATTGACTATTGTATACAGCCTCTGTCATCTCAATCTATAAAAGTGGTATACAGTCGATGGTTTATACTACTGTTTCTGTATACAGGCTGTAAAGTGGTATACAGTCGATGGTTTATACTACTGTTTCTGTATACAGTCTATAAAAGTGGTATACAGTCGATGGTTTATACTTATACTGTTTCTGTATACAGGCTGTAAAGTGGTATCTGTTTACAGCTGTGTACTACTCTAAACAGCCCCCACTTTTCTATTTCATTACAGCATTTAACTGCTGCAAACAACCTTTGATTATAATCACATGACATTACTGTATATACAGTATGTGACTCTATTTTATAGCCTTTAATTAACCCTTTTAAGAGGTTCAACATTTTGTAACTTTTATTGTAAATTGATATGACACTGCTTTTCATAAATAGAAGAAATCATTTCATCTAGAAAGTATTGAAGAAAAAAATGGCCAGTATGTTTAATTTGCCAGTACGCAGTGTTTGTGTGATTTTTCTTTGTTTACAGTTATACGCTGTAGAGTACTGTGGCGGTCAGATGGGTTCGATTGCCAGTGGCCAGGTAGCTCAGTTGGTAGAGCACCTGACTAGCTATTCAAAGGGCCTGGGTTTGAATCCCGGTCTGGTCCGTTGCATTTTCTCGCTTTCTGTTGCAGTACAAAGCTTAATAGAAATGCCTTATCAATGAACAGCAGCGCGTACTATGATTAGTGTAGAAACATGAAGGCAGTGACTATGTAAACATCAGTGTTGGGAGTAACAGCAGCGCGTACTATGATTAGTGTAGAAACATGAAGGCAGTGACTATGTAAACGTCAGTGTTGGGAGTGGTCTTGTTAATTGTTATGAACTGAATATATTATATAAGTATTTGCAGTACAATAAGTTGCACTATGCTTTGACCATTTCTTTAGGAAAAGCAAAAGGGGGTAAGCATAACTAATGTAATGCACAATGTCTTAAAGTGGCTGTGTCACCGGTGTGACATATCCTCCCTCTCACTAACATGACAAACCTTGAATCAATGTGAGTGTTGTTAACAGTCCGCGAATGCTGTAAACAGCCTCTGACCGCTGTATTCAGTCTGTGACTGCTGACATTCCGTGATGCTGTAAACAGTCTCTGACCGCTGCATTCAGCCTGTGACTTCTAACATTCCGTGAATAATATGACAAACATTGAATCAATTTGAGTGTTGTTAACAGTCTGTGAATGCTGTAAACAACCTCTGACCGCTGTATTCAGCCTGTGACTTCTGACAGTCTGTGATGCTGTAAACAGTCTCTGACTGCTGTATTCAGCCTGTGACTTCTGACAATCTGTGATGCTGTAAACAGTCTCTGACCACTTTATTCAACCTGTGACTTCTAAATACAGCCTTTGCCCATTGTATACAACATTTTACTGGTCTGTATAAGACTTTAAAACAACAATATGGTTTATGAACCTTTTGATGATTGTTTCCAGTTTTTGACTATTGTGTGAACCTTTTGACTATTGTATGAAAACCATTTGACTATTGTGTGAACCTTTTGACTATTGTGTGAACCTTTTTACTATTGTGTGAACCTTTTGACTATTGTGTAAACAATATTTGACAATTCTATGAACCTTTGGACTTGTTTAATACAGCTACTGACTGATCTAGTCAGCCTTTGACTATTGTAATGTATGAACATTTTGACATATGGTCTACGAAATATTGTTTTTGACATGGAAGAGAACTGAACGTCAATGATTCCTGAATATATATGTATGAGCTTTGTGTAATAAGTAGCAATATGCTTTGACCATTTCTGTAGGTAAAACGGCAGGTAAGAATAACTAACATGATACACCATGTCAGAAATTTGTTGTGTGGTATCCTCCCTTCACTGTGATGACAAATTAATGATTTTTTTTTTTTAGTAACTTACCATCCTCCGCACTCTCTACTGTTGTTGTTATTTATTATTAACTGAAATTGACACAGTTTATACAAGTCAAGAGGCTGCACATTTTAATGTTGATGCAAGTATTGTTAAATGTATGGATTTAATGGCATGATAATACACGTACATTTTGCTGTACTGTATAAAGCATGTATCAGGATGGATCCAGGAATTGAAAGGGCGGAGGCAACTTCATGAGGCTGGGGGCTGCTTTAAGGGGTCCAGTGGGCATAGCCTCAGAAACTCCTGGATTTTATTGAATTTTTAGGGCTTGAAAATGTCTCATATATAGTCATTTTTACTATTTTCTGTCATCTTTAATGAGGTGAAATTAAAAAAAATGACACATTTTTTACAATAAAATATAAGTTCTTTCAATAAAAGTAACAATAAATCAAAAGATCTTCGTTGTCATTTAATTCTCGGAGAGTGAAAAAACGCCTTGCTTCTTTTATTGAATGTTTATTTATTTATATTTTTTTGCTTTATAACAAGAGACCATTATTTTGCTTAGATTTGAAGATTTAGGGTGGGGGGTGGGGGTGGGGGCTGATGTACCCCCTCCCCTAAATCCACCACTTTGTATTCATTCATTTTTCTTTGAAATATTATTAATTAACCTTTTTCTGAAAGAGTAATTATTCCTCTTACTAAAAACCACTAGAAATCATTTACAATCGACTTTCCTTCAGAAGATTATTAACGCATGCTGCTGACTTTCGTTTATTATTTCAAAGAATTTCAATTTTTTTTTACCCATGCTTGAATATTCACGACCTGCTTCTGTAATCAACGGTTCATTTCCTGTTACTAAAACAACACATTATTTCCCGGAATGCCAGTTTGGTTTTCTATTCTGGTTCCCCATGCTTGAATCTTCATGCCATTCTTCGTATATATTAATTGGTATATTTCCTATGCGATTAGAACGATGTATTCTTATTGGCTAACAAGGTATGAATGAATTGTATGCTCAATATCACACCGTTATACCTTTAATATCATAGAAACCTAGATAATATCCATATATACACAGGTACGAGGAAATAAATTATGAATTTAATTATTTAGGTTTAATGAGGGGTGCATGAGATTCCGCCATTGGTCTTAGTTGGTATTGAAATATGATTATCCTGTACATCTTGAGTTACAGTGTATATGACTAAACACATCCATTTTTCATGGTTGATTGAATTGAAGATTTCTTGTTTCATAAGATCTTGTGTATTTATGGTGTATAGTACATGTATATTTCACATTTGATGTCAGAAATTCATGGTGTGTTAAATTTCTCCCCAGACCAGTGTAAGCGATGTTCTTCATGCGTTAGGAGCTGTACCTTCCGGATTCAGACCTTCAACACTGGGACCAAAGTTCTTCAAAGGTCAGTATAACTCCACCTCACTAGATTAAGATAATAACTGTAGGTGTAATTAATCCCACGGAATAACTCCACCTCACTAGATTAAGATAATTACTGTAGGTGTAATTAATCCCACGGAATAACTCCACCTCACTAGATTAAGATATTTACGGTAGGTGTATTTAATCCCATGGAATAACCCCACCTCACTAGATTAAGATATTTACTGTAGGTGTATTTAATCCCACGGAATAACTCCACCTCACTAGATTAAGATATTTACGGTAGGTGTAATTAATCCCACGGAGTCATAATTTTGCAGATTATCAATTTTGGTTGGGTCCGCAGGTATGAAATTCTGCTGAGTTGTATGTGGTTTACATGAAATTAGCTTACACATTTTAAGTCCGCTGGTATGAAATTATGCAGATTTTATGTGACCGCGGACGTAGCGGAAATAAGTACCACATGTAAAAATATACATTTACGGTATGTGGATTCAGCCATTTTCTCTTTCCTCAGCATGCACTTCTACATCAGACTAGCTAGTACACAAGGCTGTGCATTGCTTTAATTGGATAGATCCTTGATATTGGTTTTCACTACATACAATTTAGCAGTTAGAGAATGAAGTGTATTTTGGTTTTCATCCTAAGGAAATAAACAGTCACCAGCATTGTGGGAAAATTAAATGATGTACTTAGATGCAAATTTACAAATAGTATGTGCCGACGACTGGTATCCCTTGGGATGACAACAAAATGCGCTTGACATCAAAGCCAAATGTAATTTACTACAAAGCACATTCTGAGTCATATATAATGTATCAATTTACAACCATTTTATGTTACGTGTTCTTGCAAAATGATTACATTGAACGGCAAAACTGGCAGTGACATCTTCATTTTTTAGCTGCATGAACCTTGCTTGCTTGGACTTATATGATCATTAATTAAAACAAGTTAGGGCCCTCAACAATTATCAATAAAGACAGGTTATAGAGCAAGAAGAATCTGCGTTTCATTATATAACTTGGAGCATGGTCGGAACTGTGCCAGCAACATTGTCTGAATGCAAATACATGTACTAGCTGATATTGAGAATCTGTTCAGATTAAAGTTGTGTGGAAATTTATAATACATGGTAGTTTCAGATGATTTTCTTAACACTTAGTAGAAATCTTATTTTAATTATGTTGTTATTTCTAAGGAAAATGTATTGAAATTGTGAAAAGATTCGTAACGCCCACTTGTTAGTGAGAGTTATGCTCTGTGATATATTTACAACAGATATTTCCTTGTTAAAAAATGAATCTACACAAAATCATCACTGACTCTAGTATCATGTCCACTTGGTAAAACCCATGCGATATTTTTAGATGAGAAGTTTACCATGACCAGTTACCTGGCACCAAAGTTAAGTGATTCCAATCTGTCGTACCGGGACCTCTTTTACATTCCCAAAGAAAACAAGGTAAGATAACTCCACAGTGTTTTCTGTGTGATGAATAGAGATACTGAATTATTTCCCCTAATGATTTATGATATTTTTGAATGTTTTTCGTCATTTCAATTATGTTGTAAGTAAATGTATTTCTGGTCATTTTGACAGTTCGTAATTTCCTTTCATTCTCCCATGAGAAATATCAGTGTTATATTCAAGTGCACCTCCTTCTAGTAAACACTCGTCTTTACAAACGATTTTGACTACAAATAAAGTACTATAGTTGCATGTTGTGGATATATTTTGTTGGGACTCAGTTTTCGTAGATTTTGTGGGTATTTCTATTTCATCAATGAAACACTACGTTTTAATGTACAAAGTTTAGTTAACATTGACTGACAGTTAACTTACCATTAACTCTTACATTTATATAGCGTTAACTAGATGTTATCGATAACTGTCAGTTAAACTTAATTAACTTTTGAGCAGCTGGATCCAGGAGTATCGACAAAATTACATTTCAATGAAACTGTAAAATTGTAGTAATCCATGAAAATTAATCCCCTCAAATTTAAATGATGCTGCAGTATGTGTGAAAGTGATAAGCAAATAAAGCCAATGTTATTCATGACAACAGTAAGTAAAGTTGTCATATGATTTTAGATTCTGTGTCATTTATTTGATAGTTGAGGCCATTTTCCACAAAGATGGACAGAATTATCTTGATTCAGGGATGTAAGCAGATTCCGTTACCAGGAAAAGGTTGGCAGCAACACTCTTTTTCTTAGTGAAGTGTCGGGAACAATATCTTTGAATGCTTCTAATGTCATAAATATATATATTTAGTTTCTTCATACGTATATCTAAAGGTAATTGTTAAAATTCAATTTAAATTTTATAGAGGAAAAAGAGATACCAAATGAATATTTTATTGGTTTGAGATTTCATTTCAGGAATAGACATTGTTGGTCGTCATATCAGAATGTGTCTTTTTGACGGTCAGAATGTAAGTTCAAGGTTTACTGTATACAATAAACATTAAAATGAAATCAGCATCTGGTAAAGCTTACGGCTACATTCCGTGATGAAGAGCTAGATTTTAAATGTACATGTACTAGTAGTACTTGAGCTGGATTTGAAATGCACCTGTAGTACATTAGAAAGAATTTTTTTTTTTGAACCTGTCATATAATTTGTTTTAATTCTGTCCCACACAGATGTTGAGTAACATTCACACAGTGAAGGTGGCATCAGTGGACAGAGAGCAGAAAACCTGGTCGTTCTCCTCAAAGGTAAGATTTTAAACTTTCTGAAACTGTATTCCTATAATCCATGAAATACCCACGTAACAAAAACAAAACTCACATTTAAACTTGGTGTTGTGTAATTATTTTACATTGAAATGAATACTTTGCAAGCAGAAGAAGATATGTCAATTGCAAAATATGTTGAGTTCTTCAGTGTTGGAGGTGCATTCAGTGGTACTTTGGATGTTTATGTAGGACAATGACTGAGAGATTTAACTCTATTACCTGAGTATTGTTCAGTCTGCATACCTATTACTAGAGAAAGGCCAATTAAATGCTCGATTTACTGAGTCAAAGGTTAAGATCAATAAGGCACTTACTATTGACATCAATAGGGATCTGTTCTAGGCCCTTCATCTGATCACTGGAATATATACCATTAGGGATCTGTTCTAGGCCCTTCATCTGATCACTGGAATACCATTGGGGGTCTACTCTAGGCCCTTATTACTATTCACTGGAATACCAATAGGGGTCTGTTCTTGGCCCCTCATTACTGATCACTGGAATACCAATAGGGGTCTGTTCTTGGCCCCTCATTACTGATCACTGGAATACCAATAGGGGTCTGTTCTTGGCCCCTCATTACTGATCACTGGAATATCATGCTACTGCTTAGTAATGTCTATATTTCTGTTGTTAATGGGGCATGGACACAATTTGAACTGAACATTTTCAAATTTTATTTTTCCATTTTTACTGTTTACAATGCTTTACTAAAGTATTTCTAATGGTCAACCAAAATTTAAATATCAGTTGTTGAGTTACAAGTGAGATACAGCACTCACAATTCTTTCATAATGTAAGCAAGGCTCGTGTCATGTTTATGCTTACATATACGTATATACTGTATATATGTAGATTGCTTGATAGAAAATAGCATGTTTAAAATGAAATGAGATGTGCCAAACACTAGAATTATTTAATTGTGTTCAGAATTAAGTTATAAATTGACAAAAGTCTGCTTTAAACTAAACTTTTACTAGACAAAAAGTATATTTAACCTATGTAAACAAAATCATAGCTTGAGTCTTGTTTACATAGCAAAGAATTGTGAGCTCTGTATCTCCCATGTACATTGACAACTGACACTCAAATTTTTGTTGGCCATTAGAAATACCTTAGTTAAACATTCTAAACATTGAAAATGAAAAAAATAAAATTTGAAAATTTTCAGCTCAAATCATGTCCATGTCCCTTTAACAGATCAGTGATGTACATGTATATTTATGTTGTTTACAGATCAGTGATACAATGGACCCTTACCTCCACGCAGAAGTGTTCATGAGGTCCAATAACACATTCAGCTCCACGGTTGGTGAGTATCCATGGCAATAGGTGGCTCATCACTCTTCAGGGAAAAATCCTTTGTAGAATCGGAATTCTAAATATGAGATATACAATTTGTATCAAAATGAATTTTTATACCCACAGGAATTCTGTTTGAGCTGTGTGCTTCATATTGCAAATCTGTAAGTATAAAGATCGATTATTTCCGAAATTTTTACAATACTTAATGCTTGCATATCTTTGTGCATAGATTATTCAGTGTTGTAATGGTGTAGCACAATGGTGATTATTTAAAAAAACCATATGCTCATTCTATAGTTAGAATAATCTAGCTATGTCTCAGGACACCCCTATAAACTCGGTTCGTAGGACATTATCACTTTAATAATAGAACATTCTATCTATCTCATTCTGGTATTTTGATGCATGAACAAATGACTCTATGAATGTTGTTTTCAGTTGATGGTGTGCTAGATCTGCATATCATTCATTTGTTTTTTATGTCATTGTTTTATCATGGATTTGGTTCATGCTAAATGACATCATATCTTCATCTCAGTGTGATCAAAATGATGTGAAGGAAAAGTCTGTGAGTAGTGACCTTAGTGTGACCTTAGCATTTTTGAGTGATCTTTGCACATTGACTTGTTGGTTTGTTTCAAAGAAACTTGATGCACCAAGCTCACCTTATAATAATGTGTATGAGACATTGCATATTCCATACTCCTTACTAAACATCTGTCATATAATGGCATGAAAATTCAAAGACAGTATTAATTGTGGTATTTGGTGCTTCAAACTGTTGCTAAATGGGAAATTTAAGGTAAATCATTTTGTAGAGGAACTCTATAGGACAATGAATATAGAATGCCTAAATGACAGAAATGTCAGAATAGTGAATATGTCAAACGTGTTTACAAGTTATGATATTTATATTTCTGAAAATTTTACCTTTGATATCTTTACAAATTGTAATGATTGCCAGTAACTCATGAATGTACTAAAGTTGTAAACAATGTATAAAACTTAGTTTTCTTAGTTACATTCTACTTTATTTCTGTCAGAATTTTTAGCCATTAAAATGAATGTTCTAGATTTATCAAGATTCATATGTGCATTGATTACAACTACAGTGCATTCACGGGGAAATGAACATCATTAAAACTCATACTCTAAGATATCAAAGGTTAAAACCATTGGAATTCTTAATTAAAATTATTGATAAAGCATATATCCAATGAAGAACTCTACATTTGTATACTATAATCTTGTTTTCTATCCTAAGTTTTTCATTTCTATTTTCTTGCCTATCATTACTTTGAATTTGTAAAACAACCTTATAACCACAAAAACTGGATTTTCTTTTATTGCATATGCGAATGTACAGTATATGGCTTGTAAGCTATTCTTTTGCCTTCATAAATGTGCTGTATGATAGTGTATATAATAAATGATTCAGATCTATATCTAGCAGTCAACCTTGCCAACAACGTCTTGTGCAACCTCTGCTTTCATTTTCAGTACTCATGAAATAGATAATTTGATGCTATATACAAATAATCCCACTTAATTAACAGGTATTTGTCTATCAGTTTTTTTAATCCAAGTTGGGAAACATTTGTGGCATGACTTGTCTTAAGGCTCTTCACCGAAAGTCTCTAGCAGTACAAGTTAATAACACATTACTGAAAGTCTCTAGGAGTACAAGTTGATAACACATTACTACTTCCTTTAACATTTACCCAACACTATCAAATGTGGTACCAGCCATCAATTGTTGAAAAATAACAGTTTAATGAATTACCAAAATTGACCAAAAAAACCCAGCAACAAAAAACCCAGAAATACTTGACATATTTCTTAAAAATGTAGGTTGGAAGGAAATACTGGTATTTGCTTGAAAATACTGGGAATTTCAAATGAAATATAACAGCATGTTTCCTATTATTCAACCATCTACTTCATCTATGATATTAATAAAATGTCCAGAGACAGGGGTGGATCCAGGAATTTTTGAAAGGGGGGGGGGGGTTCTACCTTTAATTTTGGTTTTAAAGGAGGGGGGGGGGGGGGGTGTTGTGTTCACACCCTCAAAATGTGTGATTTTTACCCTTTTTAGCAAAATTTTCAGACAAAAGGGGGATGGGTTCCGATCCCAGGACACGTTCAATTTTCAAACACATATTGCCCTCAAACAAGGTCAATAAAGAGAATTATTTTTTTTATATCAGATCCCTATAATTGATGTTCATTTCTTTTGAAGAAAACAAAGGAGTATGGGGAATTTAGCTGTGGATGGGTTCATCTGCCTTTAGTTGAAGAAAATGGAGGAGTGATAGCAAACAGGTAATTCTTGTCACCGGAACACTGTAAAGATTTGATGATATCCTCTACTTTGCCAAGTATGTACACATGTTCATGAAAATAGTGTCTTTCAATCTTAAAAAAAGTCCACTGATTTTGACATTCAAATGCATTATGTGTGTACAACAATGAAATCATTCATTTCCATTGTTTGGGGGAGGTGGAAGAGGGTTATGAAATTTAAATTTCCATTAACAAAAGAGACTGAACTACAATAAAGAAAACAACTTGTCAACCTTGATAATAACCCCTCCCACAAAGTTTGTAAGGGGCATATAAGAATAACCCTGTCTGCCCATCCAACTGTCCATTCTTCTGTCTGTCTGCAACCATGCCCAGGCAATACTGTGAAACAGTGGAAATAGCTGTTCATATGTTATACAGTTTAGACTGCTTGTGACCTTAGTGTCCAAAGTAGGTCAAAATCACTCCAGCTGGTACCAGGTAAAAAAGTTAAGAATTTTTATCCAAACTATAATTTTGTAACAAAGTGTAGCAGTCAGACGGATATGATCACTGGTGGCCAGGTAACTCAGTTGGTAGAGCACCTTAATAGGGATTGAGGGGGCCTGGGTTTGAATTCCAGTCTGGTCTACTGCATTTTCTCCCTTTTGTTTACCTTAGCAACATTAGGTGCTTAATGATACTTGACAAAAAGCTGGCTTATGACTTGAAGTGTGTTTTGACCATATCTCAAGGTCGTTTGGATAAGGTAAAGGTCACTAGAAAGAAAGATTATGATTAATCTTTTTATAAGCTCTGTTACAAATGATAGTTGAATCAATTATATTAACTTATTTTGGAGATGCTGTATAACATCCTGAGATGTTTGACGACTTTTCATTCGCATCTATTTGTCACTATCCAAGACTACAGTCATTTTGATTATGTCAAGGTCATTTAAGAAAACTTACAAATCAGTTGTCAAGTTCATATATTGATAGTAGACAAATTTTATATGCTCATACTTAACTGAAAGGTTGCTTTTGACGAATAAACACAAGGATTGTAATTGATGTAAATCATTGATAAATGTAAGGGAAATATTTTATTTCATGAGAAGATTACTCACATTACAGTACATGGACACATTGTTTTCATTTTAGAACTTTTGACCTCTACGTCAATGGAGGGACTCCTTACGAGAAAGGAGTGGAAGTGGACCCCAGCATCAGCAGGAGAAGTAAGTAGGGGGATCTATCGGGGGTGTAATAGTACACGATTCACATGTGTCTTTACATATGAATTGAAGAAAATGTATTGCATTTGACTGTTTTCAATAATTTTTCATCTACTGAACCATGTTCTTGGTTTCAAGGTGATGAAAATGCACGTATAGTAGTCAAATTTGACTAATCATAGCCTCCCATATCTGGAAAATTGTCTTTTCAAAAACCTTCAGATTTTTTATACATTTCAATATGTTTTACCTTTACACTCCAGCAATCATTTGACATAAGAAGTAGATAGGGTATCAGATAATTTGAGAGCCCAATGACCCCCTCTAGGTTAAAAACCTTGTAAAAACGCATATTGGAAAATGGTGTCTAAAATTCCTATCTCTGCAAACATGTTTCATTCATCATTTACATTACTAAATTACCATTTCAAGAAATATTACAGGGTGGTTTTCGAAAAGCAGTTTAAAACATTAAAGCTTCAAATAGCTAAAAACCACTTTCATTGATTGCCATAAGCTTTAGCAATCGGGCTTGAAGTTAGAAAAATCCTAACTTTACTATGGAGCTTACTAAATCCATAGCCTACGTCACATGAACACTGACATGACGTCACAATAGATGAAAAAATTAAATTATGTCGCCAGATCTAGTTGGAACAAAGTGATGAAGATCAGAATGATTTTTACGTTTATAACGCTCATTCAGAGAATGCTGACCTATGCTCAAGTTACAAATTTTGGGAAATTTGAATATTTTAAAACACCCGAATTCTGCATTCCTTGCCCCCGTGATAATTTTTAGTTCCTGGTAGTTTTTAACAATATGCTACAGTCATGGGATGTGAGTGTTAACGACATGTATAACTAGGTACCGCGTACATGTATTCCGAGACATTTTAATCAAAACATCAGTAAAGGTCATGTCCAGCCAGAAAAGTGTTTTAGATAAAAGAAAATTACATTACAACACCCATGATCCATACTGTACGTACAAGAACACAAACGTACGACACCTAGGCCTAGAGATAGGGCCTAAATATGTGACAAATCTGTCAGCATATGATCTAAATTGAACACCCTGAAATCATTAGACACAACAGAGATATGCACATACATTGTACATGTATATGTATATGCACATTTATTATGGATTCGGAGGGCCTTGAAAGCAATTTTTGTCATGTAAATAAATATACAAAATTTGCAGGGGGGGAGGGGGGTTACAATGTCAGTATAGCTTTACATTATGCATATATTTTATTTAGATCATGACAACATCGATCATATTCTTTCAGGTTTAAATAAATTATAGGGAAAACATAACAAATATATGTGACTGTCAGTACAAGTAGCACACAAAAATTTGCATTTTGTTGAATAGAAGATTCGATATTTCTAGCCATCATTAATGATCAGAAATCACACAAAAGAAATGGCCTACAATAGATAGATTGAAAGTTGGCAACACGATTTAACATCAAAATTTGTAATATTTGCAGAAATCTCACGGGAATTACTGAACGACTGTGTGTCATAACGCAATGTGTATGGAGATTTTACGACTTCGCGATGTATATAACTATAAGCATTTTCTCTCCCGAGTGTTGTCTTGTAAAACCGGCTTGTTTGTATTATTGCGATTCGTATGTTGTTGTTTTTTAATTCTAAATTTTTGTTGTTTGCTTTCAAACAATCAGTCCCAATACGGTCTACAAAATTCACCAAAATGCCATCTGGTTCATTGAATGTGTGATAATGTTCGTGACTCGTGAATAACGTTTCTAACGTTATTTGACGTGGTCTGGGGAATTACCTTAACTCAATTAAGTTCTTTTTGGGAAATCCAGGCAAGGGCTGTAGATACATGTACAAGCAGGCATAATATCAAAGTGGACTGTGGGTTGATTCTAGGAGCGGGAACAAACTGTGCTCAATGACCAGTCACTACATGACAAAGCCATTCAGCTGAGATATATTTACAACTGGTAGAAAGCATTCAGCTGAGATATATTTACAACTGGTAGAAAGTATTCATTTTGCCTTTCAAACTGAAATTCTACAACTACATAATAATCTGATATGTTTCACAATGCATAACATGGTACGTAAAACGTGTATATATGAAAATAAACTTGGAGACAGATTTTCCCTGGAATAAAAAAAAATAGTGAATGCATGAAGCCCCCAATGTCAAATTTCTTTTGTACGTGTACTTTTACTTAATTCCATCTTTAAAGTGTATCATGAGGTAAGGTTTGGGAGGAGATTCCAGAATGATCCGTGAGTTTGGTGTGTAAATCTAATTGTGCATGATCATTTTTATTTCAGCTACCAGCAGTTCGTTTATGTCAATGCTGTCTGGTAACAAACAACCTCGTCTGAATGTCAAGGTCATGATGGCAAAAGCAGAACAGAAAACATATTTAGAGTGAGTTACAATGATCATTACAGTGTATATTAGACCCAACTCTAGTTATTAATTATCATAATTTAATGTTACTAAAATCAGTGAGACTTAAGATATCATCTGTCAGCAAGTTTTCTGAAAATATGGTATTTATTGCTTTTGTTGAATCCTTAGTTTTAAAGAGTATTGAATATAAAATGTATGTGATTATTTACAATGAATAGACTTGAAAATGCAGCAATAATCGAGAAAAAGTTCTACAAGAGATAATGAAGAGATACAGAAAGCAGTATTTTCTTCTGACATGTAATTTACATGTACACCTGATATGCAAGTTAAAAGTTAATGAAATGCTGTCAGAATCAATGAAAAGTGATTGAATATTTTCAGCAACCTCCCGGAAGTGTTGATAGGGAATGTTGCTTTCCTTCCTTTGTACTCGTACTACAGACAAATCTTAGCAGATGAGCTTCTTCGGAATCGTCTGGACTATGACTCAACAGGTCAGAATATGGAGATTTTTAAAAAAAAAATAATGCAATTAAAAATAATTTGCATTCTGCTTTCATAAGTTTGTAATTTCTTTGCAAGTAAACATCAGGATCCACTGTTCTATAAAACTTTGTTTACACTGAGGCTATATGTTTTTACAGAACTACTGCACAGCCCCGTTTTAGCTAGTTTTCCTAAGGCAGCTGATCAATATGACCTGATGAAGGTCTTGAGAGTAAGATTGTTCTTTTTTTAAGTTTTGTCATGAATTGTAATTACAGTACATAAATGTCTCAATTTGTACATTGAACATGTATTATCAAATGTTATTTTCATTTGCAAGAAAGTCTGAATGAAATTGTGTAATATTTAGATTTATAAAATTTACATATCTCTAAGTGAAACAGTAGCATATACCGGTACACCACATTTATTGTACTAAAAATTTGAGTTAAAAAATTCTGAAAAAAATTACACTTGGTTTGTAATCCAATATAAACAGTGCTATTTCGAATATCATGATGTATCACCAAATTTTATTTTCATTTGCAAGGAAGTATGAATGAAATGTGTACTATATTTAGAAGCATGGAGACTTTTACGCACACCTTTTTTTTCCAGGACACCTACATATCAAAATCTAAGACGGTGAAACGAGTGGAGATGGTAAGCAGATTCTTTGTTTTGTGTAGATAATGACACAAATTGAATTTTAATTCAAAGTTGAAATTGTACTTGTATGTTAGATTATATATATACATTAGATTTCATGCACAGGAGAGTCATTAAATATTCCACATCTCAGTAGAGTGACTCAATAGTACAGGTGACTTTCGATGGCTCAAACTTCGTTCTCTCAAAGTTTTTAATCGCTCAAAGTGAGGTTCCGGTTCTGATATTTTTCTGTATAGTACTAAGCAATATTACTCTTCATCTCAAGAACTTTTTGCAGAAGTACTTGATCTTTCCAAGTAAAATCAGGTTCCCGTTCTACACCGTTCATTTTATTTCTCAGTCATGAAAACTCGAGGTATCGGTTGTGTTTACAAGCTGTCAGTCACATAGATAATTAACCCCATGTGAACCATACTAGGGAAATTCAAGAGGCTTACACATGGGCAGTGTGTACTGTTCATTGAGTGTTTATACATGTGATACTTCACTGATGATATCCTACCTGTTCACTGTAGTTGTTAATTACGTAATTATAGAGATAATTAAATTTAGCACTCAATAAGGTACAAAACATAAACATGGATGTAAATTTTGAGGCTATAAATTTGAGATGTTAAAGTAAGTTGATAATTTGGAGAAGAGAATTGAGAGAAGTGTCATATTCAGCTGTCATAAAATACAAATCGAACATTACGTGTAAATCTGTCACTATGAGAGTATGGGAAAAATCGCTTGACGACGACTGAGCAGCAACACCAAGCAATCCTTTAGAGTATGAATTAAAATGATGAATCAAAACATATCGATGGAACAGATGATTCGAGATCTAGCCAATGCTCGATCGTGAGAAGGTTTTGGGACTTTGAGTCATCTTGAGTCACCTATTCAACATTAGAGATCCATTGATGAAATAATTATAGAGTAATTCTTCTGTTGTATAGTTTTGTTACGCATATTTTACACCTCTTGTTTTATGTAGTGAAGGACAATAGGTGATCTGTACAGCTGGTGTTTCATCATTCAGTGCAGTAGTGTATGGAACGGCAGCTGTAAAAGATCAGTAGTGCAGACATTTTAATACAGTACTATAGAAAGTTCTCATCAATATTTGACTCACATCTGTCAGTCTGTATACTGGTATTGCATGAACTTTTCACTTTCAATTTTTCCACTTTTATGTAGTTGCAAGCTCATCCAAATTTGGCGTAATGGCTGATTATCTATAGGTCCAGAAAAAGTTATATTTTGTAGTGATCAAGGTGTTTTACAAAAAGAATTTCTGATTAAGACCAAAAACTAATGACCATACACAATCGATTTATTAAAACTTTCATAGACAATTTTCATCCTGGGATTGAATTTTGGTCTTTGCTGTTTTGTAAATCCAGTGTGGATGATACAGATTGCAGTGATCTTGATTGACACCAATGATTTTTTAGTGTTGATCAGATTTTGTGAGTTACTGTAGACTTATTTGTGAGTACTAGATACAAAGATGTATTTATTCACAAGACATAATCATTATTTATTGCTTAGGTCTTCTATTTGACACGAGAGCTAAATTAATTTTGCAAAGAAGTAATATCGCAAATTTACGTGTAAATGATGTTCTTGCAAAAAAAGTGAGTTTTTACTTTTTTTGAATGACTCTGAGATACAAATATTAGTATGACTTTTGTGGCCTCTGATTAATTGATATCAAATAGATTTCTCTTCTGAATGAAAATTAAAAATGCTGAATTGGTCATCAAAGTCGAGGGTAATTAAAAAACTTAGAAAAGCTCACTTTTGATCCATTAGTCCCATTATATTGTGAGACTTAGATCAAAAGTGAGCTGGAGTAAGTGTTATGGCCCTGGAGCTTTGTGACACGGGTGAGCTGTGTGTTCCGATCAGTCTGATAGGAGAAGGGGGGCTGGTTTTAATCAGACTGGTGTTCCGATCTGATTTATTTCTGTTGTGGAGTTCAGCTACAGTGTGTTAGCATTTAAATCATGGCATGCATTGTATTTCATTCCAATCTGTATCTTGCTTTGCATGACAACAGCTGGTAAGTTGTGTTGGAGAGAAGGGTGTTGTTTGATTTTATACACTTATCCTGTATTATCATGCTGATCAATCGACCTTGAACTATGTACCCCACGATAGAGTGCCACCATTACTATATTTACTGACAGCACCAAAGCATAATATTTTTATTATTCCATAAATCTATTCATGATTATCTTCCTGGTAAATAAAGATACATGAAACATGTACAAAAATCAACTTAAAAACAGAAACATCACTTTTTTTATGTGTTTTCAGTTTTTTGGACACAGTTACCAACAGTAGATCATCTCATTGCCAATAAACATGAAATTTAGAAATTTGATACTGCTGTAATATATATATATATATATATATGTATACACACCTGTTGTGCGGTTGAGTGTTCAGGTGTGCAATACGATTGATCAGTGTGATTATAGCTTAACTTGCGACTTTTCTAACAATTGTTACATTGATATATTAATTGCTACTCTTCATAAAGTTTATTCTGAATTTTAAAAGACAAACAATTTGTCACACAGGAAGACTGCAATCTAAAGCATTCTGCTTGGTTTGAGTGTGTTGACACACCATGCATTGGTTTCTGGTATTTCTTATTTACAAAGAGCGACAAATTCCAAGGAAGCTTTACCTTGATTAAAGCACCACTTTAACAGAACAAGATCTTTCCTTCACACCGCCTGTTTTGAAATGGAAAATCTCAATCTCTACAGTTGTAATGTAAGGTACCCCCCCCCTCCCCACATGTCTTTCCCTATCTGTTATTTGTCTTTATTATTATATGTATCTCTATAATGTTTCTAACAAGAACATCATGCTTCATCAAGCACTTTGCACTGCAAAGCTCAACTGTATAATTTTTGAATCACGCCATAAAACCACAGTTTTTAGACAGCATTGTAATACACTACTAGTTAATCCAAAACTCAGTGCATTAAATTTCCAGGGAATTAGTACTTTTGTGTATGTGTATGTATGTACGTTTGTACATGTATAGAGTGTAAATGCATTCTAAAGAACACAATGGACACCATATTGAGTACCATTCTGGATTTTATTCCTGTCCCTGCTGGGCTGCTACACCATTCACATGAGACTGCAAAGGGGGAAGGAAGTCTCAGTCAAAAGATCGTAGGTCAAGGTCGCCACTGCTAGAATTCAAGGTCACCACTTCCAGGAATGCCCCATGTTGACAAAAGCATATGATGCATTGTATTTACATGGTTGTTTTATTGATTAATGTATACCCGTAGTTAGTGCATGATGCTTTATTATAGGTAATAGTAATTTTATTCCTTAAATTTAAAAGTAGTATATTGTATATATATATATATATATATATACAATGTATATATATATATATTTTTTTTTATAATTTTCAGTCATAGACAGTTTTGTAATAGGCTTTTTTAATTAACAATATTAATAAATTGATTTTTGCTGATAAGATTTGTCATACAATGTATATTCCCTCAAGATACATGTATGTATAGAAAAACCCAATAATAGTTTCACATGAGATCAAAACCCAAGGTTATTTGGTCTTTGTTTAATCAATGGCATGCAGTTTACCCCAAACTAACAATCTTGTATACTGGAGTGTAGGAGTCGTGGTTCAGCTTGATTTCATGTAAATGTTGTTTTTGTCATGGACAGTCTCTATAATAAATGTACAAACTGAACATACAACATCCTAGCTTTCATTATTTTCAGTTATGTATTGCTTAACAATTACCAATGTAAACAATGTGGCTCTAGATTTAGCGGATTATTTTAAACACTGGATTTTAAACTGGCCTTTGGTTTCTATATCTACTGTGGATTTTAAAAACTGAAACGGGTCACTTTAGAAGGACGTCGGTTGAGACTAAATGTTGACTAAGACACTCTGGTTTGTGAGAATACAAACTGATTGCAGTGGCATATATTTTTTGGTAAGGGTTAAGGTTACACAAAGTAAGAATGGGAGAAAATCTATCAAATCAAGTAATTTGTTTTAGATGATTCCATTTCCTGTGGAAATCACTTTTAAAAAGGGGAGTAACTCCAGCTAATCATGCAAAATTTCTGTTGAATTTTGATGACATTTTCTTGAATTTGCACAAAAATTAAGGAATTGCAAATGAAAAAATCCTAATCATTTTCACAATTGTGTTTAAAGATTTTCTTGCTGCTTAAGATTATGAAACTAATTGTGCTCACCATTGAAGTGTAACAGGAAGGGAGAAAATGCAACGGACCAGACCGGGATTCAAACCCGGGCCCCCTGAATCTCTAGTCAGGTGCTCTACCAACTGAGCTATCTGGCCACTGGCGATCAAACCCGGCTGACCGCTACAGAAGTATTTCTGTATATCTTATGGAGGGTGTAGGAATAATATGGACAATTTTTCTGTAAATCTTATGGAGGGTGTAGGAATGATATGGACAATTTTTCTGTAAATCTTATGGAGGGTGTAGGAATAATATGGACAATTTTTCTGTATATCTTATGGAAGGTGTAGGAATAATATGGACAATTTTTATGGTAACGTAGTGGAAATATAATCTTGTTTACAATCATTGCATGTAATATTTAATAATTCATAAATTAAGGTAGCTCCAACCTCATGTGACTTTGTCTTATTATGGGTTCAAAGTAGAAAAAAACAACTGAATTTGATTTAAGTGAAGGAAGATGTACATGTATGTATCACCAGCTTTATAAAGATGTCAGACATACATATAAAACTGAAGTATTTAATTATTTATCATACATGTCCCACTGGTAATGATTAGGCTGATTCTGCTCTGCGCGATTTGCAAATGCCTGGAATAACACCAAGTATCAACAACTGGTCCAAAACCCATATCACATATCAGACTGGTGTACAAAAATGCATATAAATCCAAAAATTACGGGCTGATGTGGGCTCACTTGGGCTGATATGATATACATGTATGATACAGATTTTAGCTTGTAATAATATTTTCTAGTCTTCAGGTATCTACATCAGAAAATTGCACATTTTCATGAAACAGCATAATAAAAAGTACACAACGCCCTTATAAATGAAATTGTAGTACAACGGACATGCAATTTGCAATAGAGAAAAAATCAGCACAGGAGTTATTGCCCCTGACAACATTTTTTTTATACAGATAATTCGCTATCTAATTCATAGAAAATATAAACATTTAAGGATGAAGTAGTTTACTATATTTTTAATTTACCCAGTAAATAAAATTCCTACAAAAGATATTTCTATAAGGCACAAAGTTTATAATGAAATAAAGATTTTGCAAGAAAACTATATGTGCAGACGTCTCAAATGGAGGTATAGATTTTTTAAGTTTTTGTTTGTTTGATTTTTGTTTGTTTGCATGTTGCTCTTTTTTTTTTTTTCTTTCTTTCTTTTCTTTTTTTTTTTTTTTTTGTAATGAGTTTTTGTCAGGAGGAAAATGAGTTAAAAATTGTTAAAATTTATGCAGCATTCATGTAGTTTCCTTGAATAATTGTAATTTCTAAACAGATTTATGCCATACTGCATAGTATTTAATATTTATCTCTTAATAAAATTTGTTGCACATTTTAGCATTGGATCTTAAGAGTTACTTCCCTTTTCAACCCAAAGGACACATTGCCTGGCAATTTACAAAATTCTACTGCATAACATTTTATGGCACTTTGATGAGCATTTGCTTA
Organism: Ostrea edulis; assembly: GCF_947568905.1. Taxonomy (NCBI): domain Eukaryota; kingdom Metazoa; phylum Mollusca; class Bivalvia; order Ostreida; family Ostreidae; genus Ostrea; species Ostrea edulis. The sequence goes on from NC_079168.1 coordinate 29,850,948, forward strand.
GAAATATACTGAAGAATATTTTCTATGCCAGAAGTTTTAAGGTTTATCGGTTAAATTTTTCTTTAGATTGAATGGGCTGCTCCTCGCCAGCAGTCTCAAATGCCTGGAATTTGTACCTGATATTTTGATGGATTTATTGAATGGTAAATTCTATACATTCAATAGGAATCATGGGTATAAGTTTTATTTCAGTGAATATCACATTGCTCTAGACCAGATGTTTTCCTGAAGACACATTTAGTTTCTTAATGTTATGTTTAATTGTTCATTAAAATGTTCATCAAGTTTTGTATGCTAATATGTTAATTTTGTTTTGTTTAAAATAAATTTTGCTTTAGAAAGCATTACTTTTTGACCTCGGTTGTATGGCATCAACTGGCCATATCAACAAAATGAATAACAATATAATGTTATTGCTTTACGACTGTGTTAACATTGACAGTTGATCAGTGAGGTTAAAAAATAAGAATTTAATGCTTATGTTAATTTTCATTAATAATCTTTAAAAAAAACAACTCATCATTACATCTTGCTTTTAAAAATTGTTAGTAGAGAAGCTATTTTTGGCTAATAATCCAGTAAAGATAATACAGACCACAACAGATTACAGTATTAGTAATTCATTAAGAATTGAATAATTTATTTTAGAAGGAATTTTTTTTTTTATTTATTGGCATTGTAATGTTATAAGACACTTAAATGATACAATGACTTATAGCATAAGAAATTTCAGCAGCTTATCAAGAAAAATTCTACTTTCGTTAGCTGTGAAATGTTAGGTGTGATTTGATAAAGCCATTTCCCACAGAAATGTGTATGCTTTAGGTTTCTATAATACATTGATAGATATATATATATATATATGGAATGTAAATATAGAGAGAAAATGAACAAAATATTCAACATTTAAAAAAGTATACATTGTATTTGACAGAGAGACAGTGAGTTTATGAAGAATTTCTTCAAGGACTGTGTGTTAGAGAGTATCTATCCACTGATGAATGATCTGAACCTGAAACCTTACAAAACTGGAAATGTTCAAATCGAAGAGGTAATAGAGTAATGAAGCTGTTCTCTATTTCAGATAATTTTTTCCCCTGTTTTCTGAGACAGTAATTAACCCAGGGTGCTCAACTAATTATCCAAATCACAAACATTTCCCAAGACTCAATTTTCCCAGAACAAAAAGATTTCCCAAGACTCAACTAATTACCCAAATCACAAACATTTTCCAAAACTCAACTATTTTCCCAGAACAAAACATTTCCCAAGGCTTAACTAATTACCCAAATCACAAACATTTCCCAAGACTCAACTATTTTCCCAGAACAAAAAGATTACCCAAGACTCAACTAATTACCCAAATCACAAACATTTCCCAAAACTCAACTATTTACCAAAGCACAAACTTTTCCCAAGGAACAGCAATTTCCCAAAACAGAAACATTTTCCAAGACACAACTATTTCCCAAACCAAACATTTTCCCAAAACACAAACAATTCCCAAGGCTCAACTAATTTCCCAAGGCTCTACTAATTCCCCTAAACACAAACATTTCCCAAGACTCATCTATTTTCCAAAGAACAAACATTTCCAAAGACTCAACTATTTTCCATAGCACAAATATTTCCCAAGGTACAGCAATTTCCCAAAGCACAGACATTTCCCAAAGCTGTATATTTTGGCAAAACCAGAAAATTGAATCATGAAAATGGACTGGTTTGTAATGCAAATTTTTGATTGGTAACATAATTATAAAAACACTTTTGCATTATAATAGTAAATATTTGCAATTTTGTAAAGAGGTCTATATTTGAGACAGAATTGTGCTCTTATTGTTGATATGAAATTCATTTTAGGAGAGACTTGAAGAAATTAACAGTTTCCTGACAAAAAAGATAGAAAGAAAGGGAATTCTAGCTTTGCTGTTGTCCTCTGAGATTGGGTTCTCTCCCTTGGACATACAAGAGGTCGCCTTCAATGTAATTGGACCGCATTGCTTGGTTGCTGACACACAGGTACAGGTCACTAATGACTCTTTTATCAAATTTAGAAACTGTTTTGGGGATCGTCAACCTAAACCCTTTCAAAGATTTAACTTCAACTGCTCTGAAACAATGATGTACTAAAGTATTATTTGATACAATCATGCTAAATTCCCATCTGTTATTTTCATCAAAATGGGTAAAATGTAGTGCATTTTGAGTTTTTTATTCTGTATGGGCAATTAACTTCTGGTTAAAAATTTGAAAACTATCGATGTTTTATTTGATGACAAATACTCTTCTCGTATCATTATGGCTGATACAAGGAATTTCTTAAACAAGACACATCACTCATCATTATCATGTAGAACTGCATGCAATAAAACTGAACAAAGTAGGAATTCTAAAGAAGTAAAACCATCAATTTCTGTCCTACCTCACTGACAAAGCATGAACAGATATAAATAAATAAAAGGATATATTGTCTGTATTTTATGTTAATTTGGCTCTCTATTGTGCTATGCTAACTTAGTGAGGTAATGAATATAAAGAAACAAAGGTTGAGGAAGGATAAATCATTTTTATATTATTATATTTCTTCAGTATATATTCTTCTATCACTAAGTATTAAATATATTCACATCTTTGTTTTCAGGTTGTTGTAAGTGGATGAAAAGGTATCAAAAGACTTTAATAAAGCTTTGACTGATCTGACTGTGATAGGACATCTCAAACCAAATATCAGGACATTTATTGGTTGTAGTTCTGAATAGAGAGAGATTTATTCCGTCCAGCATTGCTTATTAGTGTTGCAATAGAAGGGCATAGTACTAACAGAGAGCCTCGGATAAGTTCATGCCTGAGATACATTGACAATAACTGGACTATACGGCCAATACATGTATTATCAGATACTAAGATGTTACACTCAATAAATTCTTTTAATATTTTCTTCTTTGTGTTTTTTTTACGCCCCCCCCCCCTTTTTCAAAGAAGAGGGGCATATTGCTTTGCACCTGTTGGTTGGTCTGTCAGTCAGTAGACCACATGTCTGCTCAATATCTTTAGAACCATCTACTGATCATAATGGTATTTCATATGTACCGGTAAGTTGTTTATGAGTAAAAGAGGACCCCATTGATTTTTAGGGCCAAAGTTCAAGGGTCAAACTACTCTGGACATAGGAAAATACTCTCTGCTCAATGTCTTGAAAACCCTTTCCTTAACAGACATCAAAATTGGTACACTGGTACACTTTGTAAGGTGTAGATGACACCTCTTGATTTTGAGGTCACATGGTGAAAGGTCAGGGGTGGTCAAACTGGACATACAAATATACTGTCTGCCCAAAATCTTGAGAACCCTTAGCTTGACAAACATGAAACTTGGTACAACCTAAGAAGTAGATGACTGCTATTGATTTTGAGGTCACATGGTCAAGGGTCAAACTGGTCATAGGAATATACTGTCCGCTCAATATATTGAGAATCTTTCACATGGCAAACATCAAACTTGGTAAGTCCTAAGGAATAGATGACCCCTATTGATTTGGAGGTCAAGGGCTAATCCACTCATGACATAGAAAGATATTGTCTCAATATCTGAGAACCATTTGCTTGACAGACATAAAACTTGGTACACTGGTACATCTTAGGAGTAGATAACCCATAATAATTTTGGGTTCACATTGTCGAGGGTCAAACTGAACATATTAATATATTGTCTCCTACATTTTAAATATCATTTGCTTGAATGATACCAAACTTGGTACACTGGTTCATCCTAAGGAGTAGATGACCCCTATGGATTCTTAGGTCACATGGTCTATCCACTCTGGCCATAGGAAGATGTCCGCTCAGTATCTTGAATTGTTTTGCACTGCTATCAATTAAATGATGTATGTGCATTACCCTTTATGTAGCAGTACACCATCACAAAATGTAGCAGTCATGTACACCCATCAGGACGGCAGGTTTTTAATACATGTATATGTATCTTCACAGCAAATTAAGGGTCAGTGGGAGAGCGAAGTGACTAGCAAAGATGGGGTTTTAGATAAATATTGAAAAATAATAATATTGAATTCAATATCAAATTTTAGTTTTAATGACATCGAGTGTACATTTGTATGTGGGCTTTTACGTCATTGTATTCGTTTTCTGTCAGTTTGCAGTCTTGGGTTCGAGTCCCAAAGGACACTGTTTTTAAACACATGCGACACAAAATGAGCCTTTGGGTGATTTATCTGACAGATTCATATTCCATCACTAAAAAGATGTTCACGTTTTAGATGTCCAAAATGATATCTGTAAAAAACATGAGAACAAAAGAGCGAGACCTGCATACAAAACAACTGAACTATAGAAGAGGCGATGTGAGCAGTCATTGCAGATGTAAAAAGTAATGGAATATTGAAACGGAAAGCCGCGGCGGAATACTCCGTCCCACTGACAATCGTACCATCAGGAAAGTGCAGGATGGGTCCCTTTGTTGTAAAATTAAAAAACAAAGACGGACTGTTGGAGATTGCAAAGAAGACTGCGGAGGCGTAACATCAACAGAAGCACAAAAGCTCGGGCCTACACTTATCCCCCCTCCCCCAATTAAGTCGCCTGTGTCTATCTCCTTACTTTCTGGCTAGGGTCACTTTGGTTTGCTATTTCAATTCACCATTATATTAATACTTTGAGTTTCCGTCATTTGTTGAGCTTTCTCGAAAAGAGGTATATGTATTTCAGCCGGAAAGATTTATTGAATGTTTGTTTCTTTTACGTCCCTCTCGAGAATTTTTCACTCATATTGAGACGCCACCAGCTGTAGGTGAAGTACCACAAATTTAGACCTATGCTTAGCGCTCAGGACCGTAGCAGTGAGGGTTCTTTATCGTGCCAATGCCTGCCGCGACACGGGACCTCCGTTTTCAAGGGCATATCTGAAGGACCCGTGATTCTCACTTCTAAATGCCGAGCGTTTGGCGACAATCGTAACAACTCGGCCATTTCCGTTGTCTGTTACGGAAATGGCCGAGTTGTTACGATTGCGTTTGGCGAAGAAGCAATCACTACCTATGTTAACGTTTTAAAAGGTGAAGATAACGAACATTGATCAATCTCATAACTCCTATAAGCAACACAAAATATAGAGTTGGACAATCACGGACCCCTGGACATATCAGAGGTTTGACGCGGACATGGCACGAGCGGTACTCGAACTCACGACCTCCCGGTTACGAAGCGAACGCTCTACCACTGACCTACAGCGACCGGTTCAGCCGGAAAGCAAAGTCAACAAAATGGTACCGCCAATCTGTATGGAGCGCCAAATTAACATAAACTCAAATAATTGAAGATATCTTCAATTATTTGAAGATATCATCAATTCATTTGATGCGCGCAACAATTTAATTAAAGATCTCTTCAAATAATTAATGCTATCTTCAATTCTGAATTATTGCGCGCATTAAATGAATTGATGATAGCATTAATTCTTCTGCTGAATTTATGCGCGCTTTAATTGAATTAATGATCTCTTCAAATGAATTAATGATATCAACAATTGAATTGATGCGCGCTACAATTCAATTGAAGAGAGCAATAATTGATATAATGCGCGCATTAAATCAATTGATGAGAGCAATAATTGAATTGATGCGCGCATTAATTCATTTGATGAGAACAATAATGGATTGAATGCGCGCATTAATTCAATTATTGCTCTCTTCAATTGAATTAATGATATCTTTAATTCATTTGAAGAGAGCAATAATTCTTTTAGAGAGAGCAACTAAATAATTAAAGATATCTTCAATTCAACATATCCACAATTGAATTAATGATCTCTTTAATTGAGTTGTTGCTCTCTTTAAAAGAATTGATGCGCGCATTAATTCCTTATACAAAAGCATTGTAAATAATTAAAGATATCTTCAGTTGAATTAAAGAGATCATCAAATTATTTATACCGAGCTCTAAATCAATTATTGCGAGCAATATTTCTACGAAATTAATGCTCTCATCAATTGAATTGAAGAGAGCAATAATTGAATTAATGCGCGCATCAAATCTATTATTGCTCTCATTAATTCAATTAATGCGCGCATTAATTCAATTGATGAGAGCAATAATTGAATTGAAGCGCGCATTAATTCATTTGATGAGAGCAATGATTGATTTAATGCGCGCATTAATTCAATTAAAGAGAGCAATAATTGAATTGATGATATCTTCAAATAATTGAAGATATCTTCAATTATTTGAGTTTATGTTAATTTGGCGCTCCATAAATCTGCACTGTAAAACAGCCATCTTAGGGCATTTCAGGATGCTTAAATCCATTTTCGGCAGGGAGTTTCGCGCCCCTGGATCCGCTAGGTACCTTAAGCAGAACCCCTTGCCGCATAAACTTCCATTTATCATTTGTTACGCCCATGAAGAAGCCCGTACTTAACGTAAGGTATTCTAAGTACATCTTTTTTTTAAAATGTGCATCTGAGTTGCCAAAAGAAGAAACATTTTAAGGGTCCAGTGCCTTCAGATATGTGAAGACGACTATTTTTAAAAAGCGACGCCACGCAACTCTATTTTACTTTAAGACCGCCTGAATCCACAAGTATTCTCCGTCACCAAGGCATGACCAGAGAAAGAATGGGTAAACATCTAGATATGGATGAAACAGAGGTCACAATGACAAACAAACCAGGTAAAGTATAGTCGCCTAGAGAGGAGCCAAAACTCCATGGGAAGGCGGGATCTAGAGAAATGATCATGTGTTATTGCAGCTGCAAACCCCAGCGGTATAGATATTCCTCCCTATGCATATCATTATGCCAGTGAAGACAAAACAAGCCCTGCAAGGGAATGGGACAGAAAATACCCCGGAAGTCTGGCGCTGAAAATGCCAAAAGTTCAGTTTCCGAGAGTGGCTGGACAAAAGATGGTATTGTCCGCCTTTAGTTTGAGCAGACATTTCTGCCAAACACCACAATTGCTAAAATGCGATGAGTGTGTCACACATATGCATGGAATTCACAGACATGGCATGTTCGAAGAAAAATGTAGTCATGGAGCTATACCCAATCACACCAGAAACTGGACTCAGCCACTAGACTGTTCTTTTTACAAATCTTTGAAATCAGCATGGAACAAAGTAGATTCATGTACTTTCATCCACACTACGGGGGTAGCAGTTGGTCATATCGTTTTAAAAAAATATTTCAAAAGGCTTTGTCTGCAAAGATATCCAATGTTGTGTCTGGGTTTAAAGCTACCGGTACATGTATATATCCTTTAGATCCCAGTGCAATTCCTGCACTGTACATTCTGAATTGTATACCATACGCGAATGACAATGTTGTCCAAATATGTAGTCCAGCTCCATGTAACCCGGATGAGACAATCGCCGTCCCCAACACACATGAAATGGTTCCACCGATAGCTGAAACTAGCACAGTTCCTGACGTCAGCGATCCAAATCTCATGGAGTCGGCAATCGACTTCCAAACACCACCGTTATCTCTAAGAGCCTTTGCTGGATACAAACTTAGATGAAAACTTTCCTGCTAGCTCTGGGTCAATTTACAATATTATCGCAACTGTTCCTGTGCAGGAATATGTGACAGACTTGCCCTTGGTGGTTCGTTCCAACGGAAGCCTCGAGTTAGCAAGCTTGCCTGGTTTTGAAGAACCCCAGGATTACCGAGCAGGTAAAGACTTTGAAACGGTAAACAACAGCATTTCTTTCAGACCATCGATCCTCGGACCTGTCTGTATAGCAGATCACGTTTCCAATTCCAAACATAGTTTTAAAAGGATACAAAGAAAAGGAAGACAAAAACTGCATGCCAGTTTTTCGTCATAATAACATCAGACGAAGCTTTTCGGGAGAAAAAGAAGCTTGAGCGTCATAGAGGAGAAAAGAATTCAGAATGAGAGACACTGACAGAAAAAAAAGAATGAAATGAAAACCGTAGAAACGGAGAAAAAGAGGAATGAAAGAATGAACAGGAAAAATAGAATCGAATGATAGAATCATATGACAGTATACCTAAGATACGAACATTTGTTAGATTATTTCGGCTTCTCCATCGTCAACTTCCCATATTTATATAACAATAGTCCATCATCACCTGCATATGGTGTTTATATCTCTCAACTGATTCGATACGCAAGAACTTGTTCTGCGTATGATCAGTTTTTTAAATTGAGGCAGACTACTGACAAACAATTGATGAACACTATAGGAGTTTCGACAAAAATATAGTCATCTGTTTTGATACTTCTCGAGATTCGTCCAAAACCATGAATAAGATTACAGACGAACCAGATCTACATGTACATACATGTATGTCTCTGGTTGCATAGCGTGTACATAGCCACGGATCTGCAAAATTTTATATAGTCCTACTTGAAATTCTTAATTTGGCCTAATTATATCCATGTCCGATAGTTAATCAATATTTGTATGATAAATTTTGAATGCATGATATACTTTGCTGTGTTATAGCCTCTACACGACTTTTGCGGAAATAAATTGTCTGTTTTGGAATTTCATAATTTAGTGTCCGATACGTAGTATCCGTTGCAGCATGCCTGTCAGCAGTTGACATCAAACATGTCAAGTTCACTTGTTAAGTAATATTTGCACGATACTTTGCTCACTGTACAGACTGAAAGTTAGTAAGAAGCACGTGCAGGTAGCTGTTTTACCTATTCTGAAAACGACGACAATACGGAGGAATGTATTTGCAGAGATGATCAACTGATCAACCATCTATTTTTTTCTCCTTCCAGTTTTATGTACCGTCTCCAGCATGCAAGCTTAGGGAAAATCCTGTAAGCTTTCCTTAGTTGATTTCCTGTAATGCGACTCATCACTTCAATTGTTAATTGGTAAGTAATTCCATTTGATTTGCCTCATGGTGTGACAGTGTTTGAGGGCGAAGCAAAAAGACTTAAGATGTTGGTAATTACCAGTCTATGGAATGTAATCTCAGCGAGATTCGTCGAGGCTGGATATTTGGACTGACGCCTCTTCCGAATCTCAGACCAGTGTCACATAAAGTGATTCGGGAAATCTTGCCTGAACTTCAGCCGCTTGTTGCGATTAAAATGGGTTAAATTGAATTTCTTGTCCGCTTCAACTTTTCGCCTTAGACATCCTATTAACTCCCTATCACAATGAAACATGCATTTCTTACCTTTACAAGGTATAAATCCCACAGTAATTCAAGTTGGCTATTTTCGAAGCCATTGCAAACGGCCACCATTTCATATTTTACCTTCTCAACACTGGAGAGTTCCGATATACTACTTCATGACAATTTGTACTATGATTGAAAATACAGAACTTACTGGTTGACAATTACTTTGTACAAAGCATTTAAGCATAAAAATTAAAAGCAATAAAAAGAAAACTGTAATATTTAATCAATCTATTTGAAGGCGTCCTAAACTATCGGAACTCTTCAGTGTTGAGAAGGTAAAATATGAAATGGTGGCCGTTTGCAATGGCTTCGAAAATAGCCAACTTGAATTACTGTGGGATTTACACCTTGTAAAGGTAAGAAATGCATGTTTCATTGTGATAGGGAGTTAATAGGATGTCTAAGGCGAAAAGTTGAAGCGGACAAGAAATTCAATTTAACCCATTTTAATCGCAACAAGCGGCCGAAGTTCAGGCAAGATTTCCCGAATCACTTTATGTGACACTGGTCTGAGATTCGGAAGAGGCGTCAGTCCAAATATCCAGCCTCGACGAATCTCGCTGAGATTATATGGAATGCAGTGGCAGGTTCGGGACTTTTTAGCTGCAGAACTGTAGCTCTCTGAAAAAATATTGGGACAGAAAGCTCTCTGATCTTTCCCAATATTTTCTCAGAGGTCTACAGTTCTGCAGCTAAATACTTTTAAAATAATATGTATACGGTGTGACCGTTGGACCGAGCGAAGCATGTAATGGTCATTGTCCCAAGTGGTAATCATAATTCCGTTAAGTACGGTAGATTATGATTCATTTAAAAATATATATTTTTAATGAATTTTCCTTGCGCTAAAAACCCAGTAACATCTCAATATTAAAGGGGTTTATATGGGGACAACAGTTTTACAGGATCCGCCTATTCATTGAACGCGGGAAATAAAACGCAAGGCGACGTCAACTGTGCATTGTGACGTCACATTTAGCCTCGACTTTTTTCTCTTTTTCAAAGCAAACAATTATAAACAACAATAATACATTCCGTATGCAATGAAAAGGGCCGTTATAAAATTAAACAAAATTAACCAATAAATTCAAAATGATAAAAAAGTAACCATAATTTTATCGTATGTTCTTATTCAAAGAAACTCATGAACTTGTTCATCTATTTAGTCGTATTATGATTTTATATGTAATTATTTGCTAAAATCTGTTACAATGATAATTATACTATTCACTTTGAACAAACTGAGTATTTAAATTACAAATTGCACGTCAGAGTCTTCTATTATTGGCATTCAAAATAAAACACGAATAACTGTTGAAGCAGGTAATGAAAAAATAAATGGCGGCACCCATATGGATCACGAAAAATTCAGTGAACGTATATAGAGGTTATCTCTTTTTCTGTTGCTGATTTTGACTTTTTCTTTTATATACGTGTTACCTTTAGAGCCTTGCTTCGCGGACGGGCCTTTGGCCCGTCCGAGCTTTGCTCGGTATTAATTAATATGTCTTACGGCGTGACCGTGTTTGAGGGTGAAGCATAAAGTGATGGCATTAGTATCTAGATCCATAACAGGACAAAAAATATCCAAAAGTTAGCACCTAACGTGTGAGGACAGAGCTCAATCAAAGTATTCTAACTAGACATTTTTGATCTGCCTATTCATTGAATGCGGGAAACTCTATGCAACTGATGTAAACAGTGCATTGTAACGTCATATTCAGTGTTGGTGTTTAGCAAATTCACAAACATAGGAGACATGGTACAATCACGTTAATTGTCCCTCTTGAGAATACTTCACGCACATGGAGACGTCACCACTGCGGTGAAGGGCCGCAAAATTTAGGCCTATGCTCGGCACTTATGGCCATTGAGCAGGGAGGGATCTTTATCGTGCCACACCTGCTGTGACACGGGTCCTTGGTTTTTGCGGTCTCATCTGAAGGACAGCCCCATTTAGTCGCCTTTTACGACAAGCAAGGGGTTACTGAGGACCTATTCTAACCTGGATCCCCACGGGATGGATCATATGTAGAAGAAATTTGGGTTCAGAGGCTTGCTCATAGACTGGTTTATATCTATATATTTTTTTCTTCAGACTTAATTCTACAAGCTGGGAGCAAGCCTGTGATTCGAGTGAGTTGAAAAACACACATTTCACTCAGCATGATCAGGGAATGAAAGATCATTGGCTTAAAAGATAATAGGAAAAAAGAAGTTAGTGATATCTAGATTATGACATAACACAAATGGAACATCAGCATAGTTACAGCTTAAATATCCTTATTTTTGTTGAATGTGTTGTAAGGAAAATATCAAATAGGAGTAATGTCAAAGACACAATGAAGAGACAATATCGACAACCCAAACATGATATCGTACCCACTACCGATATCGATATGTGCCACTCTAATAATCACATACCTTTACTGACGATATCGTGTTAATATCGAATATGATCGATTTTGTAATGACTGTATGGGGACTTAACTAGGATTGATTTTTCTTCCTGTCAATATTTACAATATCATGTCGATATCGAGTCACGATCGTTTTGCTTAAGGTAGTGTTAAAACTGAAATAGACATTAATTCTATTTTTGTCAATATCGTGTCGATATCAAATCATGATAGTTTTTGTAATGGTTGCATGAGGATTGAATTAGGATTGATTTCTCTTCCTGTCGATATCTTGGATATCGACATCATAGGCAAACATTAGTCCATGTATACTAAGCCTATAAATTCACACACATATAGATTTAGAAAGCGTAGATACCGATACGATATCGTCAAGGGAATGTCGATATCAACATCATAGGCAGACATTATGCTGTGTATACTAAGCCTATTAAGTCAAACACATTTAAAATAGAAATTTTTGATATCTACATGATATTGTTCTGAGAATGTTGAACACAACCATTACAAAAATGATCATGATTCGATATCGACACGATATTGATGATATCGACACCGTAGGCAGACAATATGTTGTGTATACTAACACTATTAATTCAAACACGTTGAAAATAGAAATTGTCGATATCAATACGATATCGTTGTGAGAATGTCATACACAACCATTACAAAACGATCATGATTCGATATCAACGCGATATTGTCGATATCAACAATATCAACACCGTAGGCAGACATTATGCTGTGTATATTAAGACTTTTAATTCAAACGCATTTAAAATAGAAATTGCTGATATCGATATGATATCGTTGTGTTAATGTCTATATCGACATCGTAGTAAGGCACGACGATATCGACGAAATTGGATTAGATCTTGGACATGTATGTCAAATAGGGAAAAGCAAGTGATGAATTATTGACATGTGCTGTACTTCGTAATTGCATACAACATATTTCTGTTTGCAGAAGATGGCACCTACTATATAGCATGTTGTCGTATTCAGTCCATTGCGTCTTACGACGAAACTGTCCAAGAATTTTTCGCTGTATTAATCAAAAACCAAAGTATGCAATAGAAAGGTGAGAATATATACTTTTGATAATCCCAGGTCTTGTTATTGAAGGTCTTGTTGTACAGCATGCTGCATACTGTAGATTCGTTATTTTACTTGAGTACTATTACGCAGTATTACCTGTATACGTCAAATCACATGAATTCGTGTGTCATATCTGTTACATGTATTATAGTCACAGAAAATTAAAAGCGAGTAATTTTATTTCATGAGAGATGCCTCTCATAAAATTTTGGGATAAAAAATTCCACATATATCATGTATATTTTAGGGATCCAAAGTATACAAAGAATTTATGTATATATGTGAACTTTCATGAAGCCCCAATTCTTCAGCTGACTGTTAAGTTCATAATGTACCTGTAATGCCACTGATCTCTTAAAGTGTGAAACTATGTCAGAATATCTACTTTCAGTAACATAGACAGGAGTAGGGGATTTTTTTTCATTTTGAATGATCTATACATTTGTATGACAGTTTTAATTGTTTTGTATACTGTTTAGGAACTTCTCCCATCTTGGATCCCACTATGATATCCTAAGAGTTAGAAGAGATGCCTCTCTGAAAGACATAAAGACAGCATATATTTCATTGTGCAAAAAGGTAAAATAAAAACAGGACTGAATGAGCTCAATATAGTATTTTTTTTTCTTTTCTTGTTTACTTATCATCCTAGTCATCACAAGAAATGTGTGAGCAGTGACAATATCCCTGCAATATTGTACATATAAGATATGGACTAAATAATATCCCTGCAATATTGTACATGTAAGATATGGACTAAATAATATCCCTGCAATATTGTACATGTAAGATATGGACTAAATAATATCCCTGCAATATTGTACATTTAAGATATGGACTAAATAATATCCCTGCAATATTGTACATTTAAGATATGGACTAAATAATATCCCTGCAATATTGTACATGTAAGATATGGACTAGAGAATGTCCCTGCAGTATTGTACATATAAGATATGGACTACATCTGGGCAACATCTTTGCTAGCCAAGGGTGACAATACACGATATTGTCATCCTTCGCCATCGAAGATGGGGCAACAATGGAATCTTAATTTAGGATAACATGCTTTCATTGTCAGAATTTGGTAATCTTTGATAGTGAAGGACCACCAACAGGCAATATATCAACATAATGGCATTTCAGCTCCATCTGGACTTTAACAATATATCAACATATTGACATTTCAGCTCCATCCGGACTCTAACAATATATCAACATATTGACATTTCAGCTCCATCCGGACTCTAATCCAGATGATTCGGAAGCACAGGTGAACTTTGTGAGGTTGAATGAAGCCTACACTGTCCTCAGTGACCCGCAGAAGAGGTCGGAATATGATGTCACCATTGGAGTTCAACATGAGGACAAGCGCAATGAAAGCCGGGGTGCTCCAGATTTAAGTCACCATGATTTAATGTGAGTTCACTACAGTTTTTTGAAGAATTCACAGTGACTGTGCAACCTTTTATAAAAGTATACTTTCAATTAAAGTTTTAATATTTTTATTTCCAAAACTACAATGGAGTCTTCAGTTTGCTTACACCACGCACTAACCCTTATCAGATTGAAACACACATAGTAGAGTGTTTGAAGGCACAGCAATAAAATATCCACCCATATTTATGTTATAGATAGATGGATGGATGGACAGACATGGAAAATTTTGTTTGTCATATGTCTTTTAATAAGTGCTAACTGTATATTTAAATCATATTATATATGTTTTTTTGTGATGAGCTATTTTGGACAGAATTTTTTATTGTGTATATATACATATACACTTCAACAATTCAGAAGTACATGTAGATGATATTTTATCCGTACATATATACATATACACTTCAACAATTCAGAAGTACATGTAGATGATATTTTACCAGTACATGTATACAACGCGAGTGTTGTTAATTTGCAGATGGGAAATGAACTACATGTACGACAAACAAAAAAATATGTCGGACGAGGAAATCATGGAACAGCGTTTGAAAGAACAGGAGGAGCGATACAGGAAATGGTACGAGGAGTACAAAGTCAGACAAAAGGCAGAGAAAGCCGAGTGGCGGGCTCCACCCCCAACCGAGGAGGAGACGGCATTCAGAGAAACAGCATCAGAGTACAAGGAGGCGTTCCACAGAGAGGGTACTAAACATATCGAGGAGGAGGAGTTCTCCTGGCCTGTCTTGTTTGGACTGCTGCTACACTCCTCGGCTCAGCTTGGCATCTTTCTTGTCTGTATGTATGGAATGTACAGAATGGGACAGGAGTAGGTGGATTATCCTCATTATAGAATGTACAGAATAGGACAGGAGTAGTGGATTATCCTCATTATAGAATGTACAGAATGGGACAGGAGTAGTGGATTATCCTCATTATAGAATGTACAGAATGGGACAGGAGTAGTGGATTATCCTCATTATAGAATGTACAGAATAGGACAGGAGTAGTGGATTATCCTCATTATAGAATGTACAGAATGGGACAGGAGTAGGTGGATTATCCTCATTATAGAATGTACAGAATGGGACAGGAGTAGTGGATTATCCTCATTATAGAATGTACAGAATAGGACAGGAGTAGTGGATTATCCTCATTATAGAATGTACAGAATAGGACAGGAGTAGTGGATTATCCTCATTATAGAATGTACAGAATAGGACAGGAGTAGTGGATTATCCTCATTATAGAATGTACAGAATAGGACAGGAGTAGTGGATTATCCTCATTATAGAATGTACAGAATAGGACAGGAGTAGATGGATTATCCTCATTATAGAATGTACAGAATAAGACAGGAGTAGGTGGATTATCCTCATTATAGAATGTACAGAATAGGACAGGAGTAGGTGGATTATCCTCATTATAGAATGTACAGAATGTGACAGGAGTAGGTGGATTATCCTCATTATAGAATGTACAGAATAAGACAGGAGTAGTGGATTATCCTCATTATAGAATGTACAGAATAGGACAGGAGTAGTGGATTATCCTCATTATAGAATGTACAGAATGTGACAGGAGTAGGTGGATTATCCTCATTATAGAATGTACAGAATGGGACAGGAGTAGTGGATTATCCTCATTATAGAATGTACAGAATAGGACAGGAGTAGTGGATTATCCTCATTATAGAATGTACAGAATGGGACAGGAGTAGGTGGATTATCCTCATTATAGAATGTACAGAATAGGACAGGAGTAGTGGATTATCCTCATTATAGAATGTACAGAATAGGACAGGAGTAGTGGATTATCCTCATTATAGAATGTACAGAATAGGACAGGAGTAGGTGGATTATCCTCATTATAGAATGTACAGAATAGGACAGGAGTAGTGGATTATCCTCATTATAGAATGTACAGAATAGGACAGGAGTAGTGGATTATCCTCATTATAGAATGTACAGAATAGGACAGGAGTAGTGGATTATCCTCATTATAGAATGTACAGAATAGGACAGGAGTAGGTGGATTATCCTCATTATAGAATGTACAGAATAGGACAGGAGTAGGTGGATTATCCTCATTATAGAATGTACAGAATGTGACAGGAGTAGGTGGATTATCCTCATTATAGAATGTACAGAATAAGACAGGAGTAGTGGATTATCCTCATTATAGAATGTACAGAATAGGACAGGAGTAGTGGATTATCCTCATTATAGAATGTACAGAATGTGACAGGAGTAGGTGGATTATCCTCATTATAGAATGTACAGAATGGGACAGGAGTAGTGGATTATCCTCATTATAGAATGTACAGAATAGGACAGGAGTAGTGGATTATCCTCATTATAGAATGTACAGAATGGGACAGGAGTAGGTGGATTATCCTCATTATAGAATGTACAGAATGTGACAGGAGTAGGTGGATTATCCTCATTATAGAATGTACAGAATAAGACAGGAGTAGTGGATTATCCTCATTATAGAATGTACAGAATAGGACAGGAGTAGGTGGATTATCCTCATTATAGAATGTACAGAATGTGACAGGAGTAGTGGATTATCCTCATTATAGAATCTACAGAATGTGACAGGAGTAGGTGGATTATCCTCATTATAGAATGTACAGAATGGGACAGGAGTAGTGGATTATCCTCATTATAGAATGTACAGAATGGGACAGGAGTAGTGGATTATCCTCATTATAGAATGTACAGAATAGGACAGGAGTAGTGGATTATCCTCATTATAGAATGTACAGAATAGGACAGGAGTAGTGGATTATCCTCATTATAGAATGTACAGAATAGGACAGGAGTAGTGGATTATCCTCATTATAGAATGTACAGAATGTGACAGGAGTAGGTGGATTATCCTCATTATAGAATGTACAGAATAGGACAGGAGTAGTGGATTATCCTCATTATAGAATGTACAGAATAAGACAGGAGTAGTGGATTATCCTCATTATAAAATGTACAGAATGGGACAGGAGTAGTGGATTATCCTCATTATAGAATGTACAGAATGTGACAGGAGTAGTGGATTATCCTCATTATAAAATGTACAGAATGGGACAGGAGTAGTGGATTATCCTCATTATAGAATGTACAGAATAGGACAGGAGTAGTGGATTATCCTCATTATAGAATGTACAGAATAGGACAGGAGTAGGTGGATTATCCTCATTATAGAATGTACAGAATAGGACAGGAGTAGTGGATTATCCTCATTATAGAATGTACAGAATGTGACAGGAGTAGGTGGATTATCCTCATTATAGAATGTACAGAATAGGACAGGAGTAGTGGATTATCCTCATTATAGAATGTACAGAATAAGACAGGAGTAGTGGATTATCCTCATTATAAAATGTACAGAATGGGACAGGAGTAGTGGATTATCCTCATTATAGAATGTACAGAATAGGACAGGAGTAGTGGATTATCCTCATTATAAAATGTACAGAATGGGACAGGAGTAGTGGATTATCCTCATTATAGAATGTACAGAATAGGACAGGAGTAGTGGATTATCCTCATTATAGAATGTACAGAATAGGACAGGAGTAGGTGGATTATCCTCATTATAGAATGTACAGAATAGGACAGGAGTAGTGGATTATCCTCATTATAGAATGTACAGAATGTGACAGGAGTAGGTGGATTATCCTCATTATAGAATGTACAGAATAGGACAGGAGTAGTGGATTATCCTCATTATAGAATGTACAGAATGTGACAGGAGTAGGTGGATTATCCTCATTATAGAATGTACAGAATGGGACAGGAGTAGTGGATTATCCTCATTATAGAATGTACAGAATAGGACAGGAGTAGTGGATTATCCTCATTATAGAATGTACAGAATAGGACAGGAGTAGGTGGATTATCCTCATTATAGAATGTACAGAATGTGACAGGAGCAGGTGGATTATCCTCATTATATTTACATGTACAATGGTTTTGATATCATTACAAATTATAATGATGCTCATTTTTTCATGAATGCACTGCGGTTGTGTACAATGTGCAAATAAATAATTGTATAGTGTGTCTACTTTAACAACTGGGAATTCTGATAGATATGAAAGTAGAGTGTAAATTTCAAGAATGTATTTCATTTTTGAAAATACATGAGGGTATGAACTGCATTGCTTCATGTCAGCTTACTTTTCTTAAAGCTCTAACATGCTGCATGAAGTATGCCAGCGGCATGAAGTGTCGCAGTTCATACCCTCATGAATGTTCAATTCTTAAATGTACTATACATTTCATAATGCTATTAATTTAAGACCATAGACAATTCTTTTTTGAATGTTTTATGTTTATTGAATTGATCTAATTTAACGTAAGCTAAAGATACAGTGTCACATGCAGATCTTTATCATTTTCAGGACTGGAGTTATAGAGAAGAAGAAAAAGTCTGATTAGCATTAGGTGTAAGTTATAATTCATAAATTCTGTCCAGTGTTTGATGGAAAGTTGTTGAAAACCATTTCCATTGCGGATATTGATGAAAATGTAAATTGATTGATATTTTGAATTGTTTTTATGATATGTATGTAAAAGTGATAAATGTGTATGTACAGTGTATACATATAGTATGTTATTTTGAAAATATCAGGTATTCTTATAACATGAAAACTAAAAAAAAATCTAACTGAAGTCTCTCAAATGACTGTGACCTGATTTACATCAACTATCCACTTTTTACAATAGATTGCAAATAAAACTGCTCATGTTTTTTCTTATTCTATAGTCTGACAATGTGAAGGAGAGCTTATAATACTGAGTATAGATATATGCCCAACGTCCTGGATTTTAGTCTCTGTCTAATTCCTAAGCTGTTGTACACCCCACCTAGACCAAACGTGTATAGAATTTACATCTAGACCAAACGCTCATAGAATTTACATCTAGACCAAACGCACATAGAATTTACATCTAGGTATATGCTCAGCTATTTCAGCTTCAGGTGTTCTGTTGGAGTTTGGTGCATAGGATTCAAAAGCTGATCAGGAAACTACCTTTGAAGAAGATAAATTTTTTGGACTTAGTCACATTCTGAAATAACTTTCGGTCATACATGGACCAAACTGGCATGGAAGTTACGTCTAGGGATGTTTAATTTGGCGTGTATCTTCTGGATGACCAGATTTAAAGGTTTTGAAGCCAGTTATAGCTTCTGACACAATCAAAGTTTTGGACTCTGTTGTATTCCCAAGTATAAGTCCAACCTGGACATAACTTGGATGAAAGTAACATCTACAGATGTAAACCATCATACTTTAGATGAAGAATATCACTATTTTTCCAAGAGGATTTACCTGGTTAGTGGTTTTACAGCAGAATATATTCACATTCAATGAATCTTTTTTCTTGTATTTCTTTTGAAATTGGCATTGCTTTCATTTGAGACAATGAATACCTGTTTGTTGCAAACTAGTTTGACCCATTTTATTAGTAAATTGATGACCAAGCTAGGTCAAAGGGTGCATTGGCTGTTACGTTAAACGCAACGAATGGGTCAACCAAATGATATTTTAGTACTTGCATATGTACATGTAAGTCTAGTTAGTATTTTTTTTTTTTAAAATGCATAGAAATAAAAATAATAAAATGTCTTTCTTTTTTGTTTCATAGAATGACGAAAGTAGCAATCATTGCAGAAAAAATTGCTTAACCCGTTAATACAGGTTATGATTTTTTTCTGTAATGCTTGGTACCTTCATCACTCAATGAAACAACAAAGAAAGCATTCTATTGTTTAATTAAAAAAGCCATAGAACTAGTTTATATTTACTGATAAAAGTTAAACCTTCAGTTGTTCCTATTAAATAAAACTTTGATTGTGTAACTAGATATACTGACTACCTTGACAAAAACTTTCATTGTACATCAAGTATGAAGACCAAAGTTTGCTGCCAACTACAAGACTTCTTTTGTATACGAAGAGTGATTTACTCTCTTTCAACAATGACATTTATAAATAAATATTTGAAGAGCTTCCTTAATAACAACTGATTCTTATAAAGTAATTGTATACCATCTTCGAACAAGTGTACATGTATGTGATATGATGTTAATAATTGTATCTAGGTAAGCATATTTATATTAAATTCTAGGTTTTTGATGCCAGGCATGAACTAAATTTTCAAGGTAATTGACTCAGTTAAAATTCTTTGAGCAGTTCCATTTTCATAGGAATGCATTCTTCTAAAGAACAAGGTATGATTGTGTAAATAAAAGGCCCCAGAATTTATTTCTGTTTTAAATATGTCTTGAATTAAGCTTGGTCTCTGAACATTTAAGTAAATTTTAAAATGTATGCCATGCATACTATATCAACTAAACCAAAGTTATTGCTTATTTAATAGCATTATTACGTCATGAATAAGACCTCTTCCCACTTTTTTTTCTATAAGAGCTAAAAGGTGCGCCATCTGTCGAGCAAAATGAAATTAATATACATTGTGTATTAATAGAAGATGAAAAATGTATTTAAATATGAATTTGTTCGACGCATGGGCTGTATGTTTTCTGAAGTAAACCCCCCTGAATTTATTTCATTGATTTTGACAATTTATGCCAACTTCACGCTCCTGTCCTACAACACAAAACAGTTCTGGATCAAATTAAACATATTTTGGGTTTGCTTATATATTCCTTATTTGAATGTCAGATTTTAGGACTCCTGCTGAAATCATCCATTGTGTGGGCCAGATGACTGTAGAAACTGTACCCATTTCTTTGCAAAACCTATTAGTGCATGATTTAGATTTCTTTCAGTGATATTTTGCATTGTACATTTACGTGTATATACATGTATTAGTAGCTCTCCGGCAGTCTCCGCCCTTTGACTTTCACTAGGTGCTACACTAGCGAGTTGTCATTGGACGACCGGATTTATTCAATCATGTACATAACGTTTTATTATAGGATTTCATAATTCCAAGCTTTTTGATTAGCTGAGATCAAAGACCAAAAAGAAAATGATAATAATAATAATGATAAAAGTTACATTCACCTCCACTAGCTTTCGGGATGAATATAGCAGCGATTTTACAAAATCGGTCCAAAAATTAATTTGGAATTACCAAACTGATATGAATGGTTATACTCTTTGTTTAAACTTGCGTCTCCAATTACTTTCGACAAGGTCTTGCATTCTAGCTGCAAACAAAGATGACCGACCTCGATCAACAATCTCTACCCAGAGTTATCGTTTCTTACACTCGCATATGAAAGGTGAAGATAGCGAACAGTGATCAATCTCATAACTCCTATAAGCAATACAAAATAGATAGTTGGGCAAACACGGACCCCTGGACACACCAGAGGTGGGATCGGGTGCCTAGGAGGAGTAAGCATTCCCTGTCGACCATTCACACCTGCCGTAAGCCCTATATGTGTAAACTCAGATGACCTATTGCAATTGGTTTGCATCCGGCGTTGTGCGAAGTCTGTTAACAACTTCTTCCCAGAAACTACTGGACCAGCCTTGACCAAATTTGGTATGTAGCATATGTAGGTGAAGGAGACCTAAGGGGCCTTAATTTGGGGGTGGTGTAGTAAAATTGATGTATTTCTTTAAAATCTTCTTTACTCCTGGGCATCTAGCAGAGAAAGTGAGTATATAGCAGTGATGAGCAAGGAAGCTTCTATCAAAATTGTAAATTTCATGATCCCCGGGATAGGATTATTACCCCAGGGTGGGGCCAAACTTGATATATAGTGTTTATGTGTAAAACACTTAAATGACATCTCCTTCAGTGCTATTGATACTAAATTGAAACTAGATGGATATTTAGAAAGAGCAGGTAGTCCTTTACTAAAATTGTAAATTTGATGATCCCAGGAGTAGGGTTTGTGGTATCAGGGTGAGGTCAAAATGGTGAGTTATTAAATGTGTGAATAATAGAAATTTTTAACTTCTTCTTGATAACTATTTTTTTAAATTCTTTTCAAATTTGGTATGAAGCATGCAAGGTGAAAATAACGAACAGTGATCAATCTCATAACTCCTACAAGCAATACAAAATAGATAGTTGGGCAAACACGGACCCCTGGACACACCAGAGGTGGGATCAGGTGCCTAGGAGGAGTAAGCATCCCCTGTTGACCGGTCACACCCGCCGTGAGCCCTATATCTTTGGAACAAGAGGGACATCAACTGTAAATTTCAGGACTCCGGCACCCTAGGGGCGGGGTAAAAACTGCCCAAAATTGACCAATTTTCAAAAATCTTCTTTTCAAGAACAGCACACGTGTAAGAAAAACCAAATGCACCGAGATGTAGAGCAGGAAGGTGTCTACCAAAATTGTAAATTTCATGATCCATGGGATAGGGGTTCTGACCCCAGAGTGGGGCCAAACTTACTACATAGTGTTTATGTGTTTAAATAACATCTTCTTTAGTGCTATTGATACTAAATTGAAACTATTAAATGGATATTTAAAAAGAGCAGGTAGTCCTTTAAAAAGATTGTAAATTTGATGATCCCTGGGGTAGGGGTTTTTGGTATCAGGGTAGGGCCAAATGGTCAGTTATTAATTGTGTGAACAATAGAAATTTTTGACTTTTTATGCCCCCGAGATCGAAGATTGGGGGGGGGGGGCATATTGTTTTTGTCCTGTCTGTCATTCTGTAATTCTGTCTGAAACTTTAACTTTGCTATTAACTTTTGAACAGTAAGTGATAGAGCTTTGATATTTCACATGAGTATTCCTTGTGACAAGACCTCTCCGTTGGTACTAAACCTTTTGACCTTGATATTTGACCTACTTATAATTTTTTTTTACATTGGTCATAACTTCTAAATGGTAAATATCAGAGCTTTCATATTGTACATGAGCATTTCTTTTGACAAGATCTTTCTACTGGTACCAAGGTATTTGTCCTTGTGACCTTGGTCATCTTCGGAATAGGCCATTATCGGGGGCATTTGTGTTTCACAAACACATCTTGTTCTTGATAACTATAATTCCAGTTCTTTTCATTTGTATGACATATCTTTGGAACAAGGGGGACATAAATTGTAAATTTCAGGATTCCTGCACTCCAGGGGTCTAAGGGGCGGGGCAAAAACTGCCCAAAATTGAAAAATTTTCAGTGCACATGCTTAAGAAAAACTAAATGCATTGTGATGTAGAGCAGGAAATCCTCAACCAAAATTACAAATTTCATGATCCCTGGGGTGGGAGTTCTGACTCCAGGGTGGGGCCAAACTTACTTTCATTAGTGTATGCAGTTTTGAGGGCATTTAAGTTTTAAGAACACATCTTGTTTTATACTGTTGCTGAAAATTAAGATTTAGCTTAGATATTCAGAACAGGATATTTTTTTCTTGATTTCATAGCCCTTGGGAGTAGTGATACTTTTTCACTAGTACTCAGGTGACCTATAAGGCCCCTGGGAGTAGTGATACTTTTTCACTAGTACTCTGGTGACCTATAAGGCCTGTGGGATTAGTGATACTTTTTCACTAGTACTTGGGTGACTTATAAGACCTGTGGGATTAGTGATACTTTTTCACTTGTGGTACTCGGGTGACCTATAAGGCCTGTGGGATTAGTGATACTTTTTCACTAGTACTCAGGTGACCTATAAGGCCTGTGGGCCTCTTGTCATTTTGGTAGGGAGGTATGTTCTAAGATTTATACACGCTATCAACACTTTAAAAGGTGCCCGTGGTCTGATTGGTTTACACGCTGGTTTTATTTATTTTTTAAATGCCTACTGATAAAGTTCTATTGACGTTCATCTCTACCCAGAGTTGTCGTTCGTACTTCACGATAGCCTGTTGGAGATTCGATTCGTAGAAAATAAAACGAAACAAGAAAACTGTCGACTTAGGGAAATTATTTCTAGTAAAGAAGAATGTACTATACCACCTTGTCGGTTAAACACAGGGACGAGATGTAGCGGTGTGTGTAAGTATATATACATCACTATATAAATCCGCCCTTCATATTTCTTAATCGAGTGTCACAGATCCGAGGCTAGCGTAAATTCCTTCATACAGTTAATGTCACATTGTGTGATCCGAGCCTGAATATCTTCATACAGTTAAAGTCACATTGTGTGATCCGAGCCTAAATGTCTTCATACAGTTAATGTCACATTGTGTGATCCGAGCCTAAATGTCTTCATACAGTTAATGTCACATTGTGTGATCCGAGCCTAAATGTCTTCATACAGTTAATGTCACATTGTGTGATCCGAGCCTAAATGTCTTCGTACAGTTAATGTCACATTGTGTGATCCGAGCCTAAATGTCTTCATACAGTTAATGTCACATTGTGTGATCCGAGCCTAAATGTCGTCACCCTGTGTGATCCGAGCCTAAATGTCTTCATACAGTTAATGTCACATTGTGTGATCCGAGCCTAAATGTCTTCATACAGTTAATGTCACATTGTGTGATCCGAGCCTAAATGTCTTCATACAGTTAATGTCACCCAGTGTGTTCTAATTCTCGGAAGATTAAGTGAAAGTCAATATATCAATATGTAAGAATTTGTTGCAAACTGTATATTTGTGTGTTGCAACAAATTCAGTAAAATTAATCCCCCAAATCCATGAATTTTTCCCCCAAGTGAAAGCCGTTACTTTTGAAATATTCAATGAATGATTGAATATTTCACTCATATGAAGACTGTCGGTGAAGGGCTGCAATATTTCGGCCTATACTCGGTCTAGAAATTAGTGGTACTATGTAATTTTCATAGACAACAGCACAAAGCATTGTTTATCAAACGAAGGGGGGGGGGGGGTCAGAGAAGAAGGTGAGAATAGTTGTGATTATAATGAATATAGGGGAGGGGAAAAGGGAAATAACTCGGGATTTAGAATATTTACATGTACAGTTATAGCAAATCTATCTTGTGTGGTTTAATTCGGTGAGGGCAACTCCATCTGTTTGTAAATGGAGGATAGTTTACAGTGTTTTATGTAGCGTTCAAATACTATTAACCATCTTGGCTGGTAACAATTGTTTTGAGAGTAGTAGCCATCCTGGCTGGTAACAATTGTTTTGAGAGAAGTGACGTTGTTTTCAACATTTCATTGAGAGATCCGCGATGATACACAACTTTTATTTTTCCGGTATGTACCATGATTCACAAGACTACACGAATATTACGACAGGAAGATGTAACTTTTTGGAACATTCATTATGTACCTAGTTGTGTTAACCTAGCTTCATATATAATGATATGAATTACATGTATACGCTGTACATCGCTTATGACACAGGGATGTGATCTTTCTTCTGTCAAGGTCATATCCCGAAATAAATTTCATTTTGTATTAATGGTTTGAAACCAGTTTAGGTCATTATCCCCCCCCCCCAATCATTACATGTAACTAGTCTCTACTGAACATGCATACATCTAAGAAAACTGAGATATTGAGGTATTTATTGAGTAAAAATCTACAGAATTCATTGCTAAGTACACACCATTATGAGTAATAAAAGATGGACTTTTCTTACATTGTTCATTTCAGTGTAGAGTCCAGACAGTGACTGGTTGTTCACATACCGTGAGGAATGGCATACAATGTACCAAGAGAAATTTTAGTTCAAAAATCTTCGAAGTCAAGTTCACCACAAGAATGCTTAAAATACATCGCTTCTATTCTCCCGACCCTGGAGAATTACATTCAGAGAAGTGTATCCGGACCTCCAGCGTGCTCGGAAGAGGATGTTTGTATAATGAAAACAATTTTCAAAGCCTTGAACTGTCCATCAGACCGCGAATTAATTGTGGAGGTGCTGAACGTATTCAGAGAGACCCAGGCAGTTGACTATTTGATAAGACTGCTGAGCACGTTAGAGGGGGACTCCTGTACAGAAGAAAGCATGGACATCATCACTACCGTAGTGGAAATACTGGATCAACTACAATCGTGTATGCCCAGTTCCTCACTGCAGTTACAAGGCTTGCTCTTTGTCCTGGAAGACACAGCCGAGAAGATCAAATCATCCAAAAAACTTAAACAGAGAATTTCTTCCATAAAAGATACTATACATAGGTCGATAAATGCCCAGAAACGGAAAATTGTTGCAACGGAAAATGTTGATAGGCGCAAACCGCCCGGGGACTTTAGGAGAATACCCATATATCCGAGAAGAGACGATATATTTCCCGAACAGAAACCTTTCCTGCGAAAAGTGATCACAGATGGTCGCTATGATGATTTAGAGCACTATTTGGACGTCCAGTTTAGACTCTTTAGAGAAGATTGTATAGCCCAACTCAGAATGGGTGTACAAGAGTACAGACAAGAATATGAAGACGGAAACCACCCTAGGCGTCTTGAAAATGCCCGGATTTATGATGATGTTAGAATTTTATTTAGGGAAACGTCTTTGGATGGAATCCTACATGTCGCACAGCTTTCAAAGAAAACTTATGAAAATATTGACTGGAGCAGTACAAAGAGACTTATTCATGGCACTCTTGTTTGCCTGTCATTTGATCATTTTGAAACATTTGCATTTGCAACCATATTTGCGGCAGAATCGGACATTTTAAGAGTCCGAGGAATATTCAAAATTAAGATTGTCTCAGAAAGTATTGCATTAAAAGGGAACATATTGGGATGTCTGTGTAAGATAATAGAAAGTACAGCTCTTTTTGAAGCCTATAAATATGGGTTAGAAAAGCTAAAAAACACAAGACCAGGACAACTGGCTTTTGAGAAATATTTTGTGAGGTGCGAGACAAACATTGGAAAAGCGGACTACATGGAAAAGGATCAAATGTATGACCTGTCACCAATCATCAACAACTGTCCGGTAAAAATCGGCAATGTACACCGACATCAAGAATTCAAACGATTGTCGGACACAACCAACTGGCCCTCTACTGATGAACTTCACATGAATCCCTCTCAGTATGAGGCGTTTAAATCTGCGTTAACAAAGGAATTCTGTATTATTCAGGGCCCCCCAGGCACAGGGAAATCTTATCTAGGACTTCAAATTGTCAAAACTTTACTGGCAAACACTTCCTGCTGGTCTGCTGGTACAATTAGTCCAATAATACTGGTTTGTTTCACCAACCACGCATTGGACCAATTTTTAGAAAATATATTATGTTCTGTTGATCAATCATATAGGGATAAGATTGTTCGAGTCGGCGGTCGGAGTAAAATTGAAACTATTGAAGCCATTTCACTTAGGAAAAGGAGCGAGAGAACCTACAGAAAGAACAGGTTGAATAATTTACATATTCTACAGAAAGGGATTTCCAAATATTCAGAAATGATAAATCGAATTCCTTTTACCATTGTTGATCATGTCAACTTGGGAATGCGCATTGCACTACCGAGTGGACAGTTCTCGCTAAAGGATGAAAAATCGATGTTCAGATGGTTAAATGTTGATAAGAGGGGGATCCTAGACTCGGCGGAAAGGAACGAGTGGAATGGAAACAATCTGAATGTTTTGGAATGTATTAAGCAAGAAAAAGAGATGCGCAGAAATGTATATGAAGATGCATATTATGACCTTACATCAAGCGTAGAACCGAGTGAATTTCCTGATTTGAGAATTGAAGAATCCCCAAATGTGCAGTTTGGGATGAATATTCTTGCGGTATGGCGTAGTTTATCGAACGAACGAAACACAGATCTTCGAGACAAGATTAAATGCGAAATTGACAATATCCTAGGAGAGATGAATTCAGGCGATGACATTTCTGATATTGAGGCTGCACTGTACGAAGACCAGAATTTGTGGAACCTTTCCATTCCGAACAGATGGAAATTATACAGACACTGGAAAAATAAATTTTGCAGAAGTATAATGACCAAAATTGAGATATTTAAAGCATATCAGGATGATATACTAGAAGATTACAAAGACGAAAAATTTATAAATGAATTCAGGGTTCTTAATAGGGCTTCCCTTATTGCGATGACCACAACAGGAGCTGCAAAGTACCATATGATGTTACAACTACTTCAACCTCGCATTACAATAATTGACGAAGCAGCAGAAGTGTTAGAGGCACACATTTTGGCTTCACTCACGTCCTCGTGTCAACATTTAATACTCATAGGCGATCACAAGCAGCTTGAGCCAAAGCCTGCAGTTTACGAACTTGCTCAGAAGTATCACATGTCTCTATCATTCTTTGAAAGGATGATTCGTAATGGAGTACCCTATCACTGTTTGTTGAAACAACATAGAATGAGGCCAGATATTTCCATATTAGTGAAGGAAATTTATCCAGGTCTCCATGATGCTGAAAACGTGGGAAAATATGAACATGTTGGTGGAGTAGAAAAAGACATTTTCTTCTTGAATCACGATTTCAAAGAAATCTATCAAGACGAGGGGAGAAGTTATGTAAATGTGTTTGAAGCTGAATTCACTACACGTATGTGCGAGTATTTACTTTACCAGGGCTACGAGGCTTCTCAAATTACAATACTGACACCATATTCAGGGCAGGTGCGATGTCTGTCCAAATTTGTGAACACTAAAATGAGAGATGTACGAATCAGCATAGTCGACAACTACCAAGGGGAGGAAAATGACATTGTTTTATTGTCCATGGTTAGAAGTAATGATACTGGGAAATTAGGGTTTTTGGATAAGGAGAATAGAGTGTGTGTTGCTTTGTCAAGGGCAAGGATAGGTCTGTTTGTAGTTGGAAATTTTGATATGATGTGCACGTATGCGAAGAAAACGCAATTTTGGAACACTGTAGTTAAAACTCTAAAAGAGAAAGGCTGTTTTGGAACAGAACTTTCTCTTTTTTGTCAGAATCACCCGAAGCGTCAAATTCAAGCGAAAAATGCATCCGACTTTGATAGTTGTCCAGAAGGAGGGTGTCAGGTCAAGTGTGATGCCAGACTACTATGCGGACACGCTTGCAGAAGATTCTGCCATCCAGAAGACCAAAACCACAAGTCATACATCTGCTATGTACAGTGTCTTTCTACATGTTCTTCTGGACACACTTGTGACCAACTTTGTCATTTTCCAGACCCATGTAATTGTAAAGTATTTGTGCCTAAAGCGTTTAAATGTGGGCATGTCAACGAAATAGAATGCTATCGGGACCCCAACGAAGAACAATGTGATAAGATTATTACGAAGCATTTCAGAAACTGTGGACATAGTATAGAAATTCCTTGTCATGCCCCAGTAAATAACTATACGTGTGAAGAAATAGTTGAACGTAAACTCTTATGTGGACACACAGCCAGAGTTCAGTGTCACACAAAATTTTCAAGAGTAGAGTGTTCCGAGCTTATGGAAAAGATATGGTCATGCGGCCATTCAGCCCAAATACAATGCAGGAATTTCAATTTAGCACGTTGTCAAGAAGAAGTTGTTAGAATGCTCGAGTGTGGTCATGAAAATTGGATGAAATGTCATGTGGATCCCGAATATTTCGACTGTAAGCATATCGTTGAAAAATTCTTTTTGAAATGTGGACATGCAAAACAAGTTCCATGTCATCAAGATGTAGAAAAAGAGTTATGCACCGAAGTTTTGGTTTTGAAACGAGAATGTGGACATGAAGATAAGTGTCTGTGTTCTGAAATGAAAACAAACAGAAAGAAGAAATGTGAACATATATGTGGTCGAACATGTGAAAGGGACCACAAATGTAGAAGACCATGTCACTTTCCAGAGGACTGTAACTGTAGACAATCAGTACAAAAACAAATTCCCGAGTGTGGACACTTTGCTACTGTGGATTGCTTTCAAGACCCCAATGAATTTCCATGCACTGAATTAATCTGCAAAGAGGTTCCTTCATGTGGTCACCTTGTGGAGGTAGAATGCTCCAACACAATGGAGAACTTCAAATGCGTGGAAGAAATTGAAAAATATCGAGAAATGTGTGGTCATTATACAATTACAGAATGTTATAAAGACCCCGAGTCATCTTTCTGTACTGCATTAGTTTCAAAAAGACTAGGTTGTGGCCATGATTGCAAGGTAATGTGTGGGGAAGAATTTTTTGAAATTCAATGCATGGAGAATGTAACCAAATCTGTTCCGTGTGGACATGAAATCAAGGTGGTTTGCTATGATAAAGACCGAGAAAATCTTCTTTGTTCGACAAAATTAGAATATATTCTAGAATGTGGACATTTCATTACGATTTGTTGTTATGAGTATCAAATGGATGAAATTCGTGACAATATAAAGTGCAGTTCTTTTGTTGAAACAGAATTGTCTTGTGGCCATTTCAGTACTGTGCCCTGTAGCTTGTCACATACTAAACAAATATGTTCTTCTTTGTGCGAAAGTACACTATCCTGTGGGCATGCATGCACAGCTTCCTGTGAAACTTGTCAGAAACGTGGTTATCACGAAAGATGCACACAGTGTTGTAACATGCAGTTGCTTTGTGGTCACAAATGTAATAGTGAATTGTGCGAGAGTTGTGAAGTCTGTAACAGAGAATGCGAACAATTTTGTGACCATAAACGTTGTGGAAAACGTTGTTTTGAAATTTGCGATTTGTGCATATTACCATGCAGCTGGAAATGTCCTCATTATCAATGTTCGTTACTATGCCATGAAATCTGTGACCGACCTCGCTGCTCTTTGCCGTGCCCAAAGAAGTTAAAGTGCCATCATAAGTGCCTAGGTTTTTGCGGTGAACCCTGCCCACCGCATTGCTCTCAATGTGATTCATATATATTGGAAGAAACAGTTATCAAACTAGAAGGGAAATCATGCTTAGTGTACCTCCCAGATTGCAAACATTTCTTCGAATCAAGTGTACTAGATGATTTCATAACTCAAATGAAACCACACGAATCCCTGAAATGTCTCTCCTGTCCAAAATGTAGCACACCGATCACATGGCATCCGAGGTACAATAAAGTCATAAAACTACAAAGGAAAAGAATCAACTTATCAAAAGCCATCACTGTATACCTAACAGAATCCAAATCTTGGGAATTTCTTCCATTATTTTGTCCAAGCCTTTTGACATGTCAGGAATATATCGAAAACTGTAGGCAATATTCATTCTCAGTGGGTGGGAGTGTGTCGGAGAACTGTATGACTGCACTCATTGATCAAGTTTCTGATCACATTGACACAATACGGAATGCAATGAGACCATCATTTGATCAGTATAAATCAGTTTATGATGCCATTCGCAGAATATCACAACAGTGGCAGATGATTATAGAAGAAGACAATCCACATACCGAAAGAACAAACGAATATGACAGCTTCGTTGAGGAGTATTGCAACCAGAATCAGGAATCCAGTGATGTCGTTAATGTGGGCCATAATTCGGCATTGATGGATAGAGCATCTTCTTTACCAAATATTACATTAATGGCGGATCCACATATGGAAAATTGGAAAGTGTGCAAGGAAGGTATTCTAAATTTATATAATTTTTATTTATGCCTAGCATGTACGTATATTGCATCAGGTCTGTTACATGATTCATATGTTTTATCTTTAAGCAGTCAAGTAAATGGCTTCATACATATACTGATACTGAAACCGTATGAGTTTGACCGAATTGTCTGTAATTACACGTACGAAGAATTGCAATTTTTGATGTGAATTTTCTTTCCATACAGGGCACCCGTATTGCTCTATATCGAATCACGGCATCTGCGTTATTTGTGATAAAGAGGAGGATATTCGGTATGGCAAAAGGCTTAGGGAGTATTTATCCTCTATTTCTACAATAGACCTTATTGCAGAATGTAAAATACCAACAAGGAAATCTAAAGGTGTGGTCATTTAGATGTAATAACAATGATCTTCTGTCATTTCTTGTATAATGTTATAAAAGGTGAAATTAAAGCAATAATGATTAGAAAACCATCAACAAAAACAATTACTGGTATGCATTTACGCATGTATTTTATTGATTGTTTTATAGAAAGGGGCTTGGGCATGGAAAGTATGGGTGCACTATCAAAAGATGATAAACCGGTGTATGATGTGGAAAGCACAGGTGCACGACCTAAAGACTTGCAAAGAAATGTACCAGGGGGCCAGGGTGATAGAAAACCTGAGGCTAAACCAGAAAGTGCTAAACCTAGAAAGGGGGAAAAGTCTAGAGAAAAAACAGTGCCAAAATGGAAAAAGAAACCGTCGAAAAAGTGGTGGGAGGAAAAACTGTAAATTCCACTTTTGCATTAATAGTGATTTATTTTCAGCATATTAGCGATGCATGTTTTTATAACAAGCATGCTCATTTTATGTGACGGGCGAGACTGTCTCACATTTTTTAATATGAAATTTACAGCAACAAAATATATTGGCTACTGTAGACAAAACATTAATTCCCAGTAATGCCAATGGTTTTTATGTTCCAAAATCGAAGATTGAGGTCGAGGGGATGCGGTGGTAACATTGTTTTTGTTGTGTCCATATGTATGCAACATTTTAACCTTAGAACTTTTGAACCGTAAGAAGCTGCATAAATCTGGGTTCGAACCGTGTTTGCTGTCAAAGAAATGTAAAATTTACACGCTACCAATTTTGATACACCTGATGCGCATTTCGACAAATGTCTCTTCAGTGATGCTGAAGCCGAAATTTTGGAAATCCGAAATAACAATAAACTTGTAAGAGCCATAAGGAAAAGGAATATAGATTTCTCGTTTCTTAGTAATATCTCGAGAAGCCTTTGAACCTGGATACTCATATTTTTACCATATTCTTACCTTATTTGTGAACTTTGGGATTACGAATTCATAGATGTTGCCGTTTGCTAAAAAATAGATATTTGGTTTCTCAACGTTAACTTGATAATTCTTTGGACTTAGGTGTTCATATTTGCACTATGGGTTGGTCTGTTTTAAAGATCGAGTCCTCTGTAACTAAAATATGCATGAGAAGCACCTTGAATTGGATATTCATATTGATATTTGCACTATTGGTTGTTGTAATGAAAATTTTGTCTGGGATTTTCGAGGTCTAATTGCGTTTAGCCTCTGTTGCAAAAAATATACATATTTGCTTGCTCAGCAATGACTTGAGAGGGCTGTTCATATATCACCATTAGTTTCAATGAAAAGGTATCAAGAATACAAATACGTGGCCTTTGTTACTAAATAGATATTCGTTTCTCGGCAATAGCTCGAGTTGGTATAGGCTTGTAAAGGGAGAAAACGCCGTACAATTTCAGAAAATTGGTTTTGCACATACATGTGTAACCAACAGGATATGTCAGATAAGTCTCAAAGTCCAAAGGTAGGGGATTCTGGTATGACGCGTGCGTGTGGAGTTACGAGATTGATCATCATCAGATAACGAACAGTGGTCAATCTCGTAACTCCCACAATGAATACAAAATAAAGAGTTGAGCAAACACGGACCCCTGGATATACCAGAGGTGGGATCAGGTGCCTAGGAGGAGTAAGCATACCCTGTCGACCGTTCACACCCACCCTGAGCGCTATGCCTTGATCAGGTAAACGGAATAATCCGTCGTCAAAATCAGAGTGCTAAGAACAAAATACAACGTAAATCATGTGTCATATACTTAATAGGAGTTTTTGTGGATAGTGTATTTTCTGGTGGAACAAATCGTTGATGGTATTATTAAAAAAACAAATCAACGCCTGATATTTTTATACAGGAACAAATCATGCCTGTCTCTTCTGTCCATGAAAACGTTTTGTAATGCTTTAATTCAGTGTCCTATTGACTGGTACGAAGGCTTGACAATTAAGCTTAAAACAAACTACAGGTTATCTAAAACAAGGTTATTAGATTTAATTCAGATTTTCTCCCCGAAGTAGTATCAATGCCACAGTATTTGAAGAACTGGGGTACATGTATTTGAACATTCGAAATAGAGAAAAAACAATTTCGACTGAATCACGTCTTTGATATTTTTCATGATAGTGTCCAGATTATTTTTAGAAGAAACTTACTCTTCCAATTACATCGAGTAAGTTAAATTTCTTTGTAGCAAGGGTTGAGAAAATGGAATTCGAAACTTTCTATTATAACGGCATCAATGATTGGAACTCTCTTCCTGATCAAATCAAATGTATAAACAATAAAATTTCAAATCAGAAGTTTGAAAAAATATTTACTCAATGAAATGAAGAAAATGTCAGATGGTGACTATTTGTATTATTGACCTCGGTACATACAATAGTTATTATTTATGGTTCTGCATTCAAGAAATTATCAGTACTGTTGTCTTTAAGTTCGGATTAAAACATTACAAGGTTTTTCACTTTGAATGTCTTTCATCCTTTTTTCGTCTTCTCAATAATCACTCTCTTTGTTGTTATTATAATGTATTGTGTGTGTCATTTCATAAGATTAAAAGGACCCCTTGAAAATGAGCCAAGTGGCTTCCATGGGTGATCTTTGTCATAGGCCTATACATGTACGTTATATCCATCATATTTAAAAATTCAAATAGTTAAAATCATTTTCCTTTGTACATTATGTATTGTACAATATCTCTCGTTTTAAATGCATGTCTCTCTGTAATATTTTCTTGTATATACATGTATACCTATTCTAAAATAAACAATGGAGAAAATTCGAACAATGTCTGACAATATGTGGTGTTGATTACACTTGAATTACTTAGTTACTGCATATACAACATGTCATTTATGTCTATAAATAGTTTTCATTTATTTAGGAAGGCATTTAAGATTCTATAAAGTCAATATTTCCATATTTCATATGTAAGCTGAAGATAACGAACTGTGGTCAAACTCACAACTCCTATAAGCAATACAAAATAGAGAGTTGGGCAAACACGGACCCCAGAGGTGGGATCAGGTGCCTAGGAGGAGGAGTAAGCATCTTCTGACGACCGGTTACACCCACCGTGAGCTCTATATCCTGATCAGGTAATGGAGTTATCCGTAGTCAAAATCAGTGTGCCAAGAGCGGCCTAACAATCTGTATGAAACACGTCAGACAGCATTTGACCTAATGATAGGTTGTATTGACGAACTAGATCGTTATAACGACCATAGAATTTGCGAAATGCTGTTTTAATACTTGTATCTTCAACAACTGCATCGATCATCGTATGAACAGAACTTTGCTTTGGCAGCTGACTCATTATTAATACCCCATATAATGGCATCTTTGAGATCATATGAGTCCAGAATCTGTTTGAACAATGATGGAGGAAACCCGAAACAATATTACCAAAATGATTGAAATACATATTAAGGTGTAAATATTCTCTAGGTTTTATTTTCAACATGGTCAATCTGATTCAATATTAAATTTATTAAAGAAGAATGATGTTTTAACTTATTTCGTCTGATAGCAGCAAGTACTTTACAAAGTTGGATGCAGTCGAGCGGTTTTTCCTGAACAAAGCCCAAATATGTTTGTTCCTGTGTCCAACTGTCATTTGTGTAACCTGTAATTACACGAGTTATTTTAATGTTACTTCATGACTTTTTCTATAATGATTTTTTTCTCTATTGTCTTAACAATTATTTCATAATTTTTTTCTATCTAATATATAACTAAATAGAATATTATAAAGTTTAAAACTTTTCAGATTTAAAACAACCTCAGTTATACATACTATTAAGATTTCAGAACATTTCATATTGAAGCAGAGGTGCCTTAAAATCAAAATTTTGGGAATTTCTTTAAAAGCGATAAAACACTTTTATCTTAAATTTCTTAATTATAAATTAATCAAGGGAAGTTAAAACGTTTGTATAAGAATTTACAAAGCGTTTTACAAGATTTTTGCGATGTCGGCATTGACAGAGGTGTTAGCGAGCAGCGACACCTATGGGTAGAGAATGGAAAGAACACGTGTACTTTATACCCCCCTCCCCCGGTGACAAAACGTCATTAGCGCACATTTACATGCAAATTTACACATAATTCAGTGTATATGTGTACCTACAACAGGGATTGTGGTTTGTAGATCAGCACGTTAAACATTTTGTGTAATGTGACCTCCTAAATAGGGAGGACTTCTAGTTTATTTCAAAACTAAATACACTGTACTTGTATCTTAATATTTAGATTAGTAATGAGACGACCTTTTAATTTCATTCAAGCATAAATCGTCTGTTAGTCTTTTACATATTATAGCTACATGTATTTCATATCTGTTACATGTAATTCCTCGTTATAACGACCTAGTTCGTCAATACAAACTCGCATTGGGTCAAATGCTGTCTGACGTGTTTCATACCGATTGTTAAGCCGTTCTTGGCACACTGATTTTGACTGCGGATAACTCCGTTTACCTGATCAAGATATAGGGCTCACGGCGGGTGTGACCGGTCAACAGGGGATGCTTACTCCTCCTAGGCACCTGATCCCACCTCTGGTGTGTCCAGGGGTCCGTGTTTACCCAACTATCTATTTTGTATTGCTTGTAGGAGTTATGAGATTGATCACTGTTCGTTATCTTCACCTTGCATATAAAACAATAGCTTTTTTACAATTAGATTAATAGTGACATTTAAGTTCAATTTAAAGTTAACAAGCATTCTGAGTTTATTGCATGGCAATGCATAGTCTCCTACCGGTTGCAAAACTTACGGTACCACAACAATATTCAAAGTTCATTATGTAGGTTATGGTAAAAGGGAAAATTGGGGAACCAGGATAGGAATGGTTGGAAATCAACAAATATTTGAGTAGAGACTAGACCAAGAAAAAAGACAAATTTATAATTAGGTTTAAATCTTTAACCAAGTCAATAAATTGTGACATGTAGGTGACCATGAATAATTTAGCTAGATTGTTGTATTACTACGCTAGAAGTTTAATGAGTGTAGTACTCTTATCTACAGAGATAAGAAACTTGGATGTAAACTAACAACTCATACTATTTTTCAAAGTCCAAGGACCATAACTAAATAAAAAATCAACGGACCGAGACCAGATTCAAACTTGATCTGTAACTTGTTATAACAAAGCAATGTACCAAATATCATATGAATATCTGCAAGCACAACCAAAAAAAGTCTGGAAAACCGATTACTCATGCTATTTTTTCTAAGTCCAAGGGCCAGAACTAAGTGAAAAATCAACGGACCGAGACGAAATTCGAACTTGGTCTGTAACTTGTTATGGCAAAGCGACAAACCAAATATAAAATAAACATCTGCAAGAACAGAGAAAAAATGCGGAAAACTGGACTGACGGACGGAGGTAGGGGACTAATAACAGTTCATGTTTTAATCATTGAATATTAATTTCACTTTAAAGTAAAGATGTTTAAATGTGAGATTTGCAAATCATCAATTCTAATGTTCCAAAAGAAAAATGTTACTTACCTTAATTAAATAACAACTTTACTGTTCAGTAAAGTTAAGAAAAAGTGGGACATTATATCAGCTTCAAGTTGCAGTAAAGTAGATGTAAAGGTTATCTCTACTAACCCTTTTCAGTACAGATATGTAAATGTAATGTAAGTATTAATGTATTGCCTTTACTTTCTTTGTAAAGCTATCGTTTCAAGCAGTGAGTATTTAGACGAGATCGCAAAAACCGAGGTCCCGTGTCGGAGCAGGTGTGGCACGATAAAGATCCCTCACTGCTCAAAGGTCATAAAAGCTGAGCATAGGCCTAAATTTTGCAGCCCTTCACCGGCAATGGAGAATTTGTTCCCCCGACAAGAAAACAAAGAATTCAAATCAAAAGTCGAAACTAGATATATCAGTAGCTTAGTCAAAGGGTGTTTGATTCGCAAACTGGAAGTGATGAGTCATCCTGTTGACAATCAGTCCTGAGAATATAAAACTAAGGTGAGGGCTGTTCCTAATCAAACACGGTTTCAGATTTAAAACCTCATTCCATGGCTAGAATAGGCATTGACACACTGCACTGACTGGAGCTTCCAGCATGAGAAAAACAAAAAAAGTAATATTCCATATGGTGTACCGGAAAAGTGGTTATTTATATGTGGGGGACATCTACAATAATTACACGGTCACGTGATGATTGATTGCATATATTGCTTAACGTCCCTCTCAAGAATATTTCACTCATATGGAGACGTCACCACTGCCGGTGAAGGGCTGCAAAATTTAGGCCTATGTTCGGCGCTTACGGCCTTCGAGCAGGGAGGGATCTTTATCGTGCCACACCTCCGCGACACGGGACCTCGGTTTTTGCGTTCACATCCAAAGGACCGCCACATTTAGTCGCCTCTTACAACAAGCAAAAGGTACTGCGGACCTATTCTAACCCAGATAGTAAGTGCGTAAATTTCTCCCCCACGTATAATTGTAAATATTTGATATGATAAATATTATACACAGTTACCGCGTATTTTACCCCACGTGTGATGTTGGACGTATAAAATCGCGTATTTAACCCCCAACGTAAATAACCACGTTTATATTATAAGATTCATGCGGATACTGAAAACGTACGATATAATTTTATAAAAATAAATTTTCGGTCATTCTATATAGACAAATTCGAAAGATCGGTAAAGTTGGCTACTAGTAACCAGCTACTAGTAACTGGCTACTTAAAAAGAGAAAAGTTGGCTACTAGTAGCCAACTACTTAAACCAGGAAAAGTTAGCTACTAGTAGCCAGTTACTAGTAGCCAGCTACTAAAAGTAAGAAAAGTTAGCTACTCGTAGTCAGCTACTACAAAATATAAAAGTTATAATTACTGATAGCTCGCTACCAGAAAAAGGTTAATGAGTTTGAAAATTATTATCTATCAGATTTATTTGTGTGTCCAGGGGTCCGTGTTTGCCCAACTGTCTGTTTTGTATTGCTTTTGGGGGGGTTGTGAGATTGATCACTGTTCGTTATCTTCACCTTGCATTTCTAAAGAGGACGAGGAGTCGTATGAAATTTCATGCTCAATTATCCCCAATTACATAACGTTGCAATGCAAAATACGAATAAACTTTTTCAACTGAGTGTTTACTTTAAAAGTGAAACGGATTGAATTCAGACCTTCAATCATTTGATATACCATCCATTTTGAGATATCTGCTACTTTTACAATTTGATTCGAGTTACCTTGAAATTTCAACATAAGTGTGAATACCGTAAGAAACTTTATGTTTGTATTAGATATCTGACGAATTTACGACTATACATATGGCAAAAAGTGATAGATGGTGTTTTAGTACGCCACGAATTTTCAGATATCGCTCTTTAGGAAATCAGTTACTTATACATTTTGATTATCGGTACAATGAAATTTCAAGATCCGTGTGAATACCATAAAGAACTCCGTGTTTATATCATATATTTAACTAACTTGCAACGATACGTATGGCGAGTAGTGATATTGGGTATCGTGATATGTCATCAATTTTCAGATATCACCCTTAAGGAAGTCAGCTACAAATACCTTTTGATGGCAGGTAAACTGAAATTTCAAGTTTTTCGCAAATATCTTAAGGAACTCTGAGTTTGTATTAGATATCTGACTAATTTACAATTATCAAAGTGAAGAAGAGTGATATTAGGTATCTTGACATGCCATAAATTTCCAGATATCACGCTTAAGGAAGTCAGCTACTTATACCTTTTGATTCCTGGAATCCTGAAATTTCAAGTTTTTCAAAATATCTTAAAGAATTCTGTATTTGCATTAGATATCTCACTAATTTACAACTACCCACGTGAAGAGGTGTGATATTAGGTATCTTGATATGCCATCAATTTTCGGATATCATACTTAACGAAGTAAGCTACTTATACCTTTTGATTCCATGTAACCTGAAATTTCAAGTTTTTCATAAATATCTTAAAGAACTCCTTGTTTGTATTAGATATATGACTAATTTACAACTATCCATGTGAAGTGGAATGGTATTAGGTATCTTGATATGCCATCAATTTTCAGATATCACCCTTAAGGAAGTCAGCTACTTAGCTTTTGATTGCAAGTAACCTGAAATTTCAAGTTTTCTACCAATATTTTAAGGAACTCTGAGTTTGTATTAGATATCTGACTAATTTACAATTATTAAAGTGAAGAAGAGTTATATTAGATATCTTGACATGCCATAAGTTTTCAGATATCATCCTTAAGGAAGTCAGCTACTTATACCTTTTGATTGCAAGTAACATGAGATTTCAAGTTTTCTACCAATATTTTAAGGAACTCCTTGTTTATATTAGATATCTGACTAATTTGCAATTATCAAAGTGAAGAAGAGTGATATTAGATATCTTGACATGCCATAAGTTTTTCAGATATCACCCTTAAGGAAGTCAGCTACTTATACCTTTTGATTGCAAGTAACATGAAATTTCAAGTTTTCTACCAATATTTTAAGGAACTCCTTGTTTATATTAGATATCTGACTAATTTGCAATTATCAAAGTGAAGAAGAGTGATATTAGGTATCTTGACATGCCATAAGTTTTCAGATATCACGCTTAAGGAAGTCAGCTACTTATACCTTTTGATTCCTGGTCACCTGAAATTTCAAGTTTTTCATAAATATTTTAAAGAATTCTGTGTTTGTTTTAGATATCTGACTAGTTTACAACTATCCATGTAAAGTGGAGTGGTCCTAGGTATATTGATATGCCATCAATTTTCAGATATCACCCTTAAGGAAGTCAGCTACTTATACCTTTTGATTGCAAGTAACCTGAAAATTAAAGTTTTTAGAAAATATTTTAAGGAACTCCGTGTTTGTTTTAAATATCTGGTTAATTTACCAATGCACATATGACAAAATCTGATATTAGGAATCTTGATATGCCATCAATTTTTAGATATCATGCTTAAGGAAGTCAGCTACTTATACCTTTTGATTCCTGGTCACCTGAAATTTCAGGTTTTTCATAAATATCTTAAAGAACTGTGTATTTGTATTAGATATCCGACTAATTTACAACTAAATATGTGAAGAAGTATGACATTAGGTATCTTAATATGCCAACAATTTTCAGATATCACCCTTAAGGAAGTCAGCTACTTATACCTTTTGATTGCAGGTAACCTGAAAATTAAAGTTTTTAGAAAATATTTTAAGGAACTCCGTCTTTGTTTTAAATATCTGATTAAATTACCAATGCACATATGACAAAATCTGATATTAGGTATCTTGATATCACATCAATTTTTAGATATCACGCTTAAGGAAGTCAGCTACTTATACCTTTTGATTCCAGGTAACATGAAATTTCAAGTTTTCTACCAATATTTTAAGGAACTCCTTGTTTATATTAGATATCTGACTAATTTACAATTATCAAAGTGAAAAAGGGTGATATTAGGTATCTTGATATGCTATAAGTTTTCAGATATCATGCTTAAGGAAGTCAGCTACTTATACCTTTTGATTCCTGATAACCTGAAATTTCAAGTTTTTCATAAATATCTTAAAGAACTCCTTGTTTGTATTATATATCTGACTAATTTACAACTATCCATGTGAAGTGGAATGGTATTAAGTATCTTGATATGCCATCAATTTTCAGATATCACCCTTGAGGAAGTCAGCTACTTATACCTTTTGATTCCAGGTAACCTGAAATTTCAAGTTTTTCATAAATATTTTAAAGAACTCCTTGTTTGCATTAGATATCTGACTAATTTACAACTATCCATGTGAAGTGGAGTGATATTAGGTATCTTGATATACCATCAATTTTCAGATAGATATGTAAGATATCTGACTAATTTATCTTTGCCGTTATTACAGGGCTTTATATGAAGTGTCTTGATATGCAATCAATTTTCAGATATCACGTTCGACGAAGTCAGCTACTTATACCTTTTGATTCCAGACACCCTGAAATTTAAAGTGTTTTGTATATAGCTTAAGGAACTCTGTGTTTGTGTTAGATATCTGATTAGTAAACTACTATCCACGTGAAGAGGTATGATAATAGGTATCGAGATACCTAATATCACTCCTCTTCACGTGGATGGTTGTAAGTTAGTCAGATATCTAATACAAATGCAGAGTTCCTCAAGATATTTACGGAAAACTTCAAATTTCAGGTTACTTAGAATAAAAAGTATAAGTAGCTGACTTCCTTAAGGGTGATATCTAAAAATTAATTGTATATCAAGATACCTAATATCACTTCTCTTCATATGGATAGTTGTAAGTTAGTCAGATATCTAATACAAAAGCAGAATTACTTAAGATATTTATGAAAAAGTTGAAATTTCAGGTGTCGAGGAATAAAAAAGTATAAGTAGGTGACTTCCTTAAGGGTGATATCCGAAAATTAATGGCATATCAAGATCCCTAATATCACTCTTCTTCACGTGGATAGTTTGAACTAAGTCAGATATCGAATACAAACGCAGAGTTCCTTAAGATATTAACGAAAAACTTGAAATTTTAGGTTACTTGCAATCAAAAGGTATAAGTAGCTGACTTCCTTAATCGTGATATCTCAAAATTGATGGCACATTAATATACCTAATATAACTCCTTGTCATATGTGCACTAGTAAATTAATACGATATCTAATACAAACACAGACGTCCTTAGAATATTTGCTAAAACCTTTAAATTTTATGCTTTTTGGAATCAAAAGGTATACGTAGCTGACTTCCTTAAGTGTGATATTTGAAAATTTGTGGCATGTTAAGATATTTAATCTCACTCCTTGTAGTATGTAAGATGGTAAATTAATGAAATTTATCATACAAAGACAGAGTTCCTTAAGATATTTGCGAAAAGCCTGAAATTTTAGGCTACATGGAATCAAAAGGTATAAGTAGCTGACTTCCTTTTGGTTGATATCTGAAAATTGATGGCATATCAATATACTTAATATTCCTCTGCACGTGGATATTTGTAAATTAGTCAGATATCTAATACAAACACAGAGTTCCTTAAGATATTTATGAAAAACGTGAAATTTCAGGTTACCTGGAATCAAAAGGTGTAAGTAGCTGACTTCCTTAAACGTGATATCTGAAAATTGATGGCATAATAAGATACGTATTATCACTCCTTGTCATATGTTAGATGGTAAATTATTGATATATCTAATACAAACGCAGAATTCCTTAAGATGTATACGGAAAACTTAATATTAGTCAGATATCTAATACAAACAAAGAGTTCTTTAAGATATTTATGAAAAACTTGAAATTTCAAGATACCAGGAATCAAAATGTATAAGTAGCTGACTTCTTTAAGCGTGATATCTGGAAATTTATGGCATGTCAAGATACTTAATATCACTCTTCTTCACTTTGATATTTGTAAATTAATCAGATATCTACTACAAACTCAGAATTCCTTAAGATATTTGCGGAAAACTTGAAATTTCAGTTTACCTGCCATCAAAAGGTATATGTAGCTGACTTCCTTAATCTTGATATCTGAAAATTGATGGCATATCAAGATACCTAATATCATATTTTGTCATATGTGCATTAGTAAAATAATCAGATATCTAAAACAAACACGGAGCTCCTTAAAATATTTTCTAAAAACTTTAAATTTCAGTTTACCTGCAATCAAAAGGTATAAGTAACTGACTTCCTTAAGCGTGATATCTGGAAATATATGGTATGTCAAGATACCTAAGATCACTCTTCTTCACTTTGATATTTGTAAATTCGTCAGATATCTAATACAAACTCAGAGTTCCTTAAAATATTGGTAGAAAACTTGAAATTTCAGGTTACCAGGAATCAAAAGGAAAAAGTAGCTGACTTCCTTAAGGGTGATATCTGAAAATTGATCGCATATCAAGATACCTAATACCATTCCACTTCACATGGATAGTTGTAAATTAGTCAGATATCTAATACAAATAAGGAGGTCTTTAAGATATTTATGAAAAACTTGAAATTTCAGGCTACATGGAATCAAATGGTATATGTAGCCGACTTCCTTAAGGGTGATATCTGAAAATTGATGGGATATCAAGATACCTAGGACCACTCCACTTCACATGGATAGTTGTAAATTAGTCAGATATCTAATATAAACAAGGAGTTCTTTAAGATATTTATGAAAAACTTGAAATTTCAGGTTACCTGGAATCAAAAGGTATAAGTAGCTGACTTCGTTAAGTATGATATCCGAAAATTGTTGGCATATCAAGATACCTGATATCATACTTCTTCTCGTAGA
This sequence comes from Ostrea edulis, assembly GCF_947568905.1. Taxonomy (NCBI): domain Eukaryota; kingdom Metazoa; phylum Mollusca; class Bivalvia; order Ostreida; family Ostreidae; genus Ostrea; species Ostrea edulis. The sequence goes on from NC_079168.1 coordinate 29,895,128, forward strand.
TAGTTGTAAATTAGTCAGATATCTCATACAAATACAGAGTTCTTTAAGATATTTATGAAAAACTTGAAATTTCAGGTTACCAGGAATCAAAAGGTATAAGTAGCTGACTTCCTTAAGCAAGATACCTAATATCATATTTTGTCATATGTGCATTGGTAAATTAACCAGATATTTAAAACAAAGACGGAGTTCCTTAAAATATTTTCTAAAAACTTTGATATTCAGGTTACCTACAATCAAAAGGTATAAGTAGCTGACTTCCTTAAGGGTGATATCTGAAAATTGATGGCATATCAAGATACCTAGTACCACTCTACTTCACATGGATAATTGTAAACTAGTCAGATATCTAATACAAACACAGAGTTCTTTAAGATATTTATGAAAACTTGAAATTTCAGGTTACCAGGAATCAAAAGGTATAAGTAACTGACTTCCTTAAGCGTGATATCTGGAAATGTATGGCATATCAAGATACCTAATATCACTCTTCTTTACTTCGATAATTGTAAATTAGTCAGATATCTAATACAAACTCAGAATTCCTTAAAATATTGGTAGAAAACTTGAAATTTCATGTTACCTGCAATCAAAAGGTATAAGTAGCTGGCTTCCTTAAGGGTGATATCTGAAGATTGATGGCATATCAAGATACCTAATACCACTCCATTTCACATGGATAGTTGTAAATTAGTCAGATATCTAATACAAGCAAGGAGTTCCTTAAGATATTTGCGAAAAACTTGAAATTTCAGTTTACCTGCCATCAAAAGGTAGATGTAGCTGACTTCCTTAATCGTGAAAATTGATGACATATCACGATACCCAATATCACTACTCGCCATACTTATCGTTGTAAGTTAGTTAAATATATGATATAAACACGGAGTTCCTTAAGGTATTTACACGGATCTAGAAATTTCATTATACCGATAATCAAAATGTATAAGTAACTGATTTCCTAAAGAGCGATATCTGAAAATTCGTGGCGTACCAAAACACCATCTATCACTTCTTGCCATATGTATAGTCGTAAATTCGTCAGATATCTAATACAAACATAAAGTTTCTTACTAGGGCTGTGCGGTGCACCGAAAATTTCGGTGCACCGCGATTCATACCATTCGATTCGATGCACCGATTACAAATTCCGGATTTCGGTTCGGTTTAGATTTTACTTACACCAAAACAACAAATATGGCGTCCGAGTGATGTTGAAAACATGTGGTTTTTTATGCAACAGAGATTTAAATCACTACTGTGTTAAGTTAGCATTTTCACCACTCAGATACCAACAGAATATGGTCCGTAAGATCATTGTAGTTTATCTTTACATGACATAGCATTTCTGTTAGTGGTGGAGTGAAATTAAATTAACATCGTAGGTAATGACACAGATTTGACAGTTAACATGAGAGAAGTAAATCAATAAAGGAGAGATTTTCAAAGACTCTCAATTGATAGAATTGTTGAATTTTTGCATATCAATGAAAACAATATCATATACATTTTAGATTCACTATAGATTTGTTTAATAATCCAAAACTTATGCAGCACATTAATATAACAAATTTTGATAGACTGTCAGTATTTTCCTTTTTTCTATCAAAGTTATAAAATGCCATTATGAATAGACATGATGTTTACAAATGACAACATATAGTTATATAACTTGAATTAAATCAAATCAAATATGCTACTCATTAAAATTGTTAATTTTTGTGGTGTCATTAGATAAATTGGACCTAACATGAACCGAATCGAAAATAACCGAACCGTGCTGTTCTGAATCGAAACCGAACCGAATCGAGCTGACCCTGAATCGTCCCAGCCCTATTTCTTACGCTATTCACGCTTATGTTGAAATTTCAGGGTAACTCGAATCAAATTGTAAAAGTAGCAGATATCTCAAAATGGATGGTATATCAAATGATTGAAGGTCTGAATTCAATCTGTTGCACTTTTAAAGTAAACACTCAGTTGAAAAAGTTTATTCGTATTTTGCATTGCAACGTTATGTAATTGGGGATAATTGAGCATGAAATTTCATACGACTCCTTGTCCTCTTTAGAAATAAATCTGATAGATAATAATTTTCAAACTCATTAACCTTTATCTGGTAGCGAGCTATCAGTAATTATAACTTTTATATTTTGTAGTAGCTGGCTACGAGTAGTTAACTTTTCTTACTTTTAGTAGCTGGCTACTAGTAACTGGCTACTAGTAGCTAACTTTTCCTGGTTCAAGTAGTTGGCTACTAGTAGCCAACTTTTCTCTTTTTAAGTTGCCAGTTACTAGTAGCTGGTTACTAGTAGCCAACTTTACCGATCTAAACTCGAATGGGTTATATATATATATATATATATATATATATATATATATATATATATATATATAAGCAAAGCGGAAGTTGTCTATTCATATTGTAATGGGAATCTATATCAAACCGCGCTTGCTGTGGATATTCATAATATCACTTCTTGCGACAATGACACCGTCAATGTGTAGCAATATGTCCGCCTGGACAAATCTAACTTCCTCAATGGATGACAAAAGGTTACCCGACTCGGTGCTTATATGTACTTTTGTAAGTTGTTCTCTGTCCATCATGGGATCAATTGTCGTATTTGTAACCTATTGCACGATTCCCGAGGCAAAGAATCAAACCCGACGTCTACTCGTTTATCTGACGATCGCCGACCTTCTGACTTCGTCGGGGAATCTTCTAGGAGCTATACGATATTCCTACACTCACCGGAATCACGAACTGATTACAGAACAACACATCCTTTGGCACTGTCATCACCCGGACGATGTTTGTGCCATTCAGAGTCTGATAAACACATTCTCTACGCTAGCCTCGTTTTCATGGACTATAATTATCGGACTACATATTCTCTTAGCACTTGTGTACCAATCAGAATGGTGTTTTACTACCATGCCAAAAGTTCTGGCCCATTCTGTGTCTTGGGGTATACCACGTAAGTTTTTTTTTTTTTTTTTTTTTTTTTTGGTTTTAAACCGAGGCAATGCTATTTCAACCGTTTGGATTTGAAAATAGTTGATAGTCGTGGGGCTCGTAATAAGCCCACTCCTTTATCGAACACCACGGCGACTGTCCGCCGCGTGCCATAAGAGTTGTAATCCCTGATACAGGACAACCGTTTAGGACCCAATCTGGCGGAGAATGGATATCATTATGGTTAAAGAAGTTAAATACAAAATAATAACTCGCATCAAGTGTTGTTCAATTACGATGTCTTCTTGTTCACTGAATTTGAAATAACATGAGATCTATTTATATATTCCTAGGGACCATTTTAGATGATTGCAAAGATTTTTCATCTTCATTGGGGTGTGTTTTTATTGATAAGAGGATCCTGTACTTAAAGCAATGTTATGTATTGTACATGTATATTCTGATGATGTTTTGAATTCACAAAATTTTTGAGTCCACGCATCGTATGCTAAATACAACGTTATGATTTAAAGATTGAATATCTATGATAAAAAATGTTTATTACTTTTTTCTTCCTGAAATAAATGTGTCCTTATCCGTCTAACTTTTGCTCAGTGTGTTAGTCAATAAAAGGAAACTACCACTTCATTTGTCTATTGCACTATCTTTTAAAGAGGAAAAAGTAGGTTTTCTGAAATCGAGACTCGCTGAAACACAATGGGTTGTGAAATCAGTAAACGGTGAACACAGATTAAACCGATTGTCAAATGCAAAAGTGTCATCATTTCCAGTTTAATAATTTCAATGCTATTATAATGTGCAGAAAAAGCATGTCAAATTACTTCGTGGATCCGCTAATATTTCCCACACCAAAATCAACATACAAAACACCTACTAATTAATACATTTATTACTACTAATTAATACATTTATTACTACTAATTAATACATATTACTACTAATTAATATATTTATTACTACAAATTAATACATTTATTACAACTGATTAATACATTTATTTCTACTAATTAATACATTTATTACTACTGATTAATAAATTTATTTCTACTAATTAATACATTTATTACTACTAATTTATACATTTCTTTCCATCTATCAGTCGTGATCACCTTGACAGCTGCCTTCAAGAATGTTCTCGGTGAGGATCTCTACATCGTAAGCGGCCCATGGTGCTGGATTAGGGGCTGTCTGGACCGGGAAAACATCATTCTTTGGATGACAGTGGGTGGGAAAGGCTGGGAGATCTTGACCTATATCGTCACAGCGTTCCTGTACATTTATCTCAAGTACTACATGATTAGGAAGGTAAGCAGTTCCTGGTTCAAGTCGAAATCTCGTTTTATTCGCGTTCAAACTTTTTACGAACGCTAAAGGAAATAACGCAAAAGTATCTAATTTGAAATGTTCTACAAATATGCACATTTTATGTATTTGAATGTCAAATATGGGTATGTAGAACTTTACGTGAACTATTATATATATATATATATATATATATATATATATATATATAACGAAATAAATTGATTATTTTCAAGTGCCATAACTTTTTATTGCACAATTTTAAGGTAGATCTATGGACTCAATCATGAAAAAATTGTTTTTATAAGATAAGATATAATAATAATAATAATATGCGGCATATATATTCCAGTAATAGACAAACATTGGAAAATATACATGTTAACATGCTATTTTCATTGTTATTGCTTCTCAAAACTAAGCACCCCATCCACATATAATCAGCATTAATGAAAATGTACCCCTCCTTCTTATTTTCTTAATAATTATTATTTTCCCCAAACAAATGGGCTGTAATAAGCAACATAGACTATATACCCATTATTCAATGATATGTAATCGTTTATTTTATTAAATATGAATAACTAGTTTCATAATGTACACTTTGTGAGCCTAAACATGTTAAAAGAAATACTGTTGAAAATACCAATTGATGTCAATATTGGGTCTTTTCCCCCAATTTTTTATGGACTAAACCTTGAATAAATTGTTTTAATTTAAAGATTATTATCACAAAAAAAGGATTTGACTAAGAAAATCATATGTTGTCATATCATTTTAAAAGCTATAAGCTCTACAACAAGTACCCCCCCCCTCCAAAAAAAATCTTGAATTATACATTATCATATTTGCATACGACATGTGAAATTTGAGTATATTCATACAACCTTGGATAATAATTTTAACTATGTTAAACTATAAGTATCATAAGATACATGTGGTTTGCAATTAGATTTTACATTTTATCTGAAAAGAAAAAAAACAACAACCCTGAAATAACAAACTGAATTTGATGGTTTCGCTTATATATGATTACTGCATGTGTGTAATGTGTGTTATATTTTATATCCTGCGACAAAGTTTTATATGAGTATCTACTTGGTCATGAAATCATTTACATGTACATAAATGAGATATACATGTATGTACATCACTTACTCCAATCTAAGTAGATGCAAACTCAACAAGGAACTAATCGCGTTATACAGATACCGACCCAATAATTTTGAAAAAAGGAGAGGGGATGAGGAAAAAAATATAAAGTGAAATAAAACAAATCATTTGCAGCCGTTCTTGAAGCTTGCGTCAATATCTGCAACATTGGAGCAGCGAACACAACTACGATATTATCTGTGGTCAATGGAGTAGCGAAGTGTGAACTTTGATTTTTACACAAGCTTACCATGTATTTGTTCACGATAATTTGGATTCAACAGCTGTGTAAGATGTTTGAATCAGCAATTATTACACTCGATTTTTTTTTTATTCACATGGAAACGTCACCATTGCCGGTGAAGGGCTGCAAAATTTTGGCCTATGTTCGACACTGACGGCCTTTGAGTAGGACTCTTTATCGTGTCACGCCTGCTGTGGCACGGGGTCTCCGGCCGTTTTTGCGGTCTCATCCGAAGGACCGCCCCATTTAGTCGCCTATTACGACAAGCAATTGCAAGGGGTACTGAGGACCTATTTTAAAGCTGACATGAATTAATAAATATGTACACCTTTCTCATCTTATCCGCCATATTTCTCTCAGGTAGCCTAATTTACTCTACCTGTATACACCCCAAATATGATTCTCACACCTGAGTGATTTTTCTAGGTGGATTCGACCAGTGTACATCTCCGATTGTAATATTTAGGGAATGAGAAACAAATAAAATAACATTTTAAAACATTATGCTTTGCTCAAAATTACAAAATATTTATTGTATACCAATGCACCATTCTGGAAATTTAGATAAGTTGGACGAAAATGCAAAAAAGCTTTTCTTGCATACTTGCAAGTGCATGCAAGTATTTGCAGTTTCTTATAAAATAAATGCGGCGAACTCATTTGCCAATTACATACTGATAGAATGGAATAAGCAAAGAGCATAAAATATATTCCTTATATCAATTCTTGCAAAATAAAGGTGCATGCCATATGCATAATATGTAATGCACACGATATATTCGCCAAAAAAAAAAAAAATTAAACCGTATCAAATACGGGCGTCTATTCAACAGGTATCGGAGATTTGCACTTACCGAAATTATTAGATTCTCTTTATTCTGATAAATCCACGAAACAAAATGATAAACTCCATTTGTATCTCGTTAGAACTTTACAACACGTTGTCAGACTGCAACACACTTCACCCGTGCCAAACAGGGTGTCTTCAATCAGGGGAGATGTCAGAGTCGAAATTTTTTTCCTGCATTGAAAGCTTGTCTGGTCGAGGTTTTGCAGTTTATAGAAATCGGGAATCTTTTATCTGGTTGGATATATTGCGTGCACAATTCAAAATTTATAGATGATCATATACAAACTTGGATATACAAATAAGGGAATAATGATCAAAAAAATATATCTGTGTGAAAATGCGTGTATTACATTTGCAATCCATGATAGACAGTTGATTACAAAAAGACACATATAAAAGGAAATATATAAACGAAAATATAGTTTTATTGTCTCTTTTGGAACCACAATTATTTACGGTCTCTGTATGTCCATATTCATTGATTGAACAGGAGAGAGAGAGAGAGAGAGAGAGAGAGAGAGAGAGAGAGACCTACTTCGATGTACAATATATCATATCACAGAAGGAAAGAAAATTGATCACTGATATAAATGTAAGCTTACAAGCAAATTAAAAAGAAAATATTAGTTTGAACTGTGCATGTAGAAAATACTGACTTTGTATGTTAGAATAACGGGAAAAAAGTGGGGGAAGCAGATTTCCTGCCAACCCCAACCCTCTGTATACGTGCCTGAAACAACATATCAATTCGTGTTGAAAGAAAGGTGCATATCTGCATTTCATTAAATTCCAAAGGAGCTCGAATTTATGTGTTCCCCTATTAATTATTTTGTATGCAAGATTTGTTCCCAAATTTAGAATCATGCTTTCAGTCAGAACAGAAATTCATTTTGAAGTACATCGAGTTTGAATGGAAATGTTGGGTTCCTTATTTTAATTTCATCAGACTTATTAGAACCCCCTCACCCAAACTATGCAGCTTTGTTTCTATTGATATCTAAATCAGTATATGAATCAGGATATAAATTATATAATGTTTTTTCGTGATCATATAGATAATGATACTAATAATGAAAAAGGAAAATGTTTATACTCTTGCCCTTTGCATATCCTACTATAATGCATACAGTATGTTGACATTGTATCATCAAATAAAACCTCAACACGAATTTTACTGATTTATTAATACTAACATCTTATCGAATACATTTGAATTTGAAATTTCGACATACAGCGGTATGGCCATTGCGCCAGATCTACGAAATGAAAATATCTATGAATAAATTACACTCAAGCCTGAAAGTAATCATTATGACATGCTACAAAAACGTTAAAACACACATATGCTATATTCCTGCAATGCATGCATGCGATTTTTCTGAATACATGTATTTATGTATTCGTGAATGAAGTTCCTACGCTTAAAACTATCTTGGCCTTTATGCATTTTGTTTTGTGATTTTGGTTTACCATTCCTTACACTGTGTAAATGAAGGAAAACTTGGTAAAGGATATAATTCTACACCATACAATAAGTATACCAGGGCTCGAAATTAGCGAGAAATACTCGCAAAATGCGAGTACATTTGAAAAATAGCGAGTAAAAATAATGGACACTCGAAAATCTTAGCGAGTGGTGATTTACAAACTATGATCGTATCGTATCCGTTTTATACGGTGATGCGCTATTCGCTTCTCTCAAACTTGCACTCTGAATCATACAAACGCTTACATGAACGACCGATTTCAATAACCGTTTTTATCCGGATTTTTCTTTTATGATTTTTTAAGAGACTCGGAGTCAAACAAATGCTTTAGAGATCGGACATCGCATATCGACATGTGCCACGAGTCCTGTTCACCTATAGGGGTGATTAAATTGAATAATTCCAAGTATGATGTTTTTGTTATTCATTTATCTACAAAAAATATCGGAATCAATGTTTTACCAAGTCTTTCGGTAGTTATTTTTATCAGAATCATGAGAATGTCATATCTAAATTTATTGTCATATTGAGGTCGGGTTGTAGTGACGTGCATTTCTAACCGCGTCGACGATTATCAAAAAAGTCATAGGACTCGTGATCGTGCTGCTTATAAAACCATGAGTCCTGTATTCGCTTTAAAAAAATCACTAGTGACAACCCTGATGTGGCATGAAATTGGAAGACTGGATCTAGACATGCGGTAAACAAGTCGCGGATTAGACTGTTAGAGGTGTGATAATCAAGAGACCTAGACATTGCACCATATGACTTACGTAACTTAGTGTCTTGTCCAAAAGCTGCCTGTTGACCCACTAGGCTCAGTAATGATGGGGGAAATCATTGATTGAAAAAAAAAATATATAAAAAGAGCACTGCTTCATTATTTTCATTTTAACTTGTAGGTTTTCATTTTAGCCTGTGGATTTTTTACCCACAGGCTAAAATTAGCCTGTGGTAGAAAAAGTTAATTTCGACCCCTGAGTATACACGCATGTGTTACAAAGCAAAATGTACTTGTAATAACCAGACATGTACCGTCATTTTTCAGGGGGGGGGGGGGGGGGTACAACAGGGGGAAATAATGGAAAATTGGATTCTTCAAAATTTCTTGTCATTCAAAATAGTAATTAAAAAAGATGAACGAAAACAGCAATGAAATCAAACAAAACACCCAAACAAACCAAGATGTTTTGTCCGATGTTCAAAGTTCTAAGGTGTTTTTAAAATAGTTTATTAATTTAGGAATAGGCACATATACAATATAAATACAAGACAAGGAAGGGTTAAAGGGTTAAAGAGTCGTTTACTTTGACTGCCTCAATAATTTCCCCCTACACTTCATTTTCTTCAATCGTTGGGGGTGGGATGGGGTGGTTAGAGTCCTCTACTATGAGTGCCTCATATCTTCATTTTCTTAATTGGTGGTGGTGTGTGTCTTCTACTATTATATCAGAACTTTCAAGCTGGGGTCAAGTGGGGGAGGGGTTGTCACCCAATATATCTTTTATTTGCATTACAAAATAACAAAAAATGGATATTGTTATTAAAGGTGGGGGACAGACACTCTTTTCCTCTCCCCTTGATTCTATGTGCTTGATAACGACGCATAATATGATAAACTCGACTATTACATTTTGCATTAGTACAATTTGCGTCGAGTTCAACGCAGAATGTAATAAGGCAAAATGGCATATAGATATATAAGATCTCTTGGGCGCCAAATTAGCATAAAATAAAGTAATTGAAAATAACACTATTTAAAGATATGTTTAATTTTTAATTATTGCGTGCTTTAAATGAATCAAATAAATCTGTATTATCAATTCATGAGAGCAATATTGAGTTACTAGTACTGTTCTCTTTTATTGAATTTGCGATATCATTTGTTTTAATAAGAGCGTGAGTATTACAAGATCGTTTGAATCCTCTCTCTCTCTCTCTCTCTCTCTCGGTAAATATTATACTGATACTTCCCCTGATTGAAGATAGCTGATCGGCACGGGCTAAGTGTGTCGCAGTCTGTACAATGGACAACGGTATTTACTGTTGGAATGCAAATGGAGTTTATCGTTTTGTTTCATGGATTATGCAAATAAAGGGAGTTTTACTACTACTTTAGAGTATTTTCGACAACTGTACCATAGTTTGGCGTGCTTTCTTTTGTTAAAAGTGTGGGTTATCTGTACATAACCCACACTTTTCTTCAAACCCCGCCCACATTCTCGAAAAAAAAAAAAAAAAACACCCAACAACATCACTGTCCACTGTATGAAGTTTCTCCAGATTAAAATTGCACATATCAAACACGGATAACTGACTCAGACTAAGTTCTCCAAATACATTATAAATATTTGCACTGAATCTCACTTAAACCTTGATACAAGATAATATCGTCAATGGTTTCGTCCCAAAGACTTTCTATTTCCATATTCTCCTCAAGTCGAGAAGCTACGCTCCCTCGTGTCATTATGACCACACCCATCGGGTATCTGCACATAACCAACAATATCATATGGGGTAATTACTACGTGTACACGTACATCTGCGGTCCTTTACAGATATTACGAGTAGACCCAGGTAAATAGTCGTCCGCATTCGATGCGTTTTCATGGCGAGCATACATGTCATGTAAGTACTGTACTTATAAACATGACTCATGTTTATAAGTACAGTAGTATTTATATATTTGCCTTTTACTTGAAGTAATTGTGAATGATATAGATTGTATACCCTTTGCTTGTTCCATTTTATCAATAGATAAGAGATGAAATATTTCTCCGCGTTTTTGTATAGTTTTGACATATTTACTGCAAATGTACGCACATTCACGTAAAGAAAAGGCATTCTATATATATTTATCCAAAGCTTTTAGAATGGTTTACTACTGTACGATATGTTTATTATAATTTTGAGCAATGCGTGGTGTTCATCAATAGATGTTCCAAAACGTGATTTCATTTCTTCTTGATGTTCTATAAATTAGTATCGGAGATGTACGTGTTACCTGGCGAAGCTACTCGCACAGGTAAATCGAAGACACTGATGTGAAGTGAAGCGTAGCAAAACCCGTCCCCTTATATACCATACGAACCCTAATACATATAACAATAGAATATCCAACTAATATGGCGGATTATCAGAGAAATATGGCGGACATATAGAATTATACTATATTTATTAATTCATGTCAGCTTTAACTCGGATCCTCTCAAAAGAAATATTATTAAGATGATTATTATGATGCTGGTGGAAATATGAATTGGTCCCCTCTTTCTCATCCGTCTCCCCAACTTTCTGATGCCCCCGTAATCCCAAATGTTGAACATGGATCATTGTAAAAGTTTAACACTACATGAACAGTCAATGTACCTCAGTCATGTACAATGCAATTCACAGGCATTTGGAGTATGGATATTACTACCCCCCCCCCCCTTTTTTTAATGATATTTTATGTGTGGCAATAAACACTGATAATTGTTCTGAAATGTGTAAATTCCCTGTCTATCTTATCCTTCTTTCGATTCATGTAATCGTTTCACGCTTTTTGTAAGCTTTAGAGATTGACCTTCTGCCAGTACCGGTATAATAAAATACACAAGGTATGAAACAAAAATTTGTAAACAAACGGGGTCTCCGTTTCGGGGCACATTATCCAAGTAATAGCAGCGTTACCTAAGAAATTTTAGCGAGCGGCAGGTCGTGGAGATGTCATACTACAAGTCTCTTCAACTCAATACCCATCTCATCTCTTTTATTTGACACAATCTTGCGTGCATTGATTGTCCGGAAAGGCCTTTATCTCTTTCACTCGCAGTCAAAAAGGAGGTCACAGAGTACGAATTTATTGTACGCAAAGACATTGCTTAATTTCGGGATCATCCGAATGGTCTCGGGATTATTCGCGGACCAATCACACGACACGTTATAAATGACTAAAATAACATAGTGCAGAATTCTAGACTTTTGGTATACTTTATATCAATTTGAAGGTTTGCTTGAAAACGTAATAAGTAAATGGGCTTATTTTTGGGGTGTGTAACGGGATGTGCGACGCTACAATCCAAATAACAAACAAGAACAGTACTGAAGAATTATTGAAAAAAATTTATTTTCAAATGAAAGGAAGATATATAGGTAACAGTCTCACACCAATCACACACCTACCAAAAAAAAAAAAAAACTAATATTCACGATAACAGGAAAACAGTACCTATCGTATATGTATAAAAATTCAAACAAAAGAAAACCCGGGAAAATTAAATTGCCAATAGAATGGATCGTTTTGTATCACAAAAAGTCACATCAAACTGTAGATGTCACACCCAATCCCTCCAGTCCTTCCGGGCTTTATATCCAAAGCTGGGAATGGTATAGGATGTCCGAGACAATCCACGTTGATATCATCACCATCGTCACAATTATCATCACCACGATGAAGTCACCATCACGATCATCATCATCACAGATATGACGCTACAACATTGATCGATTCATAAATCGTATGATCCCGTATTATAATGGCAAAATTTCATTGGCAATTAATGAAGCTAGGAAATAGTAAATACATGTCCACTAATATAACATCGTTTTATTGAAATGGCCGTTTATAAAATGGCGGATCAAACTTCCGGTCACTTACTTTCACCCAGCCATTTAAAAGAAAAGCAACACCCGAGAACAAAAATAAAATAAAGCAGAATAAGCATTCGTTTTACAGGTAGTGTATAACAGCTATGTCAAAATATCTATAGAAAACACCAATGTTATAAAAACACTCTCTCGCTTATGTCACACCTGAGAGCATATACAGGTAAGAGTCTCCAGTGAATGACAAGGTGCCAAGGTGAAAAAGTTGAAAAGTACATTTTACCACTAAATATATATACTACAAATATAATGCAAAAGATACTCACCACGGTCTGCTATCCGTGCCCAAGTCATAAGTTCCCTAACTAAAATTGAATTCTTGAACGAATGAAGATATTAGCCCGCTGTGACAATGTACCCGTCTGTCTTACATGGCGACTCTCCTGGAAATGACCCGGCCACTATTGTTCGAGCGCCACTGAGCTATTTGCGGAGAATTATGGGTAATTCAAATTTCAAGGGCGTATTCGATATGGCATACTCGTGATTGTTACAGGGAGCTCTTGTTGATTTTTTGCATACTATCCTTCTAGTAGTTCATTTTCGGAAAAAAATTTAAGACTTACTCTATATATGTTTGCAAACACTACGGCGAAATTGATGATGCAATCTACACCCGGAAACGACAACACGCACACGTAAACAAAGGGTCACCGATTCTGGTCAGTCACCGAAATAGGACAGTCGACGATACAACCTACCAAACAACCGTTTACCAGATTGTGATATAGGGCTCTGGGGAGGGGGTATGGCCGGTCAACAGGGAAATCTTACTCTTCCTAAGCACCATATCTCGCCTCTGGTATATCCAGGGGTCCGTGTTCGCCCTTCTCTCTTCATTTGAATTCTTTATGGTAATTATGAGATTGGTCAATGTTTGATAACTTCACCCTTTCATTCGCTGAGTACTTGCGTTAAAAGTGAAAATTGCATGGATGAAATATTGAAACTGAGGTCCTGGTGTCGTCCATTCGTTAGGTTATTAAATAACTTGCAGCAACACTAAAAATACACCCCCCTCCCTCAAATAATAAATTCTTAACAAAATGACTTGCAATCTCACCTATAAATGAGCACTTCTATCACAAGGACCCAAGCATAAGTATGATGTATAAATTATTTGTCATTGAAATAAGATAATTCAAATAAAATATATATACTTAATCAACAGGAAATAGATGTATCGTTGGACAATTTGTTTACATACGACTATTTTCCCCTAAGTAACTTAGTCTAATACATGTACCAGGAAATATAATTGTGAACTTCCCACTGCAATTCTCATGACTTACGTTTTTCATTTACGGATATAAAATCAAATAATACTCTATGCATTTATTTGCATAACAATTTTTAAACATATGTGTATTTCCACTTGCAAATTCTCGTTGTGTCTGTTGCAATCATAAACTGGAACTAAGTTTGAATCTAAATAAAACAAAATAGAAAAATAAAATAAAATAACGCTTCTCTTTCTCTCCGAATTAACAAAGATATTTTCTTTCATTCACAGCGTCGTAGAGAGGGCCAGCCCAACCTCCGTTATAGCCAAATCTCGTACCGTCTCCGTGATGACGACGAGAATTACGTGCTCTTGTGGTTTGTTCTTTACATCTTACGAATCTGGGGAACAGCAAGATACGTGAAATTTGTCTACGAGGCCAGTACGGGTCAAACGTCCGAGCTGGATTTTGACCAGACGGACATGGTACTCATGCACTTTCAGAGCGTTGGTGACAGCTCCCAGGCTTTTTTCAATTGTCTACTTTTTTGTGTTAAGGACAGTACGGTAAGGCATGGATTATTAACTAGGCTGTTCTGTCGACGGAACCAACTTCAAGGAAGACAACTGAATGAATACAACCAGATTTAAACAATTTTAAGCGATTTTCCTATAAATTTGGAAATCAAGAAGGACAGTACTAAATCTCTAAAATTCAAGGTTTTAACAGATCTTTTTCGAAATGAATATAATTATTATAGAAGTATGAACTATTTTCTGTGTTTCTATCATGAACTAAGTGATGATTTTGTTGTTTGAGAACAGTCTCCGCTGACGTCATGTAATTTGACTACAGGAAGTTTTTTTTCTGAACTAGTTTGGTTTCAATATTTTCCCACACTTTGCACTGGTAATCTAATTCTATGCATGCATGCAATATATCTACTTAAAGAGACACTACAGCTCATTTTCCACATTTTAATAAAGTGTTTTTAAAAACACGTATTGATAAAATGATAAAACTCATATCGATACTGACAATTTTGAACAATTGGATGCATTCATTTACTCTCAACTGCGCTTTGAAGATCCTCCGGAATTCAAACGTTTCTTCATGCTGACTCGGACTTTTGAATGCTTATTTACATCACGTGGTTTTGAATGACAGCAAAGGTGTTGTGTAGGACTCCCCTTCAAGGGGACCACACTCACCTTTCAAGTATAAGCTAGATTATTTCCTGCTCATTATAATAAGTAATTATATAAATCATAATTCAACAGAAACCCACCTATGTTCTTATTGACCGATGTTTTTACAACCGGTTAACACTTGTCGTGTTGAGATAAAAATAACACTTTTAAAGCAGTTCTTCGCGGCTAGTCCCAATAGCAGATTTAGGGAGGCCAGGATCCCCCTCCCCCTTTTAACCACAAATTGTGAGTGAAACTCCAAATTTTGCACCCAGAATGGCCGATTACTTTGGCTAATATTTGACTTTCACATCTTCCTTCGGAAATCCTAGATCCGCCAATGAGTTACAATCGTTTCTCCTAGCTCTTTGTTTTCCAACGGTCATACTGATCCCAAGGTAAATTTTATTTCACGTATGAGTTTTGTCTCATTTTATTTTTACCTCTTTTCTCATAGAATCTTTCAAAATTCTGGATCTATCGATATCCACTGCACTACACTTTCTCTCACTTGACGACATGCTACACTGTTTACTGTCTATGCGCATGCGTCTGAAGACCGAAGGAGGAGACTCGATATTTTTTGTATAGGCCATCAAAAAGTATTAATTTTTACGTTAAAACGAGAGTTTGTAACTTTAGATAAGTGTTATTTTCGCAAAGTTCATACATTCAACAATGCAACAAAAATTGAGAAAGCCCTGAGAAAATTGTCATTTCATGATTTTTGCGCAAAATGAGCTGTAGTGTCTCTTTAATTAATATTATTTATTAATTATTAATGATTTATATTGTTAATTATTATTAACAATATAATCAGTAAAATGTAAGTCCAATTATGTTTGTTCTTTGAGCTAACCTTACTGGAATCTTCCATAATCCCCCCCATTCCTATCATTCTACACAAAGAGGAATGGAGGATATGATTTGTATGGTATGGATAATAAATGTTCCCGCACACTTTAAGGAAAACTTTTTTTGCATCAGAATTCTACTAGACAAATAGGAAATGTCCTAATTCGCTCATTGATTAGCAAGCCAGAACAATAGACATTGTAATTTGCAGTGTTTATAGTGCTAGCTTGATCCTGCATCCTTTACTTATGTAAATATTGATTTGACATATATCACACTTCAGGTCGACTCCCCCCATCGATATCTTACAGCTACGTCACAAAAAGTCAAAGGAGGCGGATTAAAAATGTAGAACTTCTTAGTTTTTATAGTGCATTTAAAAGCTGTAGTAAAATTGAAATCACAGAACTTTTCCAAAACCACATCACCAAAACATGACTGTTCAACAATTAATATCATCATCTCTCACAGTAGACAAAAAGACAACATAGACAGCTGCTTCCGATCGTCTAACAGTTTGTTGCAGTTCCCATGGACACAGATTATGCTTCTTTATTAGCTGACATGTTTAATTTGTATTCATATGAAAGAGAATTTATCCAAAAACTTCTACATGTCTAGAAATATATTTCTGCAGCCTCTACCTCGACATTTAGATATATCAACGGCGTTTTATATATTGACAATACTCGCTTTCATTCATAAGTTGATTCGATACATCCTAATGAACTCAAAATACGTCACTTCTGTCTTACACGTCTGTTTCATAGTGGGAATCTATACTGAACATAAGCATTAACGGCAAACTAACAAGTTAGCTTTTTGACAAACGGGATGCCATCAGCTTTTCCATCATTAATTGTTTTTAATTTATGAAATAATATTCCATCATCAGCCTGTTTATGTCTCGTACAACTGTAATTGATTCGATATGCGAGAGTACGTTTTGCGTATGATCAATTTTTAAATTGAAGCAGTCTACTTTTTCTTGAGGATAGCAGTGACTATTCTTAGCCACCAAATTTCTTCATTAGTTTACAGTAACGATATGGAACATGCTCCCTTAATCTTAATACTCTTGTTTTTCTTCTGAAAAAAGGCTTTTAGATACTGCACATAAATATGCGTTATGTATGTAAGTATGTAGGTATGTATATATGGAGGTATGTATGTATGGAGGCGCGGAGTTGTGAGAGCATGTTGCTATCTAGTAAATTGAAGAAGGAGAGCCCTTCTTTTCCTCTGGGTGTAGCTGCAATAATGTAGCCCTCTCCGATTTTTTTTTTAGGAAAGGGCTACAAATCCTTAGGATCTCTGAAATGGTGCAGATGCGGGAGTGATTCACTCCCGCAACATTTTCGATTATTCTAAACATTTGCTGACTTTCTTTATAGGTAAATAAAATGATATTCTATGTTTCTTAGTCAGTATATAAATTTACAACCTGCAACTTACGATTTGTGAGGCTCTATTCTACCGTTTTCAACAATTTCGATATATTCCAATTTCTCGATTCATATTTGTGCGCCATGTTTGATGTACTGAAAGTTTTAACTTCCGATTGTCAAGTTATTTGCATATGCCATATAAGGTAGTATTTACATCAATGGACAAGTACTAAAGAGAAAGCTATTTCGTCGGTATTAAAAAGGTTTAGATTTGATATCAAGTTAAAAATACGAACAGCAGAGTGTATATTCTTTCTGCATACATATGATTTTCCTTTCTTTGTCGGATTGGCTCGAGTAACTACATTTTCGCGCAGATTGTCAATGTTTAGGTTTTTCAGTAGATCCACCTACGATATCTCGCGATAAAAATCATGGCGGAGCAGGCGAAAAATTTTGCATGCTGTACAATATGTTTAATGAAAAACACCTTTATTAGACATGCCCAAAAAAACAGAGTTGGTACTCCGTTTGGTGTAAACAACATTTGGGACTAATACACTGAGCTTATTATCGGTTATTCATAAAATTATTTTTGTTATTACGGAGATCCTATGGAATTTTAGCTCTATCCCGAAAACGTCAGAATAAAAAAAAAAAAATCAGATATGGCTACATTACTGTGGCTGCTCTGTGTGAAGTGGTCGAAATTCCTTCATACAAACTAGTAAGTGTTAAACTAGATCGGTAAACAGAAAATGGATTTGAAATAAAACGTGGTTTAGTTTACAAGTATGTTTCATCCCAGCTCATAGAACAATGCAAACCGTCCCCGATGCGGCTTAGTGTAGTACTAAGAATTTATCCTTCTCATAGTCATTGTGGAAATGGGAAGTTTTGTATGCAACAGCTCTAGAATATATATACATTCTTTTGACACACAGAAAATTGGGTATCATGAGGGCAAGGTTACTTCAAGGTCACTGTCCTTTTTACAGCAGGCATCAGTTGTATCTATTAGTGGTTTATCACGAGTTTTGTACTAATTTGTAGCATAGGAACAATGTCGGAAAATATTTCTATCTTTTTGTAAAGCAAGACTATAATCACTGTAAAGTTCAACACGATAAACCTTATATCCTTTGATAATCCTACACAATTATCTCACGATATAGAACTCACGGACACCGCCGCGGTGGTCTAGAGGTTAGAGCGTTTGCCCCGCGTGTGGAAAACCGGGGTTCGAATCCCGGCGGCGACAGACCTAAGTCGTTAGAACAGGTAGTGACAGTTCCATCGCCAACGTTCGGCATCAGGCGTGAATGTCAAGGGTCCTCGGGGATGACCTTAAAGACGGATGTTCCGTGTCACAGTAGGTGTGGTACGCTAAAGAACCCTCACTGTTCAATAGCTGTAAGCGCCGAGGGAAGGCCTAAATTTGAGGACCTTCACCGGTATTGGTGACGTCCCTATAAGAGTGAAAAATTCTCGAGTGAGACGCTTAACAAGATACAATCAATTAATAGAACTCACGGCGGGTATGACCGGTCGACAGGGTATGCTTACTCCACCTGTTTCCACCTCTGGTATATCCAGGAGTCCCTGCTTGCCTAACTCCCTATTTTGTAGTCCTTATAAGTTATCTTCACATTTCATCATTTACCTCTATTGCATATATTTTGTAAAAACCTTTTTCATATGTATTGATGTAACGAGGTAGAGAAGGACACAATAATAGATAAATGTCGGATCAAGTGAAAAAGAGAAAACTATGTTCCTATCCCCCCCCCTTAAAAATTAAAAGGATTATATGACAACGTGGAATTATGATATTACTAGCAGTAGTGAGTTTGACATGCATTGCATTATGTTTAATTGTTTTATCAATTGAATTTGTCCCAAAAACTCAAGAAATTTGAAATCATTGCTACTACTATTACAGCTGTATTTATAGAATGCTATTGTCCTGAAAATCATTAATTAACATTTTTCTTTTCTCTCTCAATAATGAAAATTGTTAATCAATGAAAGTCTTCTGCTCACTTCTGTCATTGCTGCACTGTGGTGAATTTGCAAAATTGGTTTTAAAGCTAAATTACACTGTATAACTTTGTTGTAAAATCTGAACTATTTCATTTGGAACAATTTCATTCTTTTTGTTGTCCTTCGTGATTTCCATACATGACAAACTCGTCTAGACCTGTTGATATAGACTAACTTGTAAATAATCTGATTTAGATTCTAGTTTATGGTTTTAGGCATGTTTTCGTTGTGTTTGTAAGGACAGCATATTTTGTTAAACTGAAAACTTTTGTAATTACAAATTAACATGATATCAGATAACTGTTTTACACACTGAATCACTAGTCATTTTGTTTCCAAGCGCAGAACCGAGGAGGAGCTAAGCAAGATTGACTGTTTTGACAACCACATCAGATTAAAAGTTCGTGCACACAAGGTGTCGTGATTGGTTTTGTCATGCATTGGGGAAGGGGGAAGTTTTATCAAATGGAAATACAGTTCAGGGAAATATGGTATAGATGTATTTTGCCACAAAGAAACAATCTTTTTGTGTGAAAAGTGCAAAAGACACACTAAACATTACTTGATAAATATTGAAAAGTTTTTATGAAATCAATTTTTTTTTTAATAACGGGGTTTATAGTAAAAACATTTTTGTATTCCCTGATGGAATTGAAGCATGTTCATAATATATATTGTATGTACATCAATTATTTACGAATATTTATATACTTACGACAATTATGCACAGAAGAAATGGACAAGCATTGTGAACAGAAAGTATGAGTCACAAAACCTGAAACCAAAGAAGATTCAAGGATATGTTAAGAGCATTTTGAAGATGACAGATGTGCTACCTTAAACCCCTTCCCTACACTAAACTTAGGTTACACACCCCACAAACCTATCACGTTTAGGTCTCCACCTACGGAATAATCAGACGTTCACCAAAACAACAAAGGAAAACCAAAGAAACTTCATTCTGCAGCAGATTTACATCCATGTTTGACCCAGCAATCCATTTCAGACTTAAATTTTGAAGTTGAGCAAAGTTTACATGTATTCAAGGAAATTGAAAACTGAAATTCCAAATACATTATCCAAGATGTATGACATAAGAACACATATTAAATGAATTATAAATTTATTATGTTAATGGCGTTACTGGCCGCGGTGAAGTAAATTGAGGCTACCAATGCATAGGGCCGCCTCGCACAAAAGTTCACACAAAAGTGACGGCCCATCAAGAGGCTCACTGTGCAATGGGTTATCGCAAATGCACAAGCGTCACGAAAACAACAAATCACAAATATGACGGCCCATCAAGAGGCTTAATGCGCATTAGCACAAACGTCACTCAATCAACAAATTCACAAAATGTGACGGCCCATCAAGAGGCTCATTGTGCAATGGGTGATCGCAAAAGCACAATCGTCACGAAAAACAAATTCAAAGCACAAACTTCATTGTGCAATGGGTGATCGCAAAAGCACAATCGTCACGAAAAACAAATTCAAAGCACAAACTTTACAAATAATCATTCAAAATGTCAAAGGCAACAAATGTTCATACAAGTATATATATGGGAATGCATGGTGTCCATTCAGCAGGTTCATGGTAGTTTAGTCAACTGCATAACGTATTTACAGGATGACGAATCAACATACTCAAAGCTAAATAGACAGTTCGAATATCACATCAGAATTTGTTTCCAGATGGTTGACACTCTTCCATTGGAGTAGGGGTGTGACGAAACACGCCACTTGCAAGGGCCATGAACATGGCTCTTCAACCGCCACCAATGGAGTGCCCACAATGGTGACGGCGGCAGCTCCCCAACTCCAATGGTCACCGCTGGCCAGTGAATACGTTGCCCTAGAGTTAGACTGGAAAGCCTATTGCATCGCAACAAGTGAAGTTTAGAAGGGCCCCCTGGAAGTTATTTAAGAACAAATCATTGCCAAGCTGAGATAAGTGAACCCCATTGGAGTCAAAGAGGGACAGTGGTTTGGCGCTGATTTGGGGTGTTTAATATAACGGCCACCCCGAACTGACAAAAACCTGATAGCTTCCCTATCTATTCTACCTCTGATCCTGTTCATTGCCCTGGTATTATTTGAAAAACGCCACGAAAACCTTGGCAATGACGAGGACCAGACGATAGAGGTGGTAGGAAACATGGCACGAATTTGTAACAAAGTAGAAATTAGAATTTGCAGTAGGCGCTTCGTTGTAGTCTGTCCCACATTGTTGGCTCCACAATGAATAATTAAGAAGGCGGGTGGATTTTCGTACCGTAATAAGGTCGTTAGTTTGGGAGCAAGGTCCTGCAGCTTCATGCCACTATAGCCCTGCCACCAAATGGAGATATTGTCCAAGTTGAGGTTGAGCCCCCCAAGTCTAGTAGCTGCAAAACTGGCCGCTCTCTTTATAATTGAAGATCCCACAATCCAAACATTTGTTACATCTAAAATTCTTGGTGTGAATTAGCTTGGGGTAGCAAATACTGGCATATAAATGAATTAAAGCCAAACAATGACAATAAAAGTATATTCAACGAATATATGAATGGAACACATTGGAGCACCATCGCCCTGCTGCTTGAATAACATTACTGTGGGCCCCTTGCATAGCCAGGGTAGTAGCTGCTCCTATTCTGAACGAATGGGAGTTATAATTTGTGGTGTCAATCCCAAGGATAGTCAAACACCTGTTTAATGTTGCACAAAACTGATAACGAGTTAGAGGCTGTCCCCCAAAATGAACAAACAAGGGGCCCTTTTTCGCAGGGTGGGATTGTATATAAGCCCGCATAGAGGCAAATGGGCATGCTGTGGCATGGGATGCTGTAATACTGAGAATTGTACCTACACCTAACTGGTCGGTCTTTGAACGCTTAATAGTGAGTTGAATTTTGGACTGAAGCAAAATAACGTCATCGAACTGTAGTATTGATTGAGGATTGTTGCCTTTAGATAGTGCAATTTCGCCTATGCGCAAGAAAGCATGAAATGTCAATGTAAAGGCCGCGGAAAATAATTTGGTTTCATAAAGGTTGTGATATGCTGAGTGTAAAATTGAAACGATACGGTTCAAAAGCTCCAATGTAATGGGCAGTCGCGAGTCTTTACTATGCGTGCTAGTTCTTTGCATGCCCTGCAAAAGTTTTCTGATGATAAACTGACCAGTAGGGTCAATATTGTGCGAGACTTTGGTATAAAAACTAATTGCCGCAATGTACGATTGCGCTGTGGAGTGTTTGTAGCCCATTATTGACAAGTATGCAATAAACTGTGTGATGTGCGAGTCCGGTGGAGGCCAAATCTGTTGGAGATTATGTATTCTACGAAAGGCCTTGATGCCTACACGATGTGATGATTTAGTGTTGGTTGCTACCGAAGCATCTAACAACTGATGGATCTGACTTCTGAGAGCCTCTTCAGGAATTGGACTGGGATTGACCGGGGGTGTTCGTCTGCTTGTGGCGCAACCAACTTCATGATGTCCCACTGTTTACGAGATATTGCGTCAGCAATTACATTAACTTTGCCTGGTATATGTTCGGCTTTGAACTGAATATTGTGTTTGAGTGCCATAAGTACTAATGGTCTAATAAAATGCATTACCCTATGTGACTTAGCAGACTGTTTGTTTAGAATGTGTACCAGGGCAAGGTTGTCCACGTGAAGAATAACTTTTTTGTTTTGCAAACTGAGGCCCCATATTGTAAAGGCTAGGACGATAGGCACTAATTCCAGAAAAGTTATGTCCCTCAAAATTGGGGTGCTTAACCAACTGGTTGGCCACGATAAATGAGCCCACTGACCTTGAAAGTAACACCCACAACCCAGGTTGACAGAACCGGCACTATCTGTGAAAAGTCGCAAGGTGTCTGGAGTCGCCCATTCACTTTCAGGAAAATACACAATGCCATTAAAATTATTCAAAAATTCCAACCAAATATACAAGTCCTGACGTAGGGGCTCAGTGATTCCAATATGATGGTAATGCCTATATGTCCCTGATAATGCATTGTAAAACCGTCTTATAAAAGCCCGACTTCCAGGTATAGCTCGGCTGAAGAAATTGAGCTTACCAACTAATGTCTCCAATTCTGCAAAACGGATTTTTTTGCGAGAAATCCCACTTTGTAATAGTTGTTGGAGTTCAACAATTTTGTGTACTGGTATCAGCATTTGCATCTTAACCGTATTTATATCTAACCCCAGGAAAGTGAGGTGCGTGGTAGGCTCAATGGTTTTGTCTGGGTTCAGGGGTACACCTAACTCGGCGCAAATATCTTGAAAACTATGGAACAAGGCGAGGCAGTGGTTTGAATTGTGTCGACCGGCAAATATGAAATCATCCAAGTAATGATGTACTGTGTTGAGATGCGTTTTGAATTTAACGACCCATTCCAAAAAAGAGGAAAAAGTTTCAAATATTTTACATGATATTGAGGAACCAAAGGGGAGGCATTTATCAATGAAATATGCACCCTTAATATATAGTCCCAAGAGCTCAAAATCACCAGGGTATATGGGCAATAAACGGAATGCATTTTTTATGACAGCCTTTGTTAGGAGAGCTCCCTTACCTAATGTACCTATGGTCTCAACTACTGTGTCAAATTGGGTATACGAGACAGAGGTGAAAGCCGGATCTATGTTGTGATTGATACTAAAGGACGGGGGGTAAGATAAATGCATAATCATTCTCCAACCCCCATCTGACTTGGGAACAACCCCAATTGGGGATACATGTAAATTATGCATAGGTGGCCTAGGATAGGGACCTCCCATACGACCAGCTGCAACCTCACTCAAAATTTTTTCATGAAGCACTTGCTCATGATCCAAGGCCGACGATAAATGTTTTGAAAAAAGTGAAATTCGGGGCCCAGAGTATTGAAGCCTAAATCCATGACAAAAACCATCTAACAAATATTCAGCCGTAACTAGATCTGGGTAACTATCCAAATATTTCAGTAAAGAGTTAATAATTACTGGGGAAAGGCCTAGGTCCCACGTGCTTGTGTTGTGCGGGGTTTCGATTCCATGACTGTTGCGCTGGGCCTGATTTGTGGCGAAACGACTTGTTAGTGCTTGCTGTTGGTGCCCGAAAAGCATGATTGAAACTAGCATTGGATTGACTAGAGGTTATGTTGGGGTTGGTGCACGACAGCGATAGGTGTTTGCCATCGCATTTCAGGCAGCGGTGGGCATACCCACATTGCACTTTGTCACATGCACCCTTATAATTATAATCGAAGCACTTGTGAAGGGGATTAGTGCCTGGCCTATCTGGTGTGGGGGTCATATAGAGTAGCCACAGTTCACTATCTACTGTTCCCCAGTCTCGAGAAGAGTTGTGCGCCATTCTTAGACGAAACTGTTCGTTGTAGGTAGCCCACCCCATGGATTTCATAGAACCTAAGCGAATATCGTGCAAGTATTTAAACAACTGCTGTGTTCTATGTGGGTGTGCTGCCGTGTAGATGCTAGCATAAATAAGGAATGCATCAGACCATCTCTCGATTGAAACAATTTTGTTGGAGTACTTTGGCTGCGTAACGAGATTGCCCTACGAGTCAATGCTTAGAGTGGCAGCTGACTGGGTATTGACTGGATTCCTAACGAGCAGCACCGCTAAGTTGACAAATTCCCCCGCGATATTTTTTTGCTTAGTAGAATGGTCTACATGGTACCCAATGGGAAAATCAATAGAATCATGCAAGGGGGGAGAGGGAAGATGGGCATTTTGCACATTGCTAACATCAGGTGCTATAGGCCTAGGTAAGCTAGATGAGCAGGCACTTACCCCAGTATCAATTGTGTGAAATTGACTAGCTAAATTTGGAGGGTGTACAACTGGGGGAACAAAATAAGCCATACCCGGATTCTGTTCTGTGATTTCCGAGTCCGAGTTGTCCAACTGTGGGGCCTGTGAGGATGCCTGGGAGCCTCGACTTGCTGTCGTGGACTCCGTGCGTTGGTCCTGCTGTCCGCGACGCCGGGTGTCGTTGCCCGCTGCTGAAGTCAGTGGAGCAGACTGTCTTTTTCCGTGGCTCAGGTGTGGTCACCGCGGATTGATCTTGCCGCCGGCGGTGACCGCGTGTGACATGAGGTTCCGGCTGGGGCAGAGTTCTAGCTATCCGGCTGGATCTCTTGGGTTTTGTCTTAGGCATGGTTACCAGTAACAATATAGAAATTAATAATAATAATAATAATAATAATAATAAAATAGGAAATACAAGTTATCGGTATAGATATAATGATATTGTAGTTGGGAACGAACTAAATGTGCAGCGAGGGATGGCACGTTGGTATAACGAATTTCCCAATCCGTTCCAATCTGAATAAAATCAAGCCATCCGTACACCACTAGCAGTAAAACGTTAAAATAAATGTCTAAATAAACTAATTCAAACACATTAGCTGCATAAATGTTGATTTCAAAGGATGTTTTCAGGAGCGGATTTTGGTACGTCTTCCCGATCTAAATATAGGTTTGAAAGAGAAAGTGGCGAGAATTCTAACATCCGGGGTTGGTTTGCTCAGCCGCAAAATTTCCGGAATTGCAAACTGATACCCTTGTATAAAATTCGCATATATTAGACGAGCTACCATATGCGATATTATATTCAGATGGTAATCTGGGAAAAGTTGCCCATTTAGAAAAGACAAAAAGGAATTTGAAATCAAACTTGAAGCAAAGTCAAAGGAAATGTCTTTATATCTTATATTAACGGCAAACTAACAACTCAACTTTATGACAAACGGGATGATTTCAACTTCTCCATCGTCAACATCCCATATTTATGTAGCAAAGCTGCAATATTCCATTATCACCTGCATATGGTGTTTACCTCTCTCAACTGCTTCGATACGCAATAGTTTGTTCTGTGTATGGTCAGTTTTTAAATCGAAGCCGGCTACTGACAAATGGGTTGATGGTGCAGGGGTTCTAACAGTCTCGTTTAAAATCAGCATTTCGCAAATTCTATGGTCGTTATAATTAGTATATATACTACTACTGGTCAGTTTTCGGGCAGTGCGAAGTTCGTTACAAGCAACGAAGGTCGCTTTTGTATTTCTGTGCCTTGTACCATAGTTTGGTGTGCTTTCTTTTGTTAAAAGTGTGGATTATCTGTACATAACCCACACTTTCCTTCAAACTCCGCCCACATTCTCGAGAGAAAAAACAACAACATCACTGTCCACTGTATGAAGTTCCTCCAGATCAAAATTGCACATATCAAACACAGAAACTGACTCAGACTCCAAATACAATATAGATATTCGCACTGAATCTCACTTAAACCTTGATACAAATTAATATCCTCAATGGTCTCGTCCCAAAGACTTTCTATTTCCATATTCTCCTCAAGTCGAGAAACACGTGTACGTAGAAATATAAAAGACCCAGTCATGTGATAAGAACGCGTTTGAGAGATAAACTTGTTTAGCGGACAGAGTGAATCAGACTTGTGTTTCTTTTATGGTTTCGCATCTTACAATTCTTTTTTTTCTCTCTCTCTTATGTTTCACCATTTTTTAAAATCTATTGTATATACATGTAAATGGTTTTCCAGCCAATTTAGTCAAAATATGTATTAGAATAAAGGATATCAAATAGGATTTTCAAAAGAGTAACTACAATCATCAGTTGAATATATTGATAAATTTTTAAACAGAAAAATGCACGAATATGGGTTCTTAGAATTTTATTTGAATTTTTAAATTTCAATTCTTTAAAGCCAATACCGGTACTAAAAGTCGGAGAATGCGTGTAAATGTTAAATAAAAATATGGTGTACAAAGTTTAATGTAAAGGCATACAATTGGCATCATATTGTAAACAGGCGAACGCGCTTCCGAAAGCTATAACAAAATATAATGAATAATTGTAAGCTATGGTACAAGTCACTTACCCCAAATAATATTGTTCATTATGTGCAGATACCCGATGGGCGTGGTCATAATGACACTCGGGAGCTACGCTCCCTCGTGTCATTATGACCACACCCATCGGGTATCTGCACATAACCAACAATATCATATGGGATAACTACTACTTAGCCTTGAATATAATGTCGTCAGACCACGAGACAAATAACACGAGCTGAAGGATATGGAAAAACCACGAGCTAGGTCCAATATCATGGGTGAAGATTTCGACATTGTAATTTTGACCCCATGTTCAAATTGAGATTTCAGTGATGCATTTAAATTCTAAGAAGGAAGCTCTCCTACCGGAATATACTTTTATGCATAGCAACAAATCATATTTGGAACACTGTTAAAATATAAGTTGTTTCCGACATTGCTGATAGTAGTGAGAATGCCGCCAAAATTTTCTCGGCTATACCAAGAGCCACCGCAGCTAAAATAGAAAATCCGGCGCATTCGATGGTTTCTCCAATCAGCAGCTATTTCTCAGAAATGCCAAGTTCGAATTTCGACAAGAGTATTCTTTAAGAGCATTTCCACCGAGTTATAGGAAACCTCTGCCATTCCTGCAGGCTCTCGGTTCATTTTGTCAGGTTTTGTCTGTACACCGAGCAGATGCAAGCCATGCGTCAATACACAATCAACTTTGGAACCGTTCCAACTCAACATATCAGCAAACCACAGCAAGTCAGCAGTGAAGTTGAGTACTTTAATTTGAATAATGAAAATTGCAGAGCTGAATTTACTGCTACATGTAAAATTTATACGGTACCAATTTTGATGCACCCGCTGCGCATTTCGACAAATAATGTCTCTTCAGTGATGCTCAACCGAAATGTTTGAAATCCGAAATAACAATGAAGTTTTAGAGCTATTATAGGGAAAAACAGTGTGCCAAAATGTGGAGTCAAACCTATCGTAACCATCAATCATTGATATACAATTGTTGAAATTTTGGAAAACGTAAAACTGATTTCTACATAGTCAACGTTGTTACTTTTGGTTATAACTTTACACGGTAAAGTATTTTTATTAAATAACAAATACAGAATTTTTTGAAAGGGCTATCCTTGGTTTTTTAGCAAATTTTGTTTCTAGCCACCCTATTGTGTAAACCCACTAACCATGTACATGTTATCAAGAAGAATACCAGATTGACGTTTGACCTCATACACGTTGGCAACTGCTTTCTAGCGTTTCAGTGGGTTTGGCAATTGCGTATGATAAATCCTAGGACAAGTGGTTTTCCCCATATCAATATTTACCCAGATCATTTTAAATACACAGGGTTTTCTTCGAATTTCAACGGCACGGTACGACATTTCACTTTTACAGTCCTGTCATTCGCGTTAAGAGGCTGCTTAAATTTTCACATAAAGTCTTACGACCTGTAGTTTTGCACTGGCGAACTCAAGCATACATCTATAAAATCACATGTAAATACCACTGGATTTGCTATTTCCAAGCTAACTGCAATAACATATCACCAAGTTTTAAATATTTTTAGCCATCAAGAAAAGTATTTCCACCCAATAAAAGCTTAGAATGGTTCGCCTTTGAATGGAAGTAAAACTCGGTTTTATAGGTATATCCGTGGAAAACCCATAATGATTACGTGTTAAGATTAACACTTGGAGAGATTAAAAGCGGGTATGGTTGGGTAACTTCCTGCAAATTGCATTTGGTCCGGATTGTTCATACTACAACTAAAAAGTTATCTACTTTGATTTCAAACATGCTTTCTCAGGATGAACCAAAATTTTGATTTTACAACGCTAACAAATAGCTAGGCAATTTTCTGGAAGGAATTTTGATTGGTTTTATCATAGACATTTTGAAGTTTAAATATTCTAAAAAAAATTATTTTCCCCTGGATCGAAAGGCATTTTTGAAGAATGGAAAACTGCACTTTGGATATTTTAGTTAATAAATGTATGGCTGTTATCTGTTTACAGAGGACTGCTCTTCTACATGTATATCAACATATATAATAACGTTTGATAATTGGTTGTCATGGGAACGGAGGCCTGCTTTCCTACATGCATATCAACATACATAACATTTAATCATTGGTTGGCATGGGAACAGAGGACTGCTCTCCTACATGTATATTAACCTATAGAACATTTGATCATCGGTTGTCCTGGAAACGGAGGACTGCTCTCCTACATGTGTACTAACATATATAACATTTATTCATTGGTTGTCATGGAAACGGAGGACAAATTCATGGTAATTTGCTGAGCTCATAATTTATGAAAAGTAATTCCTTTACGGAACTTAATCTGATGCAAGAGAAATATTCCTTGACTTTTCTTTTGATAAAGTTTTTGACTTTCGTATTGACATTAAAATCTTGCTCAGTGTAAAACTTATATGATACCAATGTGAACAAAACCACTCAGTCTCAAAACATCAGAAAGGTTTTCTTTTTCCGTGTTTTTTTTTTTTTTTTACGATATCATCTCTGCCATTGTAATTACACACAAACACTGTATATACTGCTTGAAATGATTGTATTTATTGATTGGTGAAATCAATATAACAAAAACATGGATTTAACAATTTAACAATTGAATGATAAATCAAAGTTAGTATTAACAGTGTTTTTCAGGTTAACGGCATTTGCTGTCAACCTCCCAGCTGTTAACGAACGGATCCACATCGTTTACAGTTCGCCGTGATGATGTCATCATGTCGTCATACACTTCATTGTTGTTGGTTCCAAAAAGTCCACCTACTTTTCCGTGGTACCATCCACTTACAACGAGTTTAAGTTGATCTCTTGGAATGTTGTAGGTGACGGTGAATCCACGGCCGTACACGTTAAAGGACTGCTCCTCTGAAACCACACTTAATTCTCCAGATCTGTATGGGGTGCTGATAATTTTTCCATCAACACGAAGCTGCAATAGAATTTAAAGTTTTGGAAATTGGTCAAGGATCTTAATTTTTTATGTCGGGGTAAAGAAGAATGATACCCAATTCAAATTCCATGCAGATTAATTTGATTATTTAAAGAAATTCATACCTTCCCATTAGGGGCGATTTGGAGTATCTGATTGGCTGTCATGATGATGAGTTGTTTCTTGTCTTTTCCGAGGACATTCATGATGACAGAGAAATTTCCATCAGTGTAGTCTCGTGCTAGAACGTATGAACATTTTCCAGAGAAATCGTACTCCTCACCATCGAAAGTTGTGACGCGGTTGCCATTCAGAGTAGCAACAGCTGAAATAGAACGATGATATTAATTCAGAACTGAATATATACTAATTACAACAATGAAATAACAAATTAATTCCAGAAGATATACATGTATTACGAAGACATTTCAGTACCTCTGAATGGTGGAATCCAGTTAGAAACATCAGAATCGGGAATGTACTCCGACAGAGATCCCCATTTGTTGGAATATTTTGGGACATAGGAGTGGAGTCGATTGACATACTTGGCGACCGATATTTTAGGAAGTTCCCTCAAAGACGGCATAGCTACAGGCAGGTAAGTGTCCATTTGTATTTCCCCTGATTTTGGGTTGAAAACAGTAATCCTAGAGTTTTGAAGGTTGGAAATGGAATTCTTGAGAATCGCAAACTCCTCCTCAATGTCTATTTTGATCATATCAAAGATGTTGGTCATGACAGATTTGATATTTTCCTCCACTTCCCAAAATTTGTATGCGTTTTTAGCCTACAAATGTATGAGATACATGTAATATATTCATTCCGAAACAGAGATTTAATATTGCGATTTTAAAATCTTACGATAAAAGCAAATTGTCCTAACCAGTTGATAACTTTGATCTCCAGCCTGTTTAATGGTTTTTAATACAGGTCCATTCATTCTAGAAGCGATTTGGTCCCTGGCATTGTAGATGGCGTTTGTATACTGACTAGCCATATCTGGCACTTCCATTTCACTAAGTGTTCTTGAATATACATCGTACTTTGATTTTAAGTACTCAGATACGTGGTTTCCTGATAATTTGGACACCGCAGCTTCAATGAGGAAGATGGAAATAATAAATAGAGGGAAAAGGTGCAACATAAGCATTCATTTAGATCAATATTAACCTAGTAATAAAAAATCTTAAAACTACCTTGGTATTTTTTCATAGAACTTTCAATGACAGCAGACAATTCAACAAACTGTTGTTCAATGAAATTCATCAGTTCAGCATAATTCTTGCTGCCTCTTGATTCCATCAGCTTAAAAACAAAACAGAAACAGTATACTTTCTGCATAATATCACCAAACATAGCATACAACTTTTGGGGAAAACATGTCTTACTGTAATTATTTCCTTGGTGGCCTCCACGTAAACGTTGTACGCTTCTTTACCGGGAAAATTCTGCCATTCAACAGGGTTGCTTTTAATTATCTTTCTGAAATGAAAGACAAACCGAATGTAAAATAATAAAGAAGTCTTCCAAGCTTTATTTCGTATTTTGTTGCAGTTGGATTGTGTTTTCTTTTCTCATTTCTTGAATGGTGTGTAGTGAAATACCTGATGAGTGTCATATCAACAGTGGGATAGTTCTTTTCGATTTCAGTCATGATCTCCTCCATAAATTTACCATATGGGCGGTATCCCTCACTGGCAGCCTGACGGATCAAATTGTATTTGGAATTCAGTTCGTCACCCACGGCTTTGGCTGCTTCAGAGAAAGCGGTGTTCATTTGCCTGCTGGTCAGAGCTATCTTTGCAAGTCCAGATACCTTTGAATATGAAGATAAGAAATAAATTAGAGTGATTTCAAACACAAGAAAAGAGTCTAGCGAAATAGAAAAAAAAACTTTTCCTTATAAATGGAATCCAGGTATTACTTACTTTGAGATCCTGGATCATGGAAGGTCTCCAATGAATACGAGTGTGCAGGATTCTTGATGTATTCAATCTCATTGCTAGGAGATTATCTGTAATTCTACGAGAATTTTCATCTCGGTACACCTCGGCAAGAATGGCACTGTCGTTCACGTACTTAGCAATGAAGTGCAACACATTCGCTGGGTTATCTGAACAAACAAATATTTTGTTAATCTTTCAGAAAAAGTAACCAGTATATTGTCGAGAGTATCCAATGAAATTACACTTTACCTATGTCATAGTTAATTTGTGCATCCAGTAATTTGTTTTCAGGGTCGAAAGTGATGCGAGAGTCAATTTCCTTTGTGTTATCGTACATGTTGCGCAAACTCAGTCTGTATGGTTTGGTTTCGATCTTTCCGGACATAATCATCGATTTAATGGGTGAGGTCACCTGGAATATAAAAGAATATTGCAAAATAATTACAACAAAATAGAAGCAAAGATATTGGAAGGAAGTCCATTAATTTAACCTACTATTTACCTCAACATTTATTTGGCGACGAAGGCTGTCGATTTCTCCCATCAGAGCAAAGTTTTTATTGATACGTTTCGATGTTAGGTAGTCAACCTTGATTCCGCTGGAGTACTTTTCATCTGACATTCCAACATGTGATTTAAACTGAACATCAACACTGCTGAAGATGTGCCTCAGTCCGAAGCTAAAGGTATAGTTTTTGTTGGATCCTCTTGAGATGTCCTCAATTCTGGAGTTGATGACAACGGTCTTGTCTTCGTCTTTAGAATATTTGAATTCTGTCTTCCCATCGAAAACAACGCTTCCTTGGTTCAGGGTCATTTCAGAGTCTAATTTCACATCCTTGTAAAAAAGAAACATTTAATATTTATCAGTTAGTAAAACAATTTTGATTCAGTCTTTAAATGTTCAAAAACGATATTTTCACAATTAATAGTAGTTACCTTGCCAATGCTTGGGATTTCAAAGGACACATCAGCTTTCATAGAGTCTCCTTGAGGAGTAAGGCTGGCACTGGCACCAATTTTCTTGGATGTGTCTCTGTCTGCATCCCACATTACAGACCCATCGATAGACTTCTTGCCATATTTAGTCTGATAGGATCCAGACAAAGCAATGCTTCTCTCTGGAAATCTCAGCTTCAGGTTGTTTCCATTTTCATAGTTGCTTCGACTGTGGACTAGTGAATGTTCAGCATCGATTCCAAAAATTTGAGAATCATCAATAAGGATATCCCATGACGAAAGCATGCGGGAAGATGACATTTCTCCTGATCCCTTGATTTCAACGGATTTGGATGGTGTGGAAACTTTAACTGTAACTTCTTTTCTCTGATTATAAGAATCGGTGACATATTTAGTTTCAAATTTCGCTTGTCTCTCTGTTGATGCTGTGTCCAAGTTAATGGAAACAAGGGCATATTTGACGGACTCGGACATCTCTGCTTCCCCATCGAATTTCATTGGTTGTGGCTCTCTCATCACGAAAGACATAGAGTGTTTTGAATCTTTAGCATAAGCAAATTCCGTGTCCAGTAATTTTTCATCATTAATTTCGGCAAGGAGGGATTGTTTGGCAGAGTCGCTGGATTTTTCGCTGCTTCCTTGGATGTTAAGACTTCTCAATTTGCTAAAGGGGGTGCTGATTGTTAGTCCAGCTTTGTGGGTGGTGATTCTCCATGTCTCACTTGTGGAATAGGTTGCATCAGACACAATGGTATGTCCTTTCATCCATGAGGCTTTCATGTGGTTTCTGTATTCATTGCCATTTTTATCGTTTTTAACACTGAACCTGACGTTTTCAAGTCCACTAATATCACTGTTGAACTCAAATGAGCTGTCGATATCTGACATAGACATGTATCTGAATCTAGCATCAGATTTTGCATTTCCAATCGATGTTTGTACATTGACACTAGTGGTGAAGTCCAGGGGACGTCCGTTGTGAGAAACCATCAGTTTTGTGGATTTCAAACCAGAAAACGGAGTAGATAAAGCAACATTGAATGACATGGGTGTTGATTCAAGATCGATCGTAGACTGCAAATTGATGGTATGGTCTTCCCTAGACAAGGTCATTTCGGAGTTGTATTTTCTTCCAGTTGTGGTAGTTTTGACAGTTGCTTTCAGATTTTTCATACCATCGAATGGCGATTTGAAAAGGATATCTACTTCCATTGGACTGAGGGAGACCTTCCATGCAGCTCTGATATGTTGATCGTTGCCGTATCCAACAGAAACAATTGATTCGATGCTGTTCCTGTTTGCCCCATGTTTTACAGTAAGCTTTGTTTGCTCAAATCCACTGAATGGGGTTTTAATAACCAAGATAGAGCTGATGCGACGCCAGTTTCGCCTGAAAAAATTAAGTGTTCCCTCCATTTTCCCCGTGTTTTCATGCTGGAAATCAGCGCTTGTCCTAAACTGGTCAAGGTCCCCGCTATGTGAAAATTTAGCATCAATATTACGAAGGTATGGTACCGGTGATTTGACTGACAGTGAGCCCTCAATAGCGTCTGTGTTTTTGAACTGTACTGATACAATTGCTTCCTCAGTTCCATACCTTGTGGAGAAATCGGTCTTGAAGTCACCAAGTGTTCCCTCATGATGTAGTTTGGTCATTGTAGTGGAAGATATTCCGTCTATGGTGTATGTAGTTGTCGCTGTGAAGTCAACCAACGAAGCATCATTGTACTGTAAAGTATTTGTTTGACTGAAACTGTATTGACTTCCAACGGAAAAGTCCGTTTGTGATTGAAATATACCGTTATCTGACGACTGTGTGTACGTGGTAGAGATATCATTATAAGGACTTTGGAGTTTCAAGGAGTGTTCTCGTGAAGAATCGCTGACTATGTTACGCAATGAGACTGATACAGTTTGGGAGGATCCATAGACAAGGTTGCTGGACACTTGTAAGTTTTCCAAAGCTCCATCTTTGTTCAATGTAAAAACTGTAGATTCGAAACCAGTGAAAGGAGTCTTAAGAGACATTGAGACTGATACTGCGTCAGAGGTATCCAAGGAGCTATCGAATTCGATCTTTTTTATATTGTTTCCAACTTCCAAATGAGTAGTGTATCCATTGGAGGACCATGTGTTTGATGTTGAAGCACTCAAAACTTCAAAATCATTGATAGGGGTCTTCATGTTAAAGTTGGCGTTCAGGCTTGAATCTCGAAGAGAGACAGATAGATCGGCTTCTAATTTTTGATTGCGGAATGTTCCCTCCAGATGGGAAATGATGTCCCGTGATGTCAGCTCATGGGTGAACTTCATGTTTTGTTTCTCAAATCCCACGAAAGGCGTCTTTACGACGAGATTGGCTGACATTTGGGGTTGAAGATCAAAACTGATGTCACTTTCAATTTTCTTTCTATTAAAGTTTCCTTCGGCATGTCCTCGAAGACCATCGGAAGATTTTACAATATCGACACTGAAATCCTGCTCTTCGAAATCTTTGAATGGGGTTTTCAGAGATACCTTAAACTTCTTCTTTAATCCATTAATGACAGTGAGATCAAATTCAGATTTCTCTTGGTTGAAAAGTACTTCGGCGTGTGTTTGGCAACCCTCACCTGTAGTGTCATGAGAAAACAAAACTTCTTGTTCTTGATAACCTAAGAAAGGTGTTCTTACTGCAATATTTCCCTCCATTTTTCTGTTGTTTCTAAATGAGATGTCCATTTCTACAGTTTTTTGCATGAGTGTTCCTTCCACTTGAATTTTTGGTCCTTTCTTAATAAACTTAATGTTCTGATTCTCCAAATCAGTAAACGGCGTTTTGATCGAGAGACTCCCTTTCTTTGCTGAAAGTTCGCCATCAACTTCAATTGATTTTTGCCTGTAGCTGCCTTGTGCATGGACTTTCTTATCATCAAATGTAAAGCTTAAACTTTGGGTCTCAAAACCTTTGAGAGTCGATTTAAGAGACAACAATCCTTGATTGGATGAGAGCTCGCCGTTAAACTCGATCGTTTCTTGCATGACTGACACGATGGCATGAACCTTACCACTTTCAACTCTGAAGGAGAGTCTCTGACTTTCGAAACCAGTGTATGGAGTAATGATTTGCAGATCTGCGTCAACAATTGTATCGATATTCAAACTGGCTGTAAGTTCAATCTTCTTCCTCTGGTAGGTAACTTCTGCACGCGTTTGATACCCACGAAGGGTTCTCTCGTTATCTATGGAAATTGCTTGTTCTTCAAATCCTGGGAAAGGTGTTTTTAATGAAAGCGTGTGTTGGATTCCATTTCTGGTGAAAATGGAGTACTCGAGCTGAACAATCTTTCCTCTAAATGTTCCCTTTACTTGAAGGGTCTCTCCGTTTACAGTGAAGAGTATTTCTTGTGTTTCGAATCCTTCAAATGGAGTCCTTATCAATAGATTACCAGCCTCAAAATCCACATTTGCATCGACTTCCACTTTCTTGCCACGGGCTGAAGCCTCGAAATGCGATTGGATGCCAGTCTTTTCAAAACTGTGGACAAAGGATGCTGATTGCTTTTCGTAGCCAGAGTATGGTGTTGTGATTATGACAGAACTAGTCGAACCTGGTCTTTTGTTCAATGTAGCCTCAACAGAAATTTCATCCTTTTCAATTCCGACTTTGGCAACACTCGAGATACCATTAGCATTTACTTCATGGTTGAAAGAAGCGGTAAACATGTTCATTCCTGCTATCGGAGTTTTGATAGTTGCACTTGCAGATATGGATTTCTTGTTGTTGAAGGCGGTATCCATTTCAACTGTTTTACCTCTCATAGTTCCTTCCACATGATTTCTGAATCCCCATCCAGAGCTGATATGGTTAAAGGCCAATTTCATTTCCTCAAACCCATTGAAAGGAGTTTTCAACACAATGCTACCTTGGAGTGGCGTTTTGTCGAAGCTAAGATCTGCAGAAATACTCTTTTGACGGAAGGTAGCTTTAGTTGTCGTCTTTAATCCGGAGGAAGAAAGAGAGTAAGTAAAGTCAGCCTTAGATTCTCTAAATCCTTCAAACGGTGTTGTGATGATGAATTTACCACTCATTCCATCATCAAAAGCAATTTCAGCAGCACTGATGATAGATTTGTCTCCTGAATGCATGTTTATACTGCTTTTAATTTGGCCATCATTGTTTTCGTGAGTGAACGAGGCACCACTAGTTTCACTGAATGGAGTTGATAATCTTACAGTTCCTTCTTTAATTCCATTATTAGAATAGGTAATATCTGCTTGAGTATTTTCTCCATTGACATTCAGTTCAGCGTGGGATTGCATGGAGCTTGTTGACTGTGCATGGGTGAAAGTTCCAGACAATTTTCCAGCTATGCTTTTGATGTTGAAAGATACAGAAATAGGTTTGAAGTCATAAGAAATATCAGCAGATAGCATTTCCTTTCCGGATAAACTGATTTTTCCATTGCATCTAAAGTTGTTCAGATCTCCATCATGGCGGAAATGAGCTTGAACATCATCTAATTGACGGAGTGGAGTTTTCAAAGACATTTGTCCGCTGACTGACGACAGGACATCGAGGGAGGTGTCAATTTCTATTTGTTTTC
The DNA here is from genome assembly GCF_947568905.1 of Ostrea edulis. Taxonomy (NCBI): domain Eukaryota; kingdom Metazoa; phylum Mollusca; class Bivalvia; order Ostreida; family Ostreidae; genus Ostrea; species Ostrea edulis. The sequence continues at coordinate 29,932,818 of NC_079168.1, forward strand.
TTCCACTATACGAAATTTCTCCTACAGTTTTAAAGTTTGTAACTGGTCCATTATGTTTCAGCATGACTTTGATATCTTCAGAGAATGGAGTTTTCAGAGTCACGAAGCCATTCATCCCACTGCGTCGATTGAGTCCGAAATTAGCTGTCACTTTCTTACCGTTGAAACTGCCTGAAGACTGGATATTGAAATTCTCTGAAGTACCATCTTGTGACACGGAGACTTGAATGTTCTTCACCACTGGACATTTTGATTTCAGGGAAGCTTCGAAGGATAACGAAGAAACGGTGTTAAAGGAAAGCTTTCCTTGGATTTTCTTCTCCCCGCCATAAGTCAATTCAGTGCCGCTCTTGAATCTCTGACCTGATCCAGCATGATTAAGTTTAAAAATGATATCGTCAGAAGATGGCCGTTTGATGAAGCCATCAATGTTTACTTTTCTGTCGGTGTCTACGGTCAACTGAACTTCGGATTTCTGGCCTTCAAGTGAATAATCGGCATGACTGTTAAAATTCCATATTCCTCCATTATGTCGGAAGGAAAAGTCACTCTCTCGATAATCAGTAAACGGCGTGCGTATGGCCAGTGTTCCCTCAATTGGACCAAGGCTGTTAAAGGTCACGTCACCCTCCACTTTTTCACCATTAGCAGATACCTCAGCATGGCATTTGAAGTTGCTTATTCTTCCTGCATGGGAAAATGAAGCAGATAAACTGTTGATTTTTCCGAATGTGGTAGTCACTGCTGCTCTGCCAGAGATGTCGTTAGTTGAGTCGAACTCTGTTGTAAATATAATATTCTGTTTGCCATAATTCATTTGTACATCTGTCTTGAATTGTCTACTTGTACCCGAGTGTTTTATAGTGGCTTTCAGAGGTTTTTTGTAAATCGTATCTAAGATGAGTAATCCCTGCACCGGAGAGGAGTTCAGAGAGAATCTTCCATCCAAAAGACTTTTACTTCCGTATTTGATTGTTGAAGAAGTAAACATAGGAGAACTTTTATGAAGAAAGGTACCCTCAATTGTTTTGATGTATGGCGACTTGACAATTACTTTTCCTTCCAGGTTGGCCAAAGAACTGAAATTCACGTCCATTTCAGATTTGTCGTTGTTGTGTTGAAATTGGAGATGGCTTCTGAAGTTGTTGAATGTTCCGTCATGCGAAATACTGCCTTTCAGACGATGCATGAATTGAAAAGGAGTTGTCAACTGCATATTTCCTTTGATGTGATCAATTACGTCCATGTCAATGTCACCGGTAAATTTCTTGTTGGACACATCAGACCCTTCGGCATGGATTTGGAACTTCTTCCATGTGCCTTTGTGAGAAAACGATCCTTGTAGCATTTCATAATCTTTGAACGGTGTTTGGACTGACATTTCAACTGAAATATCAGACTCAAAATCCATTTTCAGGCTCGAGGCAATTCTCTTTTTATTCAGGAACATGATATTTACTTGGTTGTTGAAATTTTGTAAGGACCCATCATGTGTCACGGACAGTTCAGTATTTTCAAACTTCCTGAATGGAGTTTGAAGTGCAATTGAGACAGCGATCTTTGGATCTATGGTGAATATAATATCTCCATTATATAGTTTCTTCTTTCCTAATGTTACTTCTCCGTGACATTTAAAATCACGAAGAGTCCCTTGATGAGAAAGGATGACTCCTGCCTTTTTCAGTCCCTTAAACGGTGTTTCAAAGGAAATATCAGCTTTGAAATTTGGTCGGATAGACATCATAAGATCTGCAGTGATAAATTCCTTTCCAATTGAACCACGAACGCTTGTTTTGAAACTCCTCTTATTTCCGCTGAACTTCCAGATTCCCTTCATCTTCTTGTACCCGGGAATTGGGGTGGCCATGTTGACAATAACAACAGAAGCTGATCCTCGTTTCATGGTAATATCGGCTGTATATTTGTTTCCTTTGCCTAGAAGTGCGTTTGTAATTACTCTCATATTCGTTGGTTTGCCTTTCTTGACAAGAGTAAGTGTGATTGTTTCGGTGAATGGATTTTGAATCTGAATTTTTGCTTTAGTGCTCTTCTTATTTACCAAATCCGCATTCAATTTAAACTGCATTTTCTTGTCTACTTTTACAGCACCTGTCGTTGAAAAGCCTGAAAGATCTCCGGAGTGTTTGAATGTTGCTGATACATCCTTATGGAATGGTGTTTTTAGTGTAGCTGATCCAATCAATTTCTTTCCGTTTGAGAATGCAACAGATGTTTCATATATAACCTTTCTTCCTTTTTTCAGTGACGCACTGGTATCAAAAGTCTTAAGTGAGCCTTCGTGAGAAAATGCAGCCGTCATATCATCCACAAAGGAAGATTTGAATTCCAAAGATCCGATAGTCTTCTTTGCATTTTTGAACATTGCAGTGATTGACCCTTTATGTTTACCATATTTAGCATCGGCAGTGATTTTGAAGTCCTTAACTTTACCAGCATGTGAAAAAGATGTTGCAAAGTCATCTGTGACTGGAGAGTCAAATGATAAGGACCCTGTCCATGTTTTGGCGAGTGAAAGCTTAGCATTGGCCTCGTACTTCTTGGATTTGCCATACTGAAATTCAGCCTGAGATACAAAATCTGTCATTTCTCCTTTATGCTGGAATGACGCTCTCATGTCTTCTGACAAAGGGGATTTGATGCTAATACTACCAGTTTGTTGGCTATATTTGGCATCCAATTCATATTTCTTTCCTCTGCCATATAAAGCATCCAAATGTGAGCTAAAATCGGATATGATACCCATATGTTTGAAAGAAGCGGCTATATCATCATGGAGTGGAGATTTAATCAAAATACTACCAGCTGATTTGCCATAATTTCCAGTAATTTCGTATTTCTTTGACTTTCCATACTGCATTTCAGCGTGGGAAGAGAATTGGGAAATGGACCCTTCGTGGTTGAATGCAGCAATAAAATCTTTTGCAAAGGGAGATCTTAGTACCAAAGTTCCTTCTAACTTCTTATCATTGGAAAAGGTTAAGTCTCCTTGAATTTTCTTTCCTCGGGTGTATTCAATCTCACCATGACATTGGAATTGACGACTATTGCCGGTATGACGAATCAATGCTGCAGAATAGGGAAGCTCTTGGAAAGGTGTTGTGAGAGCAATACTGCCTTCAAGATTTTGAAGATTTGGGCGTAAAGTAGACTCCACCTTAATTGTTTTACCTGGCAAATATTCAACACTCAGTTCGGTAACTTTCTTTGCCTTTTGGTCATTATGTGTAAATGAGACACTGCTTTGTTTATACTGCTCAAATGGGGTTTTGACCTGGATGCTTGCTATTATTCCACCGTATGAACTCCATTGAGAAGTAACGGACATAGCTCCAACTAAAGGATCGACCATCAAATTAGCACTGGTATGGAATGATTTGGAATTGCCTGAGAACTCGGCACCAATGGTCATTTTGCGAAGATTTCTATGTGGTGTCGTTAAAACAGTGTTAAAACTCTTCTTGTTATTCCATTGTCCACGATTTTCCATCGTGATGGAATCTCCAGATGGTAGGACGATGGATGATCTTGTAACAGTTTCACCTCTTTCGTTGGATTGGTCCATACTAAGCTTCAACTTTTCTACTCCAGGTATCTGACTTACTAGTTCGACTCTTCCGCTCATCAGTCCAGTTGGAAGGAAATCAAAATGTCCATCTATCATACCAAGGGATTTCTTGTTAGAAAGATATTCAACTTTACCTGTTAGAGGATAGCGATCATATTGAGAGGAGATTGACAGGCTCTTAGTGTCTCCATGGCATGAAAGAGTGTGACTTGATGTAGCAACTCCGTTGTGTCGTTTATAGATGTTCACCAAAGAGAGGACTTTCCTTCCTTTACTACTGTAATTGATCTGGTTATCGATCATTCCAACACCGTGTTCATGCGAAATCGTCAGAGCAATGTCTTCAGCAATGCTAAAGGGAGAACGCAAAGTTGTATCGAAAGATAGTGTTCCACGTGGAATTGACATACTCTGCTTTGCATTTACACTGAAGTCAACGATGCTACCATCGGATCCAAATTTGAAAATAGTTTGGATCTCTTCAAATGTGTTTCTGTGAGCCCAGGAGGATTCTACTTGTCTTGATGGACTGCTTAGCTTGACATTGCCACTGCTCTGTAAATTCCATCCATTTCGAAAATGCATTACCTTTCCAAGGTAGCTGTAAGTGTTTCCGTTGTGCTCGAAAGTAAGGCTATTTTCAAATCTCTTTCCGGTGTCAACATGTTTTGCAGCAAGGTAGAGAGATGCTATTTGTTGCAGAGTTGATTTCATACTCAGTCTTCCTGTGATATCTCTGGAAGAAGACGTCGTTTGGTCAGCAGCAAGCATATCCGCTTGAAGGAAATCCTTGTTCCAAGACAATTTGATCATACTTTCAATTCGTCCGGTCTTCTTGTGCTTCATTTCGACTCCAGATCTTTCAAATCCTGGAACTGGTGTTTTTAAATCAAGACTTGCTTCAAAATCATCCCATTGCAATGGCCGTTTCACGGAGAGGGTGGAAGACATGCGCTTCATTGGTTTCCAGTCAATCTCTATGTTTGTCGAAGATTGTGTTTTGTCAAGTTGATGACCAGCATTGATATTAATGGATTTGTAGTCTTTGAATGGAGATGCAATTTTCAGACCAGCCTTGTAGCCATTCTTTTCCTTACCAAACATAGAGTCTACGGAAACTTTCTTTTTATTCCATTCAGCATGGGCATGGGTAGAATATTTAGCTCCACTCTGGTGTTTCAGATTAATACTGCCCGATCCCAAAGGACTTACTTTTGAAATTGTAGCTTCCAAGTTCTCAATTCCTTCAAAGGTAATGTCGCCTTGTAGCATCAGTTGTTTTGAAGGGTCTTTATTTGCATCCCATTTAACATCCAATTTGCTGGAGTACACTGGCGATTTCATTCGAGTGTCAAACTCCGCTATGATTTTGCGGGCGGGATTTTCGATATCAGCTGCCAACTGGATTCTAGATCCAGGACGGACCAGAGAGGACAGGGAAACTGCATATTTTGTTTTGCCATATTGAACTTCAGAGTTGGCCTGTAGATTTGTAGGAATGAGTCTGTACTGTCCTGAGACAGTCAACATTTCGTAGGAGGGAATGTTGAAAGAGGTAGAGATGTCGTATTCCTTTACTGCAACTTGGCGTACCTTTGTTTGGATGACGCATTTCTTTCCGTTTTCCAGTTGAATTGTGATAACGTTGCTGCATTTCTTGGCGTTGGTTTGATCAAAGATATTGCTGATGACAATATCTCTGCCTGGAATAGAAATGCCTAGTTTACCTACCAGACTTCTAAATTTCTTGGATTTGTCTTTAAGCTCCAAAGAAGCACTGTAGGAGGATTTCGTGCCAAAGAGGACATCCAAGGAAGAATCAATTGATTTGGAAGTCTGAACATGTTTTCCTTTCATTTGATAGTTCACACCCTGTAAGTATATCAAAAATCAATATTGATATCTCAAGAAAACTAGGAACATAGTACTGAATATTGAATTAAATGATATGGAAGCAAACCCTGGTACTTGGGATTTTACTTACAAGGTACGGGAAGATGAATTTGGTGTTAGCGTCAAGATTGAACTTCTTCTGTTTCTTATTCAGAATATGATTCATTGCAGTGGCAATCTCAATCCGCTTCTTCATATCTTTCTTGTTTGCTCCGTATTGGACAATGACAGTGGCCTCGGAGTGTTTCCAGTTCTTGCTGATATCGAAGTTGACGTTGACGTTGCAGTCAGATTGCTGTTTGAAGCTCAGAATCCTGAATCAAATAACATTTTTAATTGAAAAACATTTAAATATATCTCATGCGTATTGCATACAGCCTATATATATATATATATATATATATATATATATATATATATATATGATTTGTAAAATATCAGTATTTATGGATACAAATTTTTGCCCTAATCCGGAGTTATTTTAATCTTACATGTTTCCTTTTGCAGCTGAAAGGCTCTTCGTGTTGGCAACATTAAGTTTTCCATTTAGAGTGACCCTGTCTCTTTTGACACGGGGAATGACGTAATCAAGTGTTGATCGTACTATGGCTATTTTCTTATTTTTCAACAGGAACATGGAAGTTAACTTTGTTGTTAAGATGGGAGATTTGATGTCGATTTTGGATCGTATTCCTGTACTCTTTTTGTTACTAGCATCTCTCAGTTGAACTGGAACGATAGATGAACATTTGTGAGTATACTGAAGTCAGATAAAAGCTAGCGAAAGTATCATCTAACATTGACTATTTCTGCTTGATTAACTTACCGAAGAATTTCATGGGTTTGGAAACGATGCGATCAACGGTTAAATCGACCTTTAAAGCCTTTCCGCTTCTGTATTCAGCTGAACCTCCAAAGCTTATGAGTTCCTTTTCAGGTGTTTTGATGGATAGATATGGTCTATACTTAGCAGCTTTCTTAGTAGCATATTTCTGAACTCTGGACTCAATCACATACTCTTTCTTCTTCTCAAAGCTGATACTGGCTTTAGCTAACACCACCACGCGCTTTGTAGCATAATTTACTGAAACGAAATATATAATCCTGAAAGTTTAGGCCATCAATCCGAGAGAAAAAAAACCCCGAAAATAATTGTAAAGAAACGTGATTAAGAAGTGACAATTTTTCAAAGTGTGAACTAAATATTACCTGAAATCTTAATTGGTTGTTTGGATACTCCGCTTAACACCAAATTAGCGTCTAAAACTTTCATTCCTTCGTAGTTGATTCCTCCTTTAAGTTGGATGGGTTTCATTTTGGGAGCAGATATCTCCACATTAGGTGTATAAGTATAAGAGTTACCCTTCCTCTTTTTTGCCAGTTCTGCAACTACTGAGTATTCCCTCTTATTGTGGACGAATTTTCCACTAACATGTTTCAGATTTTTTTCATTCTGGAGTTTACCTATGTTAAACATTCAAAGAGTATTGTGAATTATGTCTGTCAAACGGGGATTATAATTCATTGTATATTAGCTTGATATTTTGTAGCATACCTGTAAAGGCATATTTACTCCATGGTGACTGTAAACCAAGCTGAATTTTAGAGTCCGCTTTGTTCAGAAGAAATTCTGCGGAAAGAGCCCTGTCAATTCGTGATCCTGGTGTGTCAAAAGCCATACGGATGTTAACGTCCTTCTTGCTCTAGTGACAGAAAATAATGATACAAATTTGGGTTCGTTTCCTCAAAAGAGAAATAATTGTCAATGCTATAACTGTACGTGTGGAAAACATAAATACTTTACCGAGGTAAACCTAGCCTCTATATTATATGACTTGTGCGAATCAGCTTTCAACAGGGATAGATCAATATTCACTGGTCCAGTCAGAGGGAAGTACGGGGCGTTGGCATCAAGAGATGCATTGGGAAATTGAATTTCTCCGCACAATTTCAGTCCAGTGACTTTGGAAAGACGGGATCCAGTGCATGTTTTGTGAGTCTGCCTATTTTTTGTGATCATTTTTTGTTCTTTTTCCGCATCTCGGTGAACAGTAAAGAAAGCAGTCCTACAAATATTTCATTTCAAAAAAATTCCCTTTTTGCTCTGTAAATACTTGTAATCAGTCAATAAATAGCAATCTTAGAAAATACCGTACTTCAGGCTAAATATTTCCATTTTGTCTTTCGGCATGTCCAAGTTGGCATTGAAAATCTTTCCATCTTGCAATTCTAAATGACCTTTTAGCAGCGTGCTGGAGTGAACAGTTGACACCATTTTCAATCCGCTCTTTGTCACAAAAGCATCGACACTCATCATACTAGAGATCTCGACTGCAGCACTACAAACAAAATATTATATATATTCTCAATTTAGTGTATTAGTGTATCATTCTTTTGTTATCTGGATGAAATGTACGTTGCAATGCGAGTTTTACTTAAATGTCACAGATAGATAAGACGATTTGTTTGAAGGCAAAAGCAATGCTCTAACCTGGGTTGAATTGATCCACTAATAAGAAGACTACTCGGACTTGTACCCAGCTTTCGGAGATCAGCCTTTCCGGAGGCTTTCATGTCAATTGTGGCTGTTCCGTTAATTGTCAAATTCAATGGGAATCCAGCACTGGTTGGAATAATCATGGAAGTGTCCAAGAACATGATGTTCTGTGTGAAGGAATAGTCGTGGTTTTTAGACATGCTGATCAACATCTCTAGAATGTTGAAACTATCTCCACTCAAAAGACTCTCAAATCCGTTGAAACTGTTGTAGGATAATTCGTTTCCAAACATTCGCATGTATAGAGCTCCTTTTAGTTGATCCATTCCCATACCGAACTACATGTATAAAATAAACGTTGTATATGATCTTTTCAGAGAGTTAAAAATATCCAAAAAGTCACATAAAAAGAATATGAATGTAAAATGTAAAAATGTATACCTGGCTGTCGATTTTCTTCATTTTCTTGGCATCAATACCTTTAACAACCTGGCTGGTTGCCTTCTTGACATCCTTTTCGGTAAAATACCCATTGGGTCCAAAGTAGGATTCCAAGAAAAACTCCAGACCTTCAACTCGTCCTCCTATTTCAAGAATGTTAACAGATCTTCCGAACAAGTCTACTGTCAGGTTAGCCATCAGTGATCGCGGAATGAATGATTTCGACGACCAGATCAAATTACTTTCAACTGAAGCCCCTGTGTTGATTTTCTCGAGGAAGAAGGATCCTTCGTAATTTCTAGAAAACTTTCTCTTGTCCATATCAAATTCTTTTTTCAGGTACTCGTTTTCCAGGATGGATCTGATCTCCTGTTTCAGTGGACTGGAGGATTCCATCAAATTTGTGAGATGAGACCAGATGAAAGAACCGACTTGGTTAACCTCTTCTTTCTCCAGAGCGTATTGAAACGTAGACAGAATGCTTTTAGATGGACATTGCATCAGGGCCAAGTAGGCGGCTATTCTTAATTCAGAGTCTTCTTCTTTGTCATTGAAAACTTTCAAAGCCTGACTTCTCTGTAATGAAGAATCGTCGTAATATTAGAAGTCATTTATACTAGTTTTGTTTGTACATATTTTCATTCAATGTCCTAAATTAATTAATATAGTACGTACGTCATTCTCACAAGATGCACGACGGAAGGCCTCGATTGCAGCAATTCGTACTTCAATTGGGTTGTCTTTTCGGGAGATGCAGCTGTTGAGTGTTGCAGTAGCTGAGCTAATGTAACCAGAATTCCCAAGAGCGCGAAGCGTCAAGATGATCTGAAAAATAATAAACGAAAGCAGATGAAAAATGAAAAGATGAAAATGCAATATTGATATTAATCAAGGATTATTTCTCAAAATGGTTCAAAATCATACTAACATTGTCTTTGTTGTTTTCGTCAACGTAGCAGCCGTATCCAATTTTATCCTCCAGAGCAGAAATGACATTAGCGATGTCCAAATCGTTTTCACAAGCAGCGTTCTTGCAATAGGTGTTGACTAAGGAGCTCACAGCCAGCAATGCCTTACCATTCTTCTTCAGAAGTGGCTGTGATGGAGACAAGTGTTAGAATATTTCTTTGATATGAAATAAAGATAATGTATTTTCACATGTACAAATTCTTACCAAGACTTCTCTGATCATATCCTTCGAAGGACTTTGGATAAAGGCCAAGGTCGTCAACCACATGTCGGCCTCCATTCCTGTCACCTCATTGTCGTTGATCATTTTGGTAAGCATGACAACAGAGGCTGATGTTCCAACCATGGGAACTGCATCCATGAAAAACTTCCTGGAATAGTTATTGAAACATTTAATTATATCAATATAATACAAGTAACGTAATGTTTTATAATAAGACAGTTGCTTTGAGAGAGATTTACATGTTACCTGACTTTCTGGTTGTTGTCACTGCAGAGTGTACCACTCTGTATGTTTGAATAAACGTCATTCAGAGTTTGAGAGTCGGCTGCTCGCATGATATACACAAGATCGGAGAAAAGACGAGGTGTCTCAGGGCGAATATCCTCCTTTGTTTGGATGCAAATATTGACCAATTGTCTTTCAATGTCTTTGCGAGTTTTCATGCTACTGGCAGCATCTGAGTAGTGCTCAAAGTTCATGTCAGTCTTCCTGCTCACAGATCCTGTCAAAATTGAAAAGAATTCAGTTAGGGTGAACATATTCACATTGATCACTGCTTTTCAAGCAACGTAGTGTACCAATATTGAACTTACTTGCTGATGATACTCCACTTTTCTCGGTCGTGTATTTCAGTGTCTGTCTGCTCTCTGTGATAGCGCCACTTGATTCTCGTGAAAACGGTCTAAACAGATGCTGTTCTGTACAGGAAGATCCTTTCAGGATTCCAGATTTGCTAATTTCCTGCTGGCAAGAGTGACTACTCTTCATGACAGGCAAAGACTGGATTTCCTAAAGAGAAGGAACCGAGTGTATGATAATTGCATCAGTGAAAGGAAATGACACTAAACAACAACTAAACCATAAACAGAACCCGATATCCTACCGATGGAACTCTGTATGGTGTTCCTTGCAGAGCTGTTTGGAATCCTTGGCGTTCTGTGCAGCCTAAAAGATTCTTGTGCTTCTTAATGGTCACGGTGTACCACCCATTCTCGGACACTGTGTAGTCAGCATCACATGTTCCTGTCACGTCAGCCTGGAATTAATGTACAGGTATTCATATCGATTTCTCATGCTTATATCCGTGTCGCTTTCTCTTCATCACTTAGTTAAGATGAAAAAAAACCCAATAAACTGTCTTTGATGCTTACCTCCTTGACTTTCTGGTCAACCTGTAGATCTTCCATTGTGTTTTGAATGAGGGAAAGGATACCTCGTTTGATGTTGAGAACCCAGGTCTTCTCACTCTCAGTTGGACACAGAGACTCAATGCGACCATCTTGGAAAGAGAATCTCAGTGAATTCTCCTCCAACTGTTTGCTGAATTCTCCGGACATGGCTGACAGGACAAAATTTTCTGGTGACTCGGGGTTTCGCTCGTGAAGCTGTACATTCTTGACCTTCAGAACAAGGTCACACTTTGACAGAACTTCCACTTGAACTTTGGTGGTCATTTTCATTCCCGATTTCCCTTCAGACGCCCCCTGAATGAGAGTGGTTGTGTCCACATCGTAGTCGTATTCGTAAGTAGTTCCAGGTTGAAATCCGAATTTTGTAGAGTCTGAAAAAGGAATGATTTATGCTCTAACTGTCATGTCCCGAATATTTTGCAGAAAATACTACACAGCAATCGTAGACATAATGAGAACACAAAGTTCAATATGTACCTGTGCATGTTGTTGAGCATGTATCACCTGATGCTATATCATTTATAGGTCCTGTAGATTAGAAAGAAAAAGCATAGGTATGTATGAAAAAGTAAAATAGAAAAAGTGAAATTAGAGTAATTAATGTTGAATTTTATAGATCGTCATTATCAAGTTCCAGGTTGAAAATGTTAGAATAAAATTGACTTTACATGTATATTATAACAATCTTTACGTTGCTAAATATATAGTCAAGTTAATTTTAGATAACTACGAGATATATCGTGTTTAAATATTTTAACACAGAGTACTATGTTGGAGTAGGTAGATGGTTAGTGTAATTATAAAAAAGTCTTTGTTCACGCACTAAACTAATCACAAGTTCTGAAAATGTTATTGCTTTAGTGTGCATTACAGGGCAAGGTTCAAAGTCAACAAACATGTTCACTACTTTCCATATGAACAACAATCATTACACGACACAATCGTAATAAACATTCCTACACACGACTGGGAGTCAGTTGATGTACTTTACATATTGTTAACTAATTAATGAAATTCAAATAATACAATATCATGCAACATCATGATAATTGAACACTTGTCAAAAATATGTTTTAATGAGATATACATTTTATATACATGTACACATGCCTACATACGATTTGTGGTCGGCTGATTTTAACTTGAGATATTGTTAACTAACGAGTATGATTTAAATATAATATTATGTAAGATCATAAGAATTCAACACTTGTAAAAAGTACATATGTTTATGAGATATCTATCCAAATATAAATGCCCAAACACGCTTATGACTCATTTTAATGTAAGTATTATTAAGTAATGAGTGTAATCTAAATAATACAATATTATGTATAAAAAGGTTCAACACTAGTGAAAAGTACATGTTATTATGAAATGTATTTCATCTTGATTAAAGAAAGACAGAGAACAATCATAAACCAGAAAGTTATTTAATTTTTTTTAAATGATAATAGTATATTCTGTTTGATTTCAATCGAATCATGTCTCTTAATGATATCATAATTTATATACTAAAAATAAGATTTAAGAACTTACCCGCCCAGATTCCTGCCGTTAAGGCTAGAAGTAAAAGTAACGTTCGCTCCATCGTGGGAGCTTGACGGTTGCTTTTCTGTGTTTTAGTATCTGGATTGTACGGTCGTGAATGTATACTAATCCAGTGAGAGTAAAGTACGATGATAAGAAATGATGACGAGGGGACACCAGTCCTGATACTAATTGTGTGTATGTAGCGTTATCAGATCTTTGGTACAAAGTTTTCATCAATTCAAATAATAGCGTTTATCGACAAATTCAATTCATTATAGAGATACTGCATATCAAATATAAATTACTAATCTGTGGTGCAATCGGAAGTTAATTGCAGTTTTTGCGTTCGTACAAACTTACGTACCACAAGCTAAAATGTTTAGAATTCTTTCAAATTCTGCTATCTATTTTGTAATTTGTCGGAAAATTTTGAGTGCTTCTTTCTGAATGGTATTTTATATAGTAAATATTTTATACAAATATTATAGACTTGTGTATAGAAAAAATTCCACTCTTTTCCTTTTTTTAGAATTCCATTTTCCACTTTCAGTAAATACGAGTTACGTTAAAAATACTAAGATACTAACTACATAAGTATAATTGATTAGCTTTTAGAGCTAGTAGTGAATTATATTAGAGTTGAACAACCTTTTTATAGAACTGATGCGATTTATCCTCTTTTGTTTACAATACTAAATATCATTACATCGTTAATATCTACTCTGGTGATCACTATCAAGCTTTCATTTTCTATAGCTACTTTTGTATAAACTTTCATTTAATGTTTTAAATAGATACAAGTTTTATTTAATCTTGAGACAATTATTTATTGTAAGTTAGGTCGACTTTACCGCGGAACGGCTTAAGAAGGGCACATTTTATTCACGTCTAATTCTAGAAGTGCACAGTTGTTTACATTTTATGTATCAGACGAAGTGTTTTATCTATCATCATTACTGAGAATATGGTGTTACAATCACCGATTTATATAAGCAGATGTGACGTCAAAATTACAATAGAATAGTACCGCGCATTTACAGAGTGGGTTTTTATGGTTTTGTTAAAGCCCAAGCATTCTAAATGGAAGAATTCAATAACAATTAACTATCAAGTTAATGGTAATCATACTGTTGATGAAAAGTGAAGATAAAGAACAGTGGTCAATTTAAAAAAAATCCGATAAAGGATGTAACATTAAAAATAGGCAATACACAGATCCCCGGACACATCAGATGTGAGCTTAGGTGCCTAGGAGGAGTAAGGATCCACGTTGCCCAGTCACACTCGCCGTGAGCCCCTTCTCTTGGTCAGGTAAACGGGAGTAATCCGCAGTCAAAATTAGTATACAGGGAACGACCTAACAATTAGCAAGAAACACGTAAGACAGCCTTCGACCTACTGACAGGCTGTATTTGTAAATAAGATCATTGTGATGAACAGAGAATTTGCGAATTGATGACTAGAAACGAGAATGTTGTAGTCCCTAAAACATATGTACTCTGCCAACTCTGAATTAAATGTGAAGATAACGAACAGTGATCAATCTCTTCATTCCCATATGCAATACAAAATCGAGAGTTAAGCAAACCCTGACCCCTGGATATACCAGAAATGGGATCAGGTGGCTAGGAAGAGGAAGCATTCTCTGTCAACCAGTCATACCCGTCGTGAGCCCTATGTCTTGATCAGTAAACGTTTATCATAAAGTTGAGTTGTTAGTTTGCCAATATTCAATAAAATATGAAAGTATGAAGCACAAGTAGAGGACTCAGTGGTGTCTTTTATTTCGAGTTCACTGAGATATATCGATCGACATATGAATGAAATTTATTATTGTTAATAGATAAATCATGGTCGATATATCTAAATATCGCATTGGAGGCCAAAGCAAGACATCTTTTCTTCTCATGTAGAAATTCTTGAATAGCATCTACTTCATAAGAATATAAAAAAAACCAGGTCAGCTAACAAAGCAACACAATTTATGCCCATGGAAATTCCAACAGACTGTTGGAAGACCTGATAACCAACAACTTCGACGATATTGTCAATGAGAAACTCCAGCATATTTTTTATTTCGATTTCAGAGTACTTGTAGCGCGTGAAATCAGAGTGGTGTTTAACAAAGTAATATTTTGGATGACTGATCACTAGATATGAATATAATTTCCGTTTTCCATTTTTATTGAAGAATCAACTATATATAATATCAAAAAACATAGTCTTTTAGATACCGTGAGGAATGGTTGTGTAAAGTGTTGAAAAGTCATACGTTTTGATGTTGTTGATTTGAGAAAACTTCTGAGATTTCAAGTTTACTAAGTGGTCTTTAAAACTTTTTATAATCCACATTTGATTTACACCACTTTTGGCGACTGCAGCGGTGACCAAGAGGTTAGAGCGTTCGCCCCACATGCAGAAGGCCGGGATTCGAATCCCGGCCGCGCCAGACCTAAGTCGTTAAAACAAGAAGTGACAGTTTCATCGCGAGCACTCAGCATCAGATGTGAATGTCACGGTCCTCGGAGATGACCTTGAAAACAGATGTCCCGTTTTACAGTAGGTGTGGCACACTAAAGAACCCCCACTGCTCAATGGCAGTAAGCGCCGAGCATAGACCTAAATTTGAAGCCCTTCAACGGTCTTGGTTTCTTTTCCATATGAGTGAAAATTCTTGAGCGAGGCGTTAAAGAGGCTCGCACCTGACATTTGGAGTAATGTCAATTTTTTGGGAAGTGTATTTTTTATTTCTAAATTGAAGGAGAATTAGGAAATTAAAGAGAAAAATGGGGTTGCAGTGCTTGTTATTGAGCTATAGTGTTCTAAACATGACTTTTTTGCACTTAAAATTTATTCAATTAAACTTGATTTTTCTGTTAGTGTCAACACAACATAAGCAACACAAATCAATCATTACATAAAATAGATACATGATCATGTTCTTTAACACTACAAATGAAAAGAGAAATTAATACTAGTAAAGGAAATAAATAATGACCTTTTTGCACTTAATATACGAAAAACTTTATGATATCAAAATTGAGAGTTTAAAAGGACGTATTAGGAGTAATGTCATTTTCTAAAATGTTAGATAATTTTCAAGGTCTGGTCTTCCAATTTAAAATGCGACTTACAAAAGTGGGGATTAGAGACATTTTTGAATTATTGGCGAAAATACTGAATTTTTATACAAAATTTCGAGTAAATTAATTAAAACTTTTTAAATAATTGGCCTTCTGTTTGGAAAAATATATCAAACAAGTTAATAAATTACAACATTTGAACTAGTTCCAAGTCTCAACTACCTGTATCATAAATTATAAAACTGAAATACACGTATAGGGGTATAAAAATAGACGATTCATTGGATGGAACAGAAACTGTAACTTCCGCCACAAAATATAGTCCCTGTCAAACCCTTTCAAAATTTCAATTGACACAAAATGTTTCAACTGGATAGGGTTCAGCAAGAGATGTGCAATATCTTTGCACCAATGGGATCAGTATTGAACCAGTGAATACTTAGTTGTAGCATCCTGCGCAGTTGTACTCAAAAGCTCAGGAGCTAACTTCCTTAAGCAAGATAAAATCAACCAATACACCACTTCTGGCACATGTAGTTGAACAGTACGTTTGAATTTTCTCCTTGAGAGCTTTTAATACTTTCGTGCGGAGCAACGATAGAGACTAGCAAGAACACTTACTCAATCCAGTAATGTATCTTTGTAAGGGTGTTTATGAAATTTAGGAATTCAGTATAGGTACGGTAACTGATATTCAACCGAATCATTGACTAGGACATTAAATGTGTCTAGAACGGCAGCATGGTTTTGAAAATTTTTATCTTTTGAAAGGGCAGTTGGGGTATATGTATCATTACCAAAAGTGGACGTAATGCCAAATTCGTTTAAAATACAGTTGTAATAATGCGCCTTACAAACAAAGACAATGTTGTTACAAGTTTTGTTAGCTGGAACCTATCTAATTCTTCTATCACTTCTGGTTTACTGAACACAGATGGATTAATGGTACGTACTTTTATTTTGATGTGTCTAATACAGGATATTAATATTCCTCTCATGAAAAGTGAAGATAACGAATAGTGATCAAGCTCATTCAGAACTCCTATAAGTAACACAAATTTGATAGGTGGATAAACACGGATCCCTGGGCACACCAGAGGTGGGATCAGGTGCATAGGGAGAGTAAGCATACTTTTATTCCATTCTGACAATGTATCATGTTCATTGTTTTCATATTTAGACATCGTCTGGCATAATCTTCGTCAGAATTCAGAATAGAAGTGAAATTCTGTCCCCAAGTGAATGACCGAGGTTCTTTGTATTTTAGAATTAGTGATTTGAGGTCCTCGTTTTTAGCTATATCATCAACATTACATATCAAGATACAATATTCCAGGTATAAAAAGGTAATGTAGAGTAACATAGCAGAAATGCCTATCGATCGTATTGTGAAGTGGATATTTTTACCTGCTTTCAAAATACAATCAAGGAAATAGAGAATCAACGGAAAACGAGGCTATTCAGCTGTGATGTCAAACTGGGATCACATATGGTGGGTAGTATGAAAGATATAGAGACCAACAGTAGTTTATGCAGTGCTTTTAGAGTTATTTCATCGGATTCAGAATAATTGAAGGTTCTGATTTCGAATTGGAGACACTACCATACCTTTTCGAGCCGGGGCTGACCTTGACCAAAATTGTTCACCTCAAAACAGTCCTACAACCCAGGAAGAGCGAGTTGGAAATAATAAGTTATTGAATAACTGGTTAGTTCATTATAATCTATCGATACGTTTTTGCTATCAAATAAAGAATTACAATACATATAGTTTTAATAGTTTGTTTGCACATCAATCAAATGAGAAAGAGACATGGCAAATAAGACTGTTTCTAAAAATAAAACACGATAATGGCTTCGAAGGCCTTACCCCTGATGGTGCGCATATGAAGGAGTGAATATTGAGCTCCCAATACATTAAGAACTGATACTTATGACGTGAAGGCATTAGTTTTTCAGTAAAGGGAAAGTCAAATGTTATAGATCTTGCATGTTTTGACTAAACCAGATGCACTTGCGGCCATTGTTCTTCAATACCAACAGAAGTCTATCTGTTGTCAGGAAATTCAACAAGTCATAGCAGTGATAATTTGTGCATCAAGTAATGAGGTCAGAACCTAAATATAACATATTCTGAAAGTAAAGCATATCGGAATGATTGATATCTTTCAGTTACAAAGTAATGGATACTATTTTGATATGTATTGGTGGGCGATGAAACAATTTTCATCCATACTTCATTTAGATAGCGGTATGTTGTCATTCAACAGCTTTATATGTACACTACTGACTGTTGTAGTGGATGCAGAACAATTGAATATAGATAAACCTAAACCAAATTCTGGAAAGAATTTCATTCAGGATGGGGGTATTACAGTATCAATACACTTAAGTAATTTTCACTTGCCGAGGAAGGTTTGATACACTAGCTTAACCATTTCAAGTTCGATTTTTTTTATTTTGGGGTCAAAGGGTAAAGGGACATGGACAGAATTTCAGCTGAAAAAGTTTCAAATTTCAAATTTTATTTTTCCATGTCTAATATTTGCAATACTTAAATGAAGTTTTTCTAATCGTAAACCGAAATTTCAATATCAGTTGTTGAGTTACAAGTGAGACACAGCCCTTGCAATTCTTTGATATGTGAACAAGGCTCGTGTCATGTTTTTGTTTACATATACATGTAGATTGCTTACTAGAAAATATGATGTTTAAAACAAAATGAGATGTGTCAAACACTTTAAACTTTTTAATGGTGTTCAGAATTAACTTGTAATTTGAAAAATCTGCTTTAAACGAAACTTTTACAAATACGTTTAACCTATGTAAACAAACACATGACACGAGCCTTATTTACATAAGAAAGAATTGTGAGCTCTATATTTCCCATGTATCTCGACAACTGACATTCAAATTTTCCTAACCATTAGAAATAACTTATTAAAGCATTCTATACTTTAAAAATGGAAAAATAATTTGAAAATGTTCATCTCAAATCGTGTCCATATCCCCTTAAGGTTAGTATGATACTTCAAAGAAAATGCTTTTCATTATAGATATTCATTGGGAGGGGAATATTTCTTTAGCTATAAGTTAGAACCCCGGGGGAAAATTCTTGCAAGCTCTGATTAGTTACATTAAAACTTCTGAGTACATAATTATCTCCCTCACGCATAGCTCTTATCCTTAGACGAATTTGATTCCACTTTTTTGGCACACTGTTTTTCCTTATAATAGCTCTAAAACTTCATTGTTATTTCGGATTTCAAACATTTCGGTTGAGCATCACTGAAGAGACATAATTTGTCGAAATGCGCATCTGGTGCATCAAAATTGATACCGTATAAGTTTTACATAAAAGACCCACATCCTAAATAACTATTTATAAATAATTACATCAGTTAAATTTACAGGTGATTAAATCCCAAGAACTCGTAGCTCAGTTAGAACGCATAGCCACAAAATGTACAGCTGCAAGAAAAAAGATTATGCATTAAAAAAATAAACAATTTTATTTCACTAGCATATGCACGTAGCTATGTCACAATTCTTGTTCTTTTTGTAGACAAATGTGCTACATTGGATATCGACAGTCTGTATAGTGATGAGGATAATTAGCGGGGAAAAGCTCGTGTTCCTTTGCCTGCCTGCATTGTCAGTGTAATTAGGACAACCTATCCTGGGAAGAGGGGAGCGTATCATGGATTTACTCCCCACTAATTCCGCCTGGCATTGTGCTACATTCTCCTGAAGTGGTGGCTGTCATTGTAAATATATGTACCTAGATTGAAAGACCAAAAATCGCCCCTTAAAAGTTTTAAATTTAAGGTAAATCTTGGTAGCTTGTTTAGAAAAATGTACTATACAATAAAAGAAACAATAATTTCTTTCACTCCGGGAGAAATAAATGCCAAATTAAATATTTTTCCAAAAAACCCTTAAAATATGCGTAATTTTACTGATTTCATCTTATCAAAAATTTTAGAAAATAGTACAAATGACTTAAATAGGAGACATAATTCAAGCCCTATAAAATCTATAAGGTACAGGAGCTTCCGGGGATTTCGTCCCTGGGCCCCCACCAGGGCTTCACCCTGAACCCACTGTGGCCTCAAGGCGGCCCCCATACCCCCTGTTTCATAAAGTGGCGTTCACCGTAACCGCAATTCCTGGATCCGCCCCTACATTTTGCTGAATATTAACTACATGTATGTACAACCCAAGGAAACAAAACAAAACAAAAATACTCAGGGTTTTTTCTAATTCTAATGGCCTACAGAGTTACAAAATTTAATTATGAGAAATTGCTACTTGGGATAATTTATGCTGTGTAAATGAAAACATCTTTTTACTAAGAAAGAAAGAAATCTATGTACTTTTGTAATGATAAAGACCCCCACTAATGACACATACTTTTTTTACTTAATAAATGTAGAGTTTGATTACATATAATTTACTTACCAAAAGTACTTGGTGCCTTTATTTTTGTGACGGTACAATATCCTTTACAAAGCAAGTAAAGGCAATGTGAATTTAATATTTACATTGCCTTTGAATAACTTTACTGATTTAAGCCAAAGTTGGTAAACATTAACCTTAATTTGACTTAAAGGTAATGTAATGTCCCACATTGTCTTAACTTCACTTCAATGTAAATATGACATTTCAGGGACTTTAAGATCAATTCTATGTAAAAATCAAAGAAATCAGATAGGGTCTGGCCACTCAATGTCACAGATTTCTTTGATTTTCACAGTATTAACTTTACTTGCACCATCTTACATAATTTCAACCCCACCACCGAATTTCTACCATCCGTTGCCATGGAAACCGACAGCAGTCTATGAGGGCTAATTGAACTGCAAAATTCAGCCCGTTTTGTCCATGTTTTGTCCTTGTGGTATATAAAAAATTGAAAAAGACAGCTAATTTTCTCCATAAATCTCGATTCCCCATAAAATTCCCTCCTTATTTATGATATCTATATCCACCTATGGTAAAGAGTGTGTTACTGACCGCTGTACCAATGTATTATAATTTGGCACTTTGCCAAAAAGTGATTTTTTGTTGGATTTCATTGATGAATTTAGATAATTTGGAAAATACATACAGCATAATCAACTGCCATCAAAGGATGTCCATATCAAAGACTCTTAATATATATAAAAAGATTAATGGTGAAACGTAGTGCAATTGATCTGTAGTAGCATGAAAACTGTAGATTTGGGCATTTTGCCAAAACAGGATTTTTTGTTGGATTTCATTGATGAATTTAGATAATTTGGAAAATACATACAGCATAATCAACTGTCATCAAAGGATGTCCATATCAAAGACTCTTAATGTATATAAAAAGATTAATGGTGAAACGTAGTGCAATAGATCTATTGTAGTACAAAAACTGTAGATTTGGGCATTTTGCCAAAACGGGATTTTTTGTTGGATTTCGTTGATGAATTTAGATAATTTGGAAAATACATACAGCATAATCAACTGTCATCAAAGGATGTCCATATCAAAGACTCTTAATGTATATAAAAAGATTAATGGTGAAACGTAGTGCAATAGATCTATTGTAGCATGAAAACTGTAGATTTGGGCATTTTGCCAAAATGGGATTTTTTGTTGGATTTCGTTGATGAATT
Organism: Ostrea edulis; assembly: GCF_947568905.1. Taxonomy (NCBI): domain Eukaryota; kingdom Metazoa; phylum Mollusca; class Bivalvia; order Ostreida; family Ostreidae; genus Ostrea; species Ostrea edulis. The sequence goes on from NC_079168.1 coordinate 29,953,878, forward strand.
TAGATAATTTGGAAAATACATACAGCATAATCAACTGTCATCAAAGGGTGTCCATATCAAAGACTCCTAATTTATATAAAAAGATTAATGGTGAAATGTAGTACAATTGATCTATTGTAGTACGAAAACTGTAGATTTGGGCATTTTGCCAAAAATTCATACTAATGACAAATAATACAACCTACACCATTTTCAGTTAAAATGAACAATATGAGCAATTGATATTTCAAAAATAAACATGGAGAAGTTTAACATATTAATAAAAATTAGTTAGAGTGATTAAAAAAAACCATGTAAACATAAACTGTAATCCAGTAGGACCCCCCCCCCCCCCCCCCCCCCCAAACACCAAGTAGATTTTGCAATCATTTCCATAAACGAGCTATATTACATGTACTGTATTGTCATGTAAACTATTATCAATAACTATAAAAAGTCTTCTCAAGATATTGGGTAGATACCAATAAATTGTTCATTGTACTGCCTTGTATTTGTTGACCTTTGACCTGGAAATCATTAGGGTCATCTACTATTCATAACCAACCAACATATGAAATATCATAATTGAACAATAGGCCCAAGATATTGGGGAGACACCATTGCATAGAGTACTAGCTACATTGCACCTAGTCATTTTTAATTGATTGATTTATTGATAGTTTCCGCCACACTAAATTTTTTTTCAGTTTTCTGGTGGTGCCCAGTGTTTATTGGTGAAAGTGAGAACCCAGATACAATGTACCTGGGAAGAGACCACCGACCTTCCGAAAGTAAATTGGGAAACTTTCTCACTTAATACCAGCGCGAGCGGGATTCGAACCCGTGCCGACTGAGGCCGTGTCATTTTGAACGCTATGCTCCAACCACTCGGCCACGGAGGCCCCTGCCATTTTTAATCTTTTGACCTGAAAATCAATGGGGGTCATATACTACCAGTGACCAACGCCTGTATGAAATATCACTATCAATCAAAGGGTTCTGAAGAAACTGGTCAGACATCAATTGTACAGAGTATTGTATTGCACCTGGTGACCTTTGGACCAGAAAATCAATAGGTGTCATTTTCTACTGCAGAAACTGCATGAAACTTTAAAATTTATTGAAGTTTGTTCAGTGTTACTGTAATCTATGTTGACATACCAGTAATTAGTAAATTTATAATATTAACACAGAACAACTCATTTTTGCAAAGTTGTTTATTCAACAAACATGGATCACAATGTTATCCAAACAACACAATCATCTTTTTTTAAAAATCATTATAATAGTGATTTTCCTTCAACTGTTCAGTAATGAATCCTTATTCAGTAGGCTCACATAAGACACTTGCAGGTTAATTTTGCAATGTTTTAGTTACATTAGTCTTCTGACACCAAAACTTGATCTTAACTAAGTCATGGTGTTTCCTTAGAAGAATAGTTTACTGAATCAGGATGGACTTGTGTCGTGAGGTGTGTTCATTGACTGTAAAACTCGCAGTTTTTTTTCCATTCTCAAGAGCTCTTCTTTGTCTTCTATATCACATAAGAGTCATGGAATGCATCTTCTGCTCTTCAAGTTCTAAAAAATGTGTTGAACAAATATTGAAAAGTTCATCTAATTTTTCACATTTTCATACAGTACACACCTAATTCAATTTGATTAAACTAAATTTACATGTACAAGATCATTCATGATGCTAGAATAGTAATTTTACCACTTAATTAATTACTTAGTTGATAGATTATCATGCCCGCCCACCCGCCCCTCAAAAATCATCTGTGAAATAACATAGATTTATATATCTGGCATTAAATTATGCACTTCTGTTGACAAAAACTCGTTTGTCATCAATATATTTCTCAGAAAATAAAAATTAAAAAATAAAATCTTCCCACAGTCTGCCCCATACTTTTTGGTGACCCAGGATGATAATCTTACTAATTAAGTTGAATTGGCCTAAAGGATGTTATGTTTTGATACAGTTTGTATACATGTGTTTATGCTGTATTGAAGAGCTATTAATAGTGTTAATACTCATAAATTAACAAGATGTCCACAAACCTTATTGGTTACCTGAGTATTAATCAAATTTAAAAAAATTCAAAGTATCACTATAGCTCTAAGGGCTACAAAATCCATGTTATACACTACATGACTCTTTTGGACCCACATTCACAACCCTGTGTTTTCGAAATTCGCAATTTTGGTACCCCTTTCTGTTTTTCCTTCATAAGCATTCAGCTTTATTTAAGGTAGTTCCACCCTCCTGTGATGTCATAATATTTTGCGGAGTCAATGATTTAATAAGATTTATGCAAAACATGAACATAAATTGTGTTCGAGTCTTTTTCAATAGTTATTGTAAAAAATCTTGTATAACCATAAAATATTTCAAATGTATATGAATAATCAATGAGCTACATTTTTCACAATGCTATACGAGTTATTTCCCCCTAATTACAGGGAGCGCGCATCACATTACAGTCATTCGATGGTGTCAAGTAAGGAATAAATAGAACATTTGCAATTTCTGATTGCAATCAATTGCCAGTTAAGGAATTTTTCTAAGAATTAAGTGTAATGACTTGAAAACAGTATAACTGAACAAAATGTCTTAGTCACTGATTACATGTATGTGGCCCATGTGTGTTTTTCTTGCAAGCAATGTATGGTCATGATGTAACAAAGTATGTAAATATTAACTAGTCCTCAATTTCTTTAGATCAGAATCATGATGTCCTTAGTATATTAGCAATTCTTCATTATTAATTTCTATCAATATTTTCGACAACCAAACACAACAAAACATGCAATAAGATATGCCTAAAACACAACCAACGCATACATGTACATTATCAATTTATCGTTTCACAATGAACAACACTACTTGTTGCTAAATGTACACCAGATGCCAATAAACAAAGCATGTTAATTATCTTGAATTGGCATCTCTAGTGTAAAATTTTTGTTAAAATTTACTTGTTAAGAATTTTCAGGCATTATTATGAAGTCACCCCCCCCCCCCCCCCCCTCATCACATGTATGCTTTCATTGTGCTCTTAATTCTAGGTGTCTGTTGTTTTAAAAACAGACTACTACTGAAATCCTCAGTATTAATTGCATAATTTGGACACAAATAAATGTCAAATACACTTATAACCCCCCCCCTTCCCCAACTCTACAATTTAACGAAGTGTATATCTGAAAAAGTTTTCTCCATAAAATTGAAGAAATCAAACCCTGGTTCTAAAACAAAATTCTCAATTTTGGTATAGAGCATTTTTAAAAGTACCGTCAATCCAGAGTCCTTAGATTTACAATCTATGTTAATTCCCCTTGTCCCAAAGATGCTTAAAAGAAATTTGAAAAGAATTGGAAGGGTGGTTATCAAGAAAAAATATTAATGTTCAATTAACGTCTTATGATGACTGACGCACACAAATAGCAACATGTAGGTCACTTGAGTGATTCTCAACATTGACCTAATTAGAATTAATCATTTTTACAAAAGATACTGAGCTCATACACATGTGTACATATATACAGGACTCGAAATTAACATATGCCCGTCAGTCTGTGACTAGTTAAAAGTCTGGCGGACTGACTGACATTTGTTTTTGTCAGTCCGATGGGACTGGTTAATTTTCTAAAGCATCATTTTGGAAAATATACTTTTGAAATTTTATACACACATTTGGCATGCTTCGATCTGAAGATATCAGACGAATCTGATTCGTAAATATAAATCCCACATTTAAGTGTTACAATATTGTCTGAGGCATATTGAGTTAAATTTCATTTTGATAACATTAACGAAATATGTTTAATTATTTCTGGAAAACCCTGTTGGACTGGTAAATTCTTCTGCGGACTGGTTGAAATTATACCCCATCATTCCAGCTGGACTGGTGACATAAAAAGTTAGCTTCAAGCCCTGATATATGTGCGTCATTGACAACAAAAGAACTAGTCTTTTTGAGTATGCTAATTAAGTGAAGTAATAAAAGTTTTTAGGAAGTTGTGATGAAAACGTTTCAAGTCATCATGTCGCATAAAAAATGGATGGTCTCCTGTGATTATTCTAGATAATTCAGTTTCCATGCAGGCTCTATAACCAAGAAACTAAACCCAATGTACCACATTCCCCACATCTATTAATTTGTTTTAGGATTTATAATACTGGGATTCAAATTTGAATTTCAAATTATGTATTCAATGTGTATGCATTAATGCTGAATATTTACCTCCTAAAAGTCAGCAACTTGGTCAACTCCATCTTTAGGTGATTTGCACAGTATGATGCTCATACAGCTGAAACACAGAAAAGCACACATTAATTACATAAAATAGTGGTCATGTACTTTGGCCAAAATATGTGATTATTGAATGAAAAAGTAAGAATTCAAAAGTATTTGAATATTTACAATTTACATTCAATATTTTTTGATTTACTTCAGTTGACAGGACCTACATGTATTAAAATTTGAGGGTCCAGTTACAGGACCCAATTCAAAATCATCAATTTTTCATCATTTAATTTTTCCAAATCAAGTGTCCTAAAGTTCATAATTACAGAGATGAGAAAACGTTAAATCATAATAGTATTTGTGTGATTTCTTCTGTAGATTAGAACCGTCACATATTAGTGGGGGTTACCACAGGTAAACAAACTTGAAAGTAGCCTGGCTCACCAATATATATGATTTTAACAATCTTTATCTAGAATGCACACAGGCATTCACATGTTTGTTTTCATTGTAAACTTGACAGTCAGAGAGAGAGAGAGAGAGAGAGAGAGAGAGAGAGAGAGAGAGAGAGAGGTCATCACTTAGGATTACATAAATTAAGCCTAGTCCTTTTGAAAATTTCCACATGAAACATGATTTTATAAGTATTCCCCAATTTTTACAGATCCTGAACTCTGTGTAAATGTGATAGGAAACTCCCTGAGTGAATGTTAGGTTGGGGGCATACTTAACTAGTATTCTATATTGTACACCCATGCAGTAAATGACAGGACTACTTACAATGTTCAGTCTACATGTATACCCCTATAGCTGACTAGCCTGGCCGGCAGTATAAAATAAATTGGGGTTCTCATATGTTTACTATAAAGCCAAATTTTCTGATACATTTTATTCAGCCTTTACTTTAGAATTTGGATTCTAAATCAAATAGAATACTTACGTCAATACAAGTTCCAACACGGCAACAGGCAGGGCTTTTTTCATATTTTCTATGGATATGTCTGTCAGCCTTCTGTTTCCCTGGTCATTTTTTTAGTCGGATGTGATGCAATAAAGCGTTAAATTCCACAACATTTACTTTTTCTACGAATACGTAGACGATTGGATGCAAGAGTCCGGTGACTATGGCAAAGATCAAACGGATTTGTATTCCATGAAATAAACCGGAATCCTTTCGCACAATTGAAGATAAAGATCGTGGTAGTGAATTAAGTGAACAAAGAGCATCTGATATTGATAAACTTCTGAAGAACAAATTGAATAAAAACTCAATTTCCACCTCCTGCCATACTGAAAACAAATGAAGGCTGTTCATATCTCCAATACAAGAGAGTGTTACAAAGGGCAATAACTCTTTCTGGTGTATTTTGGTTTGTGCACCAGATGAAACTACTGGTTTATGTGTTTACCTTTGGTTTCTCCACAAATGTGTTTCTGTACTTTTTTAAAGTAAGATTCAATACATTTTACTAGCATGTGAGTTTACACCAAATGACTGGGCAAATATATTTTATCCCTCTCTAAAAATTACATATATCAAACCCTTATACATCATAAAAATAATTATTTCTATTGTTTTCAAGGATTAAATAAATACAAAAATTTTTCTAAAAGCTAGAACCTAGCTCAAAATAATTTTTACAATTGTTGTTTTTATAAACAATAGCGTTTAATTTTTGATTATTCAAAATATAACATATATGTGCATATCTTGTCCAGCTGTTGTTAGAGGATCGGTTTCCATGGCAACCGTTGCTAAGTCAAACCTTTGCATGTCCTTTTTGTTTTATATCTATCATAATATTGTTACACACAAAGTTTCATAAAAATCTGTGACATACCGTGGCCACTGAATTTTGATAGTTACATAGAATCAGTCTTAAGGTTCATTAAAGTTAGTATTTAATCAAGTAAAGCAGATAGATGAAGTCCTGAAATTTCACCTTTACTTGTCATAAAGTAAACTTCTAATGACTTTACTGGACTGTAAAGTGCATCATTGCACATCTTTAATATTCCTAACTGGCTTTACTTAGAAGTAAATTTCATCTTTAATTATTTTTAATTGACATTACTTGAAAGTAAATTTGATCATTACTGAGAAGTAAAATTGATCATTTGTCATCTTTCATTCAACTTATCAAATTAAGATTAATCAAAAATGAAAAAAAATGAGATTGCAATGAGCTTTTTTTATTCAAAGTAAGCTAACAAAGATATGTTCTAGTACATATAAAAATATTTATTCAACTATTATTAAGTACAACATACATATACTTGTATAAGGGCAAACTAAAATACAATTAAGTCCTTGTCACATTACTCTTTTTTCAAATTGTCAATTCACAAAGAAAATTGCCTGTAATCAAAATTATCATTTTTCAGTATTTTCATTTGAAGATTAATGCGATAAAAACATCAAATTTAAGATGAAAAGATTTACAAAAGTTCCTGTAGTAATAATTTCAGACCAATTATTCAAGATAGTGAATAAATGTTTAAAGAACAGTCACATATTTCAAACACAATCACTATATTAAATTTTGATTTGTTCCAATATCCTATTTAAAAACAATATATTTTTTTACATAGTTGATACGATAAATTTGTATTTGTAATAAAACAAAACGCTTTCGTAAATTTCAAAATCAGATTAATATAAAATGGAGCATGGTACAAATATTGCGATATGTACTTATACAGAAAATAGGCTTATTGTCCAAGTCCCAGTGAAAATCTCATCTAAATATCCAAAAGAATTCATCTGCAGCCTTGGGTTTCTCTTTTATAGATCTCCCGTTCTTGTTTAGACGAGTCTATTTCTTCTTGCCAGACAAATTTCTATGTATGTTTTAACGGAATTGCTTTCCTATGAATATCGGTATGTCAAGAAGCCCTCATCATCTTCTTCATCGCTTGGCATCATTTATGACGTAGTAATGAGGGTTCTTCAACATGCCAACGCCCGCCCCAACATGGAACCAGTTTGTTAAAGGTCATATCCGAAAGACCCGTGATTCTCACTTCAAAATCTTGAACATTTGGCAAAGGAGCAATCACTACCTATGTTTACATCTTAGGTTTGAAATGGCCACGAGCGGGGCTCAAATTCACCACCTTCCGGTTACGAGACAAACACTTTACCACTGAGCTACTGCGACCAGTCACAATTACTCAAAAATGTAATCGATCAATAATCAACAACTTAAAGGAATTTTGTGTAATTGATTACTAATTGAGTACAGTCAATTTTGCCCTCTAATCGATTGCAATAGATTACTTTAGAGGATGTAATTGATTAGTTACTTTAGATTTCTTATGTGTACATGTATGGAAAATAAAAATGGTGACAATCGTATGTTCATAACTTTAATATTAAACATGTACACAACCCATGTGCATTGCAACAAATCTTCAAGTTATATTCAGATGATTGATTTGTATTGAATTATTTTTGATAGCTTCTAATCGTTAAAACAAAGAGTATTTTAACCATGTCCCTGTCCTCCTTTATTATAAGGTTCTCTTATTCCAAGTTACTCTTGTAAATCAAATCTCAGTTGAACTGAAATAAAACTTTGGAGTAATATTACATATATATACTGGTATATTAGATGCATACATATAAATATGACGCATTGTTAGCCTGGGCAACATCAAAAGTTCAATGTCTAATTCAAAAAAATAATTCAGTTTTCATGTTGACCCAAATCGATTATCATGCAATAACGCAATAGTACTAAATAAGACTATATACATTTTCTAATTCTTATTTTAAATGTTCATTAAAATGTAATAAATGTTATTTCCAAATTTCCAATGAGTCACTTCAGTCCTGCTCACTTTCTTCCTGCTGAAGTACTGCAATTATTCATGTATTATGATAAATAGAATATTGGATGAGTGACCGAAACTTGTGGGAGTTTTTACCCCCCCCCCCCTTTTCAATCAGACATTGAGCTTTTCATCTTGTCCCTTAACTTGCTAAATTACAAAATAAAAACTAATGGTTATTTTGTAATGTTTACCTTCATTATACCAAGACATTGGACTTAAATGTAATAAAGGAAAAGAGGAAATAAAATGTATGAACGAACCAGGAATCAAACCTGGGACCTCTATGTATGAACGAATCAGGAATCAAACCTGGGACCTCTGCATTACTAGTCAGGTGCTCTAACCACTGAATTACCTAAGCCGATATTCATAGTCCATATACCTCTAACTACAACAAATATTTACTTTTCATTACATATAGAATATCAAATTCGAAAGTTACCTCCTTGAAATGCTAAGCAGCTCCACTCCCTTCATTTTTCAATATTTTAGTTTGTGATGGCTATTGAAAAAAGAACCTGTTAATAGAAATGGAAGATGCGATGATATTATATGATGATGAATATTTACATTTTTTCACAATACGACTAAAAGGTAAGCCAGTTATTAATCCATTGTTTCGCTTGTACTTGCACTATATAGAATGCAGAGGCGGATCTAGAAAATTTTCACAGAGTTTCAAATGCACCTTTCTTGTCCCCAGAGGAGATAATGACACATAATATATTAACTTACATTTTGTTAAAAATATTCAACAAAAGTAGGGAGCAACACCTTTCCAGATCAGCCACTGTATATGTAAGATAATAGTAATACAGAACGGTAGTGGAAATGGACAGAAAATGTATGAGTAAACTCAGATTAATCAATCATACAATGTACTTATACCAATCCACAATATAATACCAACCCTATGTTAACACGTCCTCTGAAAGGAACTAACGTTCGACATTTATACATGTATCAGACTGTCAAAAGTCTTTATTACAGTGAGTAACTCTCCTTTCTAATAGTAAGTGCTTGTTTACATACAAATTTCAGCTACCTACCTGGTTTTCCGAAGTCGATTGATGGAAGTCTCCATCTCAGTAGATAAAAGCTCCTTTCTATGTCTTCTTTCCACATTTTAATAAAGAGCGCAATTCGCACAAAGGACCTTTCAAATTGATTCTCTGAGCCTGAATTTCAATGCACCAAATATGTAGTCAGGTTCCCGAGACCCCTCTGCATCTATTATAGGGATCAGGCAGCAGCCGACGCCATCTTGAGAACCGAGAATTTCTCGGGCACACAGAAAATATTAATTTTTGAACACCATAACATTTTACAAACCTTTTCTTTCACTGAAATCGATTCACGGGTGTGTATTTGCTTCATATATGAATAATTATACACGTACAAATGCTTATTGATTTGTTTTACCGAATATGCAGAACTTTGATTTGATGATACTTAACTGTTAATAATGTTTCGTTTTTGACATGGATCTAAAGTCCTAATAGAAGTACATATTTTTAGACAATTGATTGGCGTGGTTAAAATCACTTACATCAACTAGTTTTTCTTTAACTGAGCCCTTGCCTTTTACCTTGTGACCTCTAAATCATTAGAGTTCATATGCTTTTTGTAGGTAATCATTGCCTCGCAAGCATTGGGCTCAAAAGATATAAAATGGACAACAAGTATATTAAGTGACAGACCAGTGCAGTGTAATACCCCCCTTTCTCAAGGGAAGGGGGCATACAAGTTAAATATTTTTGGCCTCAAACTTCTTTTTAGCCATGTGTTAAAAAAGAACCAAATGTTTGGAAAGATGTATTTTATCTACACATAAAAAGACGTTCTCAAGAATGAACAATCTTGCAAACTTATTTTACAGGTGTTTGACAGACTACAGATAATGGGAGTTTCAACATCATATACAGGAGCAGGTCGGATAGTGGATGAGGTTGGAAAGCATAATCATGATGAGATTATTGATTTTGTCCGAGAAGGTGGAAAAATAAGATTAATTGGGGGACAATATTAATAGACATTTTAGTATCAAGCACGAGTGTCTGAATCATCATACCCACATGCTCAAGTGGTTCGCATCTGCAATTATTACGCAGAGCAATATATTTTCAGAGCTTAATGCCCAACCACAAGACCAAGCTAAAGACCTCCCCATGAAAGCTTTCCAACCCACAAACATGGGTGACAAAATCCTGAAAAATAATCATGGAATCCACATCTGCCGCATTGTAAAAGAATTTTGTCCCAATTTACAATTCCTACATGAAAACGCACAAAATGTCATAAGGGGTGATTACACAGACACTCTGCAACAGAAAAACTTGGTTGTTCCCCTCCAAACACTGCCCTTAAACGAACAAAAATATGCAGATGTAGTTATATTTTAGACAATTATGAGTCCACTTTATCTCAATTTTTTACAGCTGCTGAGCACGATTTTCACAATGTTCATATTGGAGGGTACCAACGGACCCGTGAAAGGTTTTCTGGTGCCAAAGGCCTTCTCACTGGAGGAGCTACACCCCAGTAGAGGTTTGATTACCTATATCTCATTTCATTTGAAATATAGCATGCAGGAATGAACTTCCTCACTCTAATTTTCTAAATCTTATTTTCGCCAGATTCATATATAATGCCGCACAAATAAAACTGGCTAGAAAAACTGTACATGAAGATGTAAAAAAAACCACTTTGACCATGACAAAGATTTGTTCATTTCATTTTTAAAAAGCTACGTTGTTGAGGCGCTGTGTGATTTCTATGGGATGGAAGCGCCAGAGGATATTCTAACGAAGAATGTACCTCCTGAAGAGATGGATGATTAAGAGCAAAAGATGTGGCTTCAAAACAAATTAGACATATTGATTGATCATTATGTGCTAGCCATTTCTACCAATGCCTCTGGTGATCAAAGAATATATAGGGATGCTTCAAATGTTACCCAACTAGAAGTAAATCTTCCAGATGGAGAAACTGTTACTACCAATGTTACACGTATTGCAAGAACCAGTGAAGTAAAAACATCCCATGATAGACTTAAACATTACGCACATACTGTACTTCAACTTGGCCTTCTGTTCATTCAGTTCCTAGATATTTGTAAAGTGCCAGACAGACAAAGAATGATCACAATTTTTAAGTTTATGATGAGGGTTTTGAAAGCTTTGAATGCAAAAAGCAAGTATGCATTAGAAATGCTGAGATTTTTCTGTCATCAGCAAGCAACATACAGTCTTCAAGAAGCAGATCAAAGCTTTTATGGACTCTTTGTCAATACCACAGGTAAAATTGATGGGCATATCCTAGCAGACCTCCAAATGGAGCACATAATTCGAAGGTTGAAAAATCTTTACAAACATTCTGGTCCATTCAATATTCAAAGATTCATGGTGAAGAAATCAAATAGCTTATATGGACTTATGCAAATATGCGAAAATTTTGATGAAACAAGCAACGTGATAATTAGAAGTAAAAAAAAACCCCCATAAACTCAAGAATGCACAACCTGAAGAGCTACAGATTGTCTCTGATTTAAGGGGAGTTAGACCATTTCAAAACTGGTGGGATATAAAGTCCCACCAGTTTCTCCCACATACACAATCTTGTTACATTTTTTACAAAAAACTCCATACACTACATTGCAAGATTTACAATTATTATAATTTTTGATGTGATAATTGTTTCCATTATCAGAGACATGTCTTGAATTTATCACTCATCAGAAGGGAAACTAATGGACCTGTGGCTGTTCATTTTTATTCCGATTTTCACACCATAGATGATTATAGCATAATAGGCATTGAAAAACTGTACAAGAGCGATATTTACCGGAAAAATAGAGAAAATCTATGGAAGAAAAAGCTTAATACATATGTACCAGTTGGTATAAACAAAAGGGAACATTACTGTCTATAAACTATCTTAATGAACATTTTTGGGTGTAGTACATTATGTATATGTGTACTATCTATTTCAAAAAAAATTTTTTTTTTTAAATATATGTTTATGTATATGCAAGAATTTACTTTACACCAATTAGAGTCCACTTACAGGTATGATTTAAAAGGTTATTACAGTAGTTCTCGCAATTTTTCAGATGTTTTGACGCAATTTTGATACATGACGTTGCCTTTCAGATGTATGTACATTGTGACGTCATAATACGTTGTTCAACGTTAGTTGCTATGCATTTTAATAAACACGACTGATGAAGGCTGGTAAAATGGCTGAAATATTTCGAAAAGTGTTTTTATGGTTTTTTTTATTATTCTTACAAAAGAGAGACTTTGGATATATATATATATATATATATATATATATATATATATAGCTCTGATTTTTAGACGAATTTGATTCCAGTGTTTGGCACTCTGTCTTTCTTTTTAGTTCTTACAAGTTTACTGTTCTTTCGGATTTACAAAATTTTGGCTTGAGCATCAATGAAGAGACATTATTTGTCGAAATGCGCATCTGATGCATCAAAATTGGTACCGTATAAGTTTTACATTATGATCCTTGGGTCGAGTCCTCTGCTGGTTGACTGTTAGTCCCTGAGGGTCTCTACAGCCCAGTAGCTAAGTATTTCGTTACTATCTTGAAAATACGGATGCATATTTAATTGCTGTGATGAAATTTAGAAATTCATTTCAAAATTAATGATTATCTCCCTCATGCATAGCTCTGGTCCCTAGATGAATTCGACTCAAATCTTTGACACTCTGTTTTTCCTTTTATTTCTTACATGTTTATTGTTATTACGGATTTTCAGAATGTTTGCTTGAGCATCACTGAAGAAACATTATTTGTCAAAATGCGCATCTGCTGCGTCAAAATTGGTACCGTGAATTTTTTAGATGACTTACATAAAAAACTACCCACTCGCTTCAAATGCCTACAATTCAGAAACTAGATGTGATATACATAACTTGCCGGTCTCCTTGAATAGATTGATGTTTGAACTACTTGCATGCGAAATTGCAAGCCACAGGTTCTTGAAATATCAGAGATATACACCACCATTCTCTCGATTTCACGTGTTTGTTTTTACTAGGACATTTCCCAGTCCAGGTCATCGGGTGGATTCTCGCCTATGACAGTAGCGAAATTCAAACTACTGTGGAAGATTTCGGACTCATCAATTACAACTTCACATGAAATATACGCTACTTACTTCCTCATACTTTAATAAAGTTCTCTATGTTCGCCGTATCTAGGTCGCTTATTTTACAAAACATCAACTCCTGACTCTGTCTGCCATTTTGAGAAACACACTCAAGACCCGAAATACCTAAAACTTTAAAGAAGGGCAAAATGGGTAAAAATAATCTAAATGAAATGAAATAAAGAAAAATAAAAAATTAAGGAAGCCAAAACTTAATGTTAAATTTCCTTCTGTAGGTGCAATATTACAAAAAATAATTTTTTGATCAATTTTATGGACATTTAGATTTTAAGTATATCGGGTATTTAGTGATCTCATTAAAATGGCAGATCTTGTCAACAGTTGATGCTGCTGGGGAAACAATGAGTCGTGTAACGTACTCAAGAAGAACAGTATTTAAGTATGAGGAAGTAAGTAGCGTATAATTGATGTAAAATTTTAATTGACAGGTCCGAAATCTTCCACATTAGTCAGAATTTCGCTGCTGTCATACTCGAGAATTCATCCGATGACCAGGACCGGTAAATGTCCTAGTAAAAATAAACACGTGAAATCAAGAGAATGATGACGCGTATCTCTGTTATTTGAAAAAACATGTGGATTGAAATTTCGCATGCAAGTAGTTCAAACATTAATATATTCAAGGAGATGGGCACATTATACATATCACACGTAGTTTCTGATTTCTTAGGCATTTGAAGCGAATGGGTAATTTTTTTATCTGAGTCAGAGTTAGGCACCTTTCTATTTTATGGTATCACAGAGTTCGGGCTCAAAAACGGCTTAGTCCCTGTCAGTGTGCTTTCAACATGTCCCTCACCATTTTAATGTTGACAAAAACCCAGTGATTGAAATTTTTAATTGTTATGCAACAAGAGTTCCATGTAACATTAAACGGAACAGTGGATTTCGGAGGGAATGCCAAGACAGCACCTGGTTAAAACCAAATACTTTTTGTGCAGATGAACAGAAAATATTTTCGACACTGTTTATGAAAGTAAGATCTACTCGATTTTTCCCCATTAACAAATTCATGGTGATTTGCTAATCATTTATAAAAAGTAATTCCTTTTCGGAACTTTATGCAGATGCAAGAGAATTATTCCTTGACTTTTAATTTCACCAAGTTTTTGACTTTCGTATCGACATTAAGATCTTGCTCAAGGTAAAACTTTGGTACCAATGTGTAAAAAACCACTCAATTTCAAAACATCTGTAAGGTTTTCTTTTCCCGTGTTTTTTTTTTTTTTACAATATCATCTCTGCCACTGTAATTACACACAAATGTACTGCTTGAAATGATTTATTTATTGATTGGGGAAATCAATATAACAAAAACATGGATTTAACAATTTAACAATTGAATGATAAATCAAAGTTAGTATTAACAGTGTTTTTCAGTTTAACGGCATTTGCTGTCAACCTCCCAGCTGTTAACGAACGGATCCACATCATTTACAGTTCGCCGTGATGATGTCATCATGTCGTCATACACTTCATTGTTGTTGGTTCCAAAAAGTCCACCTACTTTTCCGTGGTACCATCCACTTACAACGAGTTTAAGTTGATCTCTTGGAATGTTATAGTTGACGGTGAATCCACGGCCGTACACGTTAAAGGACTGCTCCTCTGAAACCACACTTAATTCTCCAGATCGGTATGGGGTGCTGATAATTTTTCCATCAACACGAAGCTGCAATATAATTTAAAGTATTGGAAATTGGTTAAGGATCTTAATTTTTTATGTCGGGGGAAAGGACGAATGATACCCAATTGAAATTCCATGCAGATTAATTTAATTATTCAAAGAAATTCATACCTTTCCATTGGGGGCGATTTGTAGTTTCTGATTGGCTGTCATGATGATGAGTTGTTGTTTGTCTTTTCCGAGGAAATTCATGATGACAGAGAAATTTCCATCAGTGTAGTCTCGTGCTAGAACATATGAACATTTTCCAGAGAAAGCGTACTCCTCACCATCGAAGGTTGTGACGCGGTTGCCATTCAAAGTAGCAACAGCTGAAATAGAACGATGATATTAATTCAGAACTGAATATATACCAATTACAACAATGAAATAACAAATTAATTCCAGAAGATATACATGTATTACGAAGACATTTCAGTACCTCTGAATGGTGGAATCCAGTTAGAAACATCAGAATCGGGAATGTACTCCGACAGAGATCCCCATTTGTTGGAATATTTTGGGACATAGGAGTGTAATCGATTGACATACTTGGTGACTGATATTTTAGGAAGTTCCCTCAAAGACGGCATAGCTACAGGCAGGTAAGTGTCCATTTGTATTTCCCCTGATTTTGGGTTGAAAACAGTAATCCTAGAGTTTTGAAGGTTGGAAATGGAATTCTAAGTATCCGGGATCCAAACTGTTAAAAGTCTTATTTTATTAAGCCGACTGTTGGATAATCTCTCATTCTACGTATATACTGAAAGAAGATTAACACAAGCTTTGGCGCCAAACTAAAAAAACGCCATTCCCATTCTTGCGTTATCGTGAAGTCTTATGATGGAGGATAATTCTTCTCATGTAAAATCACTCGGGTAGCTATGGAAATCCTTGTTTCAAAACAGATTAAAACTTGCAAACTGCACGAGTGGATACAGTACCTGTAAAATTTCTACGACAACTTCTGCAATATGATGCCTGATATTCGTTAGTCAACATAAACAGAATGACTAAGCCTCCAATATATAGCCAAAACGGGAATGGCTCTTTCAAGTCTGGCGACAAAGCGTGTGCTGATTTTCCTTCGCTATCTATGTACCTGACAGTCAGCTTAATAAAGCTTATATTTTTAACACTTTTGATTTCGGATACTTAGATCACTTGGGTAGAAAAAGACTAATCAGGAACAAAAGGTCAACCAGATAGAAATCATCATCAGGTACGAGCATTTCTGGTCTAATATTTTTTAAAATACCTCATTACAAATTCAGAAAAGAGATGGATTAAATTGATATACATGTACGTATACCATGTTTTATTTTCTTCATACGTTTATTGCATGTTTTCCATATGTTTATCTAACGTTTTGTTTCATATCTTTAACAAATGCATCTGGGATAATTACGATAGAGATACAATCAATGTGACACTTGTTTTCAATCTCGACCCGATTAGACCTCTCTCGTGTCATTATCCAGCCTGACACAGGTACAATTATGAAACTTGTCTGGGCCCAGTTACGAATTAGATCCGCTTGGTTGTTATAAGTCTGGACTTCTATTTAAGTTTAATATCCTTATTTTTCTTTTCTACATATGCTACATCTAGAATTTTCTTCGACGTTTTCCCCTTTCTTTTAACCATGTCCATTCCCAGCAGCAGTGAGTTACCAGATTCCTAGGTAAGTTTATAAGGTCTTTGTGTTCGTACTACAAACTTTATCTTTTGAGGAAATGACTCCCTTGGCTGAAACAACAACTCCTGAATTTCTTAACCCGATAATCATTTTTATCGCATTTTCGCATTAAGTTCTTCCTTTACTTCGCAATAATTTCCTGCCTCTTTTACTTGGGGTAAATTACAAAGTGTCCTCTAAACCATCATGATATGATTCAATATATCAAATCGATAACGATATATGACGTGTAAGTTTTCTAAATAGTTTTTTTAAAATTCTGCACTGAATACATTAAATTGAGCTTTTTAACCACTTGTCATTTGTCTATCCCTTTGTAAATTGTTCATATTTTCATCTACTGGGCATATTTTATCTACTGGGCATATTTTTATCTACTAAGGATATTTTTATCCACTGGGGATATTTTCACCAAACCAAATGTACGTGTTGTCCACATTTATGTTCAGGTGGTCCATGCATGTTTTGCCTAAATTTTATCATGTTTTGGCTTTCTAAATGTTCAACAGAAATAGAGAATGATTGTTGTGAATAGAAATTAAAACATACAAAAATGTGTTTGTAAGATGTGTATAAGAAATACCGGGAAGTATGCATGTTTGACATAGCAGGAGGTTGGCCATGTGGTCTCTCTACCTGTAACTTGGCTATGTATTTGAAGTAGAAGTAGAAAATATAAACAAGGGTGACTTGAGGTAATCCATAC
Organism: Ostrea edulis; assembly: GCF_947568905.1. Classification (NCBI taxonomy): domain Eukaryota; kingdom Metazoa; phylum Mollusca; class Bivalvia; order Ostreida; family Ostreidae; genus Ostrea; species Ostrea edulis. The sequence goes on from NC_079168.1 coordinate 29,971,212, forward strand.
AGATGTGGCCGTCAGACGGGTTCGATTGCCGGTGAATACAAAGCTCAGTAGATTCGGGTGTCCGGATTCGAATCCAGGTCTGATCCGTGGCATTTTCTCCCCTCCTCGTACGCACTGAAACGTCCGTTCAGTCAGGACACCTTTCTGTAAAATTATATAACATTTCCCAGGACACTTAGTTAAAACAAGATGACCTAAGGTCACTCCTATATTGAATTTTGGGTTACCTCAAGATATCATTCTGTGATGTGAAATTATACAATATACACAATAGTATTTTGTTTTAAAACACGAGTGCCCTATACAATGAAATTTCCCCAGGAATCATTTATGATGTGTAGTTATACAATATTCTACCACGATTATTGCAAAGATCAAAGGAAATATCATAAATTATACAATTTACACAATTTTAGAATATTTCCATATATATATATGTATATATATATATATATATATATATATATATATATATATATATATATATATAATATTATATTATATTATATTATATTATATTATATTTGACGAGCCAAGGGTAAGCTTTGTTTACCTAGAGTTGTTTAAGGAATGTTGCCGGTGTCACCCGACCATTGATGTCAAGCATAACAGAACTGCATAAAAGGCCAATATAATGAACAGTAATCAATCTCATAATTCCTATAAAGGCGAAGATAATGAACAATGATCAATCTCATAACTCCTATAAAGGCGAAGATAACGTACAGTGATCAATCTCATAACTCCTATAAGCAATACAAATCAGAACGTTATGCAAACACGGACCCCTGGATATACTAGAGGTAGGATCAGGTGACTAGGATGAGTAAGCATTCACTGTCGACCGGTCACACCCGCTGTGAACCCTATATCTTGATTAGGTAAACGGAGTTATCCGTAGTCAAAATCAGTGTGCCAAGAACGGTCTAACAATCGATATGAAACACGTCAGACAGCGTTTGATTCATTGATATGTTATATTATATTATCCTTTTTGTTGTATCTGAAATATATGGTGACATATTTCTGTCATCACTTGTCAGATAATCATGTCGACTAATTAAATAACAAAATCAATTTGTCAAATTTTCATGTCAACTAGTCAGATAATTTTCTGCATTTTCTCCTTTTTTCAAATGATGATGAGTTTAAAAAGTAAAATGCATTCACGATCAAAATGTGCCATCCACTTAATAAGGGTCTGAAAAGCTGACAAAAATGTTCTTGCACATCAAGATAATGATCTTTTTGTCGACTTGTCAGATGATTGTGTTGACTTATCGGATATTAAGACAGAAAATAGATGTCACCTAATGGCATTAGCAGAGTAGAATTAAAAGATAATGAGAGAGTTTGAACGAGAATAGTTTTCCGACATAATGACATAATCTAGTGTCAAGTCGACATGATCAAATGTTAAGTTGACGTAATTATCTGACAAGTCAGCATGATTATCTGTCAAGTGATGGCAGATGAGATGTGAATGAAATCAATACTAAACGTTAGGTACCATGGCAGATGCACAAGGTAAGATATTGTTGACTAAAATACTACCAGTAATTGCAGCATCTTAAGCCTATATATACTAGCGGAAAAAAGAAACTGTGCATTATTTAATACATTGTATATGAAAAAATAATAAAAAATAAAAATGAACAAATTTTAATTTTTGTAATACTGTTAACAAATGTAATCATTACAACATTTGATAATCCATTAATGTTAACGTCTAATAACGTCAATTTCAGTACATTGAAACACTGTTTTCGAATTTGAATTAACAAAGTTGAAAACGCGTGTGACCACCATTTGCATTCACGCATGCTTGACAACGGCGTCTTATTGATGCCACTACAGTGTTCAGAAATGCTTGAGGGATGTTGTTTCATATGATGGTTAAAACTTGGTCTAAATCAACCAATGTCACTGGCGGAATTGGTAAACGGCGTAGATGTCGTTCCATTTTATCCCAGACGTGCTTGATCGGCGATAAATCGGGGGAAACAGCTGGCCAAGGCAAGACATCGACATTCTGTTGAACAAAAAAGTCCCTGACTACACGTGCAACACGTGGTCTTGCATTGTCTTGCTGCAGAGTGATGTGATTTTGCTGTCTCTGTATGAAGGGTATCACATGGCGCTGAATAATTTCGTCTCGATAGCGTACGCCGGTGAGATTTCCATTGACAATTTGTAGAGGGGTCCTTCCACGTGCTGTTATTCCACCCCACACCATAACGCTACATTCACCGAATTATCGACGTTGCACAACACAAGCGTCCTGGTACTGCTCCCCAACGCGACGATACACTCTACAACGAAATCTACAAATGAAATCTAAATTCATCAGTGAACAAAATATTGGCCCAGTCCTGAATTCTGAATCGCAGATGTCGTCTGCACCACGCTAGTCTAGCGATACGATGACGTTGAAGCAGTATTGGGCGCACCACTGGACATCTTGGTCTTATGTTGTGCTCTCGCAGACGATTACGAACAGTTTGTGGACTGATTGGTCGAAGTCCAGGGATGCTACGAGCAGTCAAACTTGTTGTCTGCAAACGATTTCTCAGGTGCACAAGTCTAATGTGGTTGTCCTGTCGACGCAACCTCACAAGAACACGCCCAGAACGTGGTCGATCCCGAGTGTTACCAGATTGTTGCAAGCGTCTCCATAATGACTGGATGGTGTTCCGATGAACTCCAAAGTGTCTTGCTACGATATTTTGTGCCATGCCAGCTTGAAGCATCCCAACAGCATGGTTGGTTTTCGCTGAGTAGTGGCATGACAGAAGGGTAAATTTTGAAAAACTAAAGTGCTTTCCTTAACGAATAGTGTCCAAACAAACCTTTTACACTTCTTACTCCAGTAAAACTCGTGCGTACGAACACTTTAATAAACAACATGTGTTCGCTAATCATGAAAAAGTCCGTGCATCTGAGTCGGGTACTATCCGATATTGTTAAAAAACATCACCTTTATCGATTGTTTAGATTTTATAAATATAAACAATAAATGTAGAAAAATTATACTAAATTTTATAATGCAGTTTCTTTTTCCGCTAGTATATATGTGGGGTGAACTGTTAACGGTATTCAATTTTAGCAATCTCAAAACCCTCGATAATAATGCCAAAATTAAATCCTCGCTAAGAATTCTGTTTATACGGTAATATGCCTCATATATTATCATTTACGTTTCAGGTTTAACATACATGGCTTGACTTGCTCTGAACAACTGTATGATGCCTATTGTGGACGGTCAATATTGGTCTGGATGCTAGAAATGTCGCTTAGTGGAGGGATCATGGGTTTGATTCCCGGTTCAACCATATATTCTATCCTGGTCACGGTACCATTTGTAGTCGGGAATGGGAAAGGGTGGGACGAAATCACTGCATTACTAACCGAGGGCTCTGATGAATGAGTTATCCATAGACCATCAATTCTACTACACATGCATATTAACGTAAACTTGATCCAGCAGTACATACCATTTCCAGATACGGAAATAGTATTTACTATCTATTTTACAAATAAAAAAGTAATTTTATTGAAATATTATGAACACTAGTTTTGAAATGAACTAAAGAATGCAGAATATATATTGTTATTGCACTAAAGCTGCATTTCAAGTATATTCATGAAGGGCGGCGGGGCATAGCAAGGTTTCCTCCAGAAGTACACCAAATATCCATTGGTCATCATTTATCGTGATTTATTGTGTTACCTATTATTGACGACGTTTTATCTATTAACAATGCTAATTTTAAATAAATATAAATATATATAGATACATTTACGGCAAACTAACAACTCATCTTTATGGTAAATGGGATGATTTCAGCTTCTCAATCGTCAACTTCCTATATTTATGTTGCAATATTCCATTATAACCTGCATACCTCTCAACTGATTCGATACGCAAGAGCTTGTTCTGCGTATGATCAGCTTTTAAACCAAGGTAGACTACTGAAAAACAAATTGATTGTGCAGGGGTACCAACAGTCACGTTTAAAGTCAGCATTTTGCAAATTCTCTGGTCGTGATAACAATCTAGTTAGCCAAATTGATACAACCTATCATTTGATCAAATGCTGACCGACGTGTTTTATACCGATTGTTAGGCCGTTCTTGGCACACTAATTTCGCCTACGGATAACTCCGCTTACCTGATCAAGATATAGGGCTCACGGCGGGTGGAACCGATCGACAGGGATGTTTACTCCTCCTAGGCACCTGATCCCACCTCTGGTATATCCAGGGATCCGTGTTTGCCTAACTCTCTATTTTGTATTGCTTATAGGAGTTGGTCACCTTTCATCCATTGGTCATCATTCACTGTGAGGTATTGTATTATACATTGGCTATCATTTTCCGTGAGGTATTGTCTTACGTAATACACATTGGTCATCATTCACCGTGAGACAGGGTGAGACACTGTTCGTTATCTTCACCTTTCATATTACCATATTACCATTATTGTCATAAGTTACCGTGACGTATTGCGTTGTACATATAAAGTCATCCAAACCCTCCAACCCTCAACAATGTTTAACTGGTAATAGATGAATCTGTAGTAGAAATTGTGGACTTTCAGTATTGACCTATCTAGCTAAGTGATCAGAAAGTAAAGAACAGTACAAAGAAACTGCAAAGGAGACACATAATCCAAGAATAAGCCAATCTTGCCGAGGCAACTCCGATACTATGGCATCAAGATGCGCTGCATTGGGAATGCCCCTTAATTATCATTGACGTGACGCCAGACTTCTATGGTTGCAACGACACAGTTCAGATGTATTTCCTATGCTAAGATGGTGTCCTGTACTCTTCTCTGACCAGTCAAAATTCACACTTTTCCGCCAAGAGAGCATGTGTGGAATGTGTGAGATCATTCGAACGTTCCCAAATCCACCAGATTCTCTACCCACTTTGCGTTAAACAAAACAAAAATAGCAGTGGATACCTATAACACCGTGTAATGAAGTCTATAATTAGCAGTGGATACCTATAACATGCCGTGTAACGAAGTCTATAATTAGCAGTGGATACCTATAACAGACCGTGTAATGAAGTCTATAATTAGCAGTGGATACCTATAACACCGTGTAACGAAATCTATAATTATCAGTGGATACCTATAACAGACCGTGTAATGAAGTCTATAATTAGCAGTGTATACCTATAACACCGTGTAACGAAGTCTATAATTAACAGTGAATACCTATAACACACCGTGTGTTACACCCCAAATCGTCGCCCGTCCCAAATCGTCGCCAGAGACGATTTGGGCAACACCTCACACCCCAAATTGTCGTCCCCCTTGCTGCAATTACATGTATTTGGAAACTTCGTTGACATACAGACTGCCCTTGTTTGTTAAGTCCTTCTCCTCTCCCCCTCTTTCTTCTTTTGTGGTCCAGCTAAAATCGCAAAAGGTTCTCTAGACCCTATAAGCAAAACATTCTAATCTACTTTGACTTTTACCTGTTCTGTTGTATAATCTTTTAAAAAGATTTATCATTATGATGTAAAACTTATACGGTACCAATTTTGATGCACCAGATGCGCATTTCGACAAATAATGTCTCTTCAGTGATGCTCAACCGAAATGTTTGAAATCCGAAATAACAATGAAGTTTTAGAGCTATTATAGCGAAAAACAGCGTACCAAAAAAAGTGGAGTCAAATTCGTCTAAAGATAAGAGGTATGCATGAGGGGGATAATACTTAATTTTGAAATGAATTTCTAAATTTTATAACAGCAATTAAATATGCATCCGTATTTTCAAGCTAGTATCGAAGTACTTAGCTACTGGGCTGTAGAGACCCTCGGGGACTAATGAACACAGTATTTGTTATTGTTGCTTTGGTTGGTAGTGGTGTTGTTGCTATTGAAAGAGTTGTATTTTTTGGTGGTGTAGGTGGTTGTGTTATTGTTGTCTATGATTTTTTTTCGTCCAGTCCGAGAGAGAGAGAGAGAGAGAGAGAGAGAGAGAGAGAGAGAGAGAGAGAGAGAGAGAGAGATGTCCGACGATAGACCATTTTGTCTTTTGTTGTAGAGTCATCCTGCTGATCATGGGGTTGTTAGATTTTGTGAACCGCAGCAGATTTGTTAGTGACATCAGATTGTATTAGATTACGCCTGTTAGCTCTCATTCCAGAGTTATCATTTTTAGGGAGGCATGTCAGAGGGTGACTTGTAACCCACATACAAAATTTTAGCCAAATAAGTCGACAAACATCAGAGATATGAGTGCGGACAGACAGACAAACAGACCAAGTGAAACTTATGTACCCCCATGTAAGAGGGGATACAATAAAATAACCTTTGTATAATCTATCCTAAAAACGTCAATAAAATATTGGCGGGCGATGATTTAGGACGGGCGACTATTTGGGATGTACAATAGTACATCCTAAATCGTCATCCCTAATGATAGTGCAATTTTGTCCCAAATCGTCGATTTGGGAAGTCGGGCGACGATTTGAAATGGGGCGACGATTTGGGGTGTACCACCGTGTAACGAAGATTCATCGACTTCAAGTCTATTTTCAACTAAATTTAAGGAACTTTATATAAATATATACACGTTTTGTACAGTTGTATCGTTGACATAGCATTAAAAATATAAAGATAAACATTTATATATGAGCACTTGCATCTGCAATTGTAAGAAAAATAACACAAATGAATATTCAATGGTTGTTCAAGAACGGGATAAAGCATGGGGTGGGTAGTGTGCTAAGTTGGGGGTATTGTTCTAATGAACGGGGATAAGGATTGTTTATTGTTGGGTAAAAATAATTTTAATTCTTCTTTCTAATTTGTATTGAATATATATAATGAAATAGGGAGGGACTAAATAGGATATAACTGCTGCCCGATCCCATTCATTTATTTGTGAATAAAATATTGTTTCAATCAAATCAAATATTGGAATTCTTCGTCTTACAGCAAATTGCAGTTAAGTGAATAATGAAACAGTAGCGTGTGTGTTTCCTAAAGAGCATATTCTCATGAAAACAGTGACCAATCTCAAAACTCCCTATTCTTTATAAGGAATACAAATTAAAGAGTTGGAAAACCCCGGAACCCCGGACACACCAGGTGCCTTGGAGGACAGGTCACACCCGCTGTGAGCCCTATATCTTGATCAGATAAACGGAATTATCCGTAGTCAAATGCAGTGTGCCAAGAACGGCCTAACACTCGGTATGATACATGCAAGACAGCATTTGGCCTTATGGTAGGTTGTATTGGCAAATTAGATCATTATTACGTCAAATTGAACTTTCCATTCGTTTTAATCAACTTTGTTTTTAATCGGCTTAATAAAGCCATGGTTTTTAACAACTTTATAGTTGCGTTCAACTCATTTTAGCCGCCCTATTATCCCTATGTGACCTTATATTGTATATAGGTACACTGGAATTTCTCCGTAGTCTTATAATTGGCATGCAACATGCACCGTATATTTCAGTTTTCACTTGTGAAAAAACTGGAATTGGTCCATTATTCATTCATTAGCTACATGGCAGTTTTAGTGTTTTCCTGAATTTTGAGTGTGCGTCAGCGGTTCTTACCTTCCAGACTCCTGGCCACTTTGGAAATGGAAATGGTGAATAGAACAGTGTTACAAAAGGTACTTGACCTCGGGAAGAGTCTTTACAAAGCAAAAGTAGATATTGTATCTGCTTTGAAATTTTCGGATTACTATGATTCATATGCGATTCCGTTCGTTGTGTACGTGACTCCTTACATCTGGATCTTGTCATTGATTGTTATCATCGTGGTTTTTGTTACTTTCAAACGAGCCAAATTATTTGGAGTCACCCAAAAACTAATTATTGCCGCCTTAATGATAGATATGTTTTTCACACTCTTAACAGGGGTGAGAGACGGTCTTTTGGATTGGTTAGACATGAATTATGTATTCATTGAATACGAAATCTGCAGACCTTTCGTGGTTTCGTTTCGATTACAGGGAGTTCTTCATAACTCGTCTCTCTTGCTGAAATCGCGATGAGAACATTATTGCTCTTTGCTTATCCAATGCAAGCATATTTTCTTCACCTAAAGAAATTGGCAATAGTAATTCTACTTGTCCATGTTGTGATTTGTGTTTACTTTCTGTCCACTCCGATATTATTTTAAAAAAATCCCTGTAACCACAGTGCAAAACTTCAAGCAAGGGAAACCACTGAAAAGTATCCGGGCCTGTGTGTTTCTCAGTGATAAAGGATATCTCAATTTTCTGCTTTCCTATAACAATACCACATCTTTGGCACATTTCCTATATTTCATAATCGGTATTATTATTCCTTATGTTAATACAATTATATTATTGGTACTTATGAGAAAACAAATCAAGGTTGTCTCGATTTTGACTGGCCATGAAAGAAAGCCCGTGAAATACTTGCAATTAATGAAAGTTTCTCTACTCCTAGGGATATCCTTTGTTGTTCAACAAATACCTCAGGCAATACTTCAAGCTTTAATTTTGTAATCTGATTTCCCTTTCCACTAAACATTTTCATTCGCTTTCATCCATTGTCTTGGCCCTATCCTTTGCTATTGGGAAACCTGTCGACCTGATAATGTATTCCATGCAAAGTGAAGCATTCAGGTTCAAGTTGGCTGAATTGAAATGTCGAATCAGATTTATAAATGAGTGAAGTTGGATTCAAAATAAGATTTAGTAGTAAAGCTACTAATTGCCAGCTATAATCAAAGACAAAGGTAATATCAAAATTAAACAAGATATTTTTATCCATCCCCCCGATGAGAGACGATACCACCTTTCATTGCATACTTTCGCATCAATGCATTGTGACAGTTATAAGAATGGCGACTAAACCTGATTTTATAGCAAAGAATGTGCGCTGCGTCTACAAGAACCTGGGCATGCCACTGAATAAAAAACTGCAAAGTGTGTAGACGGCTGTAAAGGATAACCCGATATCCACAGATCCATGCTAGCTCTGTTGCCTAAACTATTGGTAAACCAAAGCTGTGAAGAGTTGACTTGCTTACCTTAGGACAATACCATGTGAACTGAACTAATGCACATGTGACTAATTATATGTTTAATTATTTTTCAATTATTTTTTTGTGGTCCTTACCTGTAACCCTAGTTTATATATGTATATATTTGTTTGTATCTCGTGTACCAGTGATCTGGTTTTGAGTGAATCAATAAATTGAATTATTCCTGACAGATTTCATGAAAGATAATATCACGTTAATTACATGAGTCGAGCAGGTTTAGTCGAAGATCTGGAATACGATGAAAAGATCATGTTTGAGGAGACATTCTATTTGACAATTACTGTTGATTTGATTTAGACTAGAAACCCCCTTTTGATCCATCATTGTATGTGTGTTAAGAAATTATTGGTCTGTTAATAGGACAATCACCTGTCTGCAGGAAATTGATTGATTGATTAAATATTATTTAACGGGACGGGACGGCACCTGATCCCACCCCTGGTGTATCCAGGGATCCGTGTTTGCCCAACTCTCTTTTTTGTATTGCTTATAGGATCCCCAACGGGACGAGATTGAAAAGCAACAGGAAAGGAAGCTAATGGAACTGAGTGTGATAATTACCAAGAGCAATTTGTCTGGGGGCGGATCAAACGATAGAACATCAGCAATTATACAGGGATGAATAAATTGTATCTATTTGTTATGGCCGTTCTTGGCTCGAGAATATTTCACTCATATGGAGACGTCACCACTGCCGGTGAAGGGCTGCAAAATTTAGGCCTATGTTCGGCGCTTATGGCCATTGAGCAGGGATGGGTCTTTATCGTGTCACACCTGCTGTGACACGGGGCCTCGGTTTTTGCGGTCTCATCCGAAGGACCGCCTCATCTGGTCGCCTCTCACGACAAGCAAGGGGTACTGAGAATCTATTCTAACCCGGATCCCCAACGGGACGAGATTGAAAAGCAACAGGAAAGGAAGCTAATGGAACTGAGTGTGATAATTACCAAGAGCAATTTGTCCGGGGGCGGATCAAACGATAGAACATCAGCAATTATACAGGGATGAATAAATTGTATCTATTTGTTATGGCCGATCTTGGCCCACTATTTTGACTACGGATAACTCCGCTTACCTGATCAGGATATAGGGCTCATGGTGGGTGTGACCGGTCGACAGGGATGCTTACTCCTCCTAGGCACCTGATCCCACCCCTGGTGTATCCAGGGGTCCGTGTTTGCCCAACTCTCTTTTTTGTATTGCTTATAGGAGTTATGAGATTGATCACTGTTCGTTATCTTCACCTTTCACCTATCTCTGACTGACAATGGTTTATTCTCATAAACTGACATAATGTATAGTGTAGAGATATATTACACTAATATAGTTAAATAAATGTGTGCGCGAGAAAAAAACTTAAATACAATATCTGATAATGAGTTAACCAGGAAAGCTAACTCTTTATATAAATTTGCACAATTTTATCAATATGTTTATTTCTTGGGCTAAGAATCTGTTCAAACCTATACACATTTGGGTGTAAATGGAAGTACTTTGAAACATAGGATTGATCGGATCTCTGTTCCTTATCTTCACCTTTCATATGATAATCTAGAATGCAATGTAAATCGATCAATACAATTAAACAAATAGTAGCACTCATCACCAATTCCATTTTTCAAACATATCTTACGAATTCTATCTTCTCTTGGTACATTACGAATAGGTGAAAATAACGAACAGTGATAAATCGCATAATTCCTGAAAGGAATACAAAATAGAGAGTTGGGCAAATGTGGATCCCTGGATAAACCAAAGGTGGGATCAGGTGCGTAAGAGGAGTAACGCATTACACTTAGTGAATAAACATCGGGTTCGGTATCATCGAAGACCCCTATTCCGGGGACTGAAATTCTGGGGATAGGTATTAGTGGTTCTCTCCCACCACTATGAAGAAATGGTGATGTTACTCTCTCTAGTTACGGAGATCGGATCCTCCAATTTTTATGCATAATGCATTACAGTAAGTGAATAAACATCGGGTTCGGAATCATCGAAGACTCTTACCCCGGGAACTGAAATTTTGGGGGTAAGGTATAAGTCGTCCAGTGCCACCACTGTGAAGAAATGGTGTTCGTACTCTCTCTAGATACTTAGATTCTCCCGTTCACTTTTTCTGCATAACCCATTACACTAAGTGAATAAACATCGGATTCGGAATCATCAAAGACTCCTACCCCAGATACTGAAATTTTGGTGGTAGGCTATTAGTGGTCTTCTCCCACCACTATGAAGAAATGGTGATGGTACTCTCTAGTTACGGAGATCCGCCCCTTCAATTTTTATGCATAATGCATTACACCAAGTGAATAAACATCGGGTTCGGAATCATCGAAGACCCCTACCCCGGGGACTGAAATTTTGGGGGTAGGGTATTAGTGGTCCTTTCCCCACCACTATAACAAAAATGATGATGTTACTCTCTCTAGTTACTAGTTCCAAAATCTAATTGCCCCACACACCTACATGTAACATCTTTATCTTTTGCTGAAGGAATATCATCGCTAATGTGTACAACATCAAATTCAAAGACGCCGAAATTCACGACGTGAAGGAATACTTGTTATATAATATGCCACATAGACTTGAGCTATCATTAATATTCTAAATTAAATAAACAAACCGATAAACAAATCATAAATATCGTACTAAGACCAACGGAAAATGATATCAATATGAATTATTCCTATGACAAAGAATTTGAAAATGAACAAAAATTAAATTGGAACACGAAATCGCCTCCTTCAAACAATTTAAAATTGCCCACGGAAAATATATCTTTATAGTTTAGATAATCAAGCTTTTAATAGTATTTTGCAAGGAAATGTACTGTACATTATATCTAAAGAATACAAATTTATATTTCATGTATTACGGAGGGCTTTCCGAGGCCGACGCGGAAACTGCAACTTCAAAGGCACCGACTATCGTGTAGGCCTACGCTTTGTCTTTCAGTCTTGAGCGTCCCGTGTTCTTAGGGAAATGCCTGCGGCCCATACTTTATCTAACTCAAATGAACGAAATGTAATTAAATGTTATTTTCGTCAGCTCTAGAAACTTTTCTTGATTACATTAAGAAGTCTTCATATTTCACCCTTACAGTTTTTCATCCTCCCAGTACAATTGTAATGTTCCAAGTATTCTTGTTAAAAAATGTAACATCAATTTGGATGAATCATCTATTGCATCATCGTCGCTAACCACGCGTTATTGTTTCATTCTAATTGTGAAATAGAATTAGATAATAACCCATGGTTTGCGACAATGCCAGTGCATGAACATTATTTTTGTTGCTTTTCGATAAAAGTCATCTTATGAATATGTATGAATCGAGCAATGTAACATATCAGTAATTGGGGATTATCTTTGCATATATAGCACAAAATGTTATTGAAAAGGTTTCTAAAACTGTTTACAATCATACACATTTAAATTTCATAATAAAAACAAGTCAAATTTCTTGACTTTCTGTATCCTAGGATCCCCGTGTATATACAGGAACGCCCACGGCAGTGGCAGCATAAGACAGTGGCTATAAATGGCCACCGTCTAAAAAGCAAGTTTCGATTATCCTCACAGGACTTAAAGATCGAAACTGGGAGATATGTTAAGTTAACAAGGGGAAGTAGAAAATGTGATTTAAATGAATTAGATGAAATTGAATACGAGTTTCACCTTTAAGGCTTTGTGTATTGTACCCTGTTGATAATCATAAGTCATCTTTATTTCTAGTTATATATATTGTCTGATTACACAAATTAATCTAATAAACGCTTTTTAACCCCTTTTTCTCCTCGGGACATCGCAGCTAATTGAGATATTAATAAAAGAACCGGACTAAGATGAAAACATTAAATCCGCATTCGAGTAAGGGCTGGTATTTATTATCAATATTTATAATATTGATATATCACTTCGTTACAAACTCAAAATAATCTAATAGCAATGTTGATGTATTTCATAGAAGTTAAATGTAATGTAATTTACATATGATATCGTGAAAAGATCAATAAAATTGATATTGCGTGGAAAGTGTTAGCCGTAAGTTAATAAGACAGGTATAGACTGTCTGATTGAATTACGTTGTCTAGTTCTTGCTGCACGGAGACCACTCCCCTAAAAAGCCATAATCTTATTACTTGATATATATTTTGCTAAATCTTTTCTTGATTTTAAATTTGAAAGATGTTTATGTATATACATGTACCTCTTGCAGTAAACCTGTGTACACAATTTTGCACTAGAAAATTTGCGCCATTGTATTAGAAAGCTGTAATGACGAATCGTTATGATGAGCAGCCTACAACCAATAAAATAACCTGAAAAAACAACAAGGATATGGTTCATACATTTTGATTTTCAATATTGGTGGGGGAAAACTTCGACACCCAATAACGTTAAAGAATTTGACCATGTTCATGTGTGTGTATCTGTATTATAATTGATTTTGATTAATTTAAGAAGGGGTGGTGGCAAACCTTTGTCAACCAATCAAGTAAAACGGGGTTAACAATTTACTTTTCATCGTTAAATCATGATATGTGCACTTCTGCATTTGAATAATTAATTTAGACGATCATTAATCTTAATAACAACTCTCGTTTAATGTCATTAATTAGTAAAACCGTGTATATTGATTAACAATCATGCTACTAGTTACAATTTAGTATTTACCTTACACACTTTTGATAATATTTAATTAATTTAGACGATCATTAATCTTGATAGCAACTCTCATTTAATGTCATTAATTAGTAAAACCGTGTATATTGATTAACAATCATGCTACTAGTTACAATTTAGTATTTACCTTACACACTTTTGATAATATTGAAGAGAAAATTTCAAATAGGTTACAAAATGCTACATGTTGATATAGAATATTCCATAGAGAGGACAGCCGATATATTCAACAAGAAATGTAAATAGTCTTTTTTAAAATTTATTTATTTACGTATTATTATTTATAATACTTTATAAATATATCAATTATAATCAAACTTCCTTCAAAACATTTGCCTGGCTATTCATAATACGGGTTCAAACTGTCACCTTGTTCCGGTTTTATTTTTACACTCTTCGTGTCGGATCAACCATCGAAGCGATGTCCCATAGAAAGAAGGACGAGTATTCATATAACAAGTGGAACATTTTTGTTATGATATCAAACAATATGCAAGCAAAATCAACAGCCAAATAAAACACATTATAAACTTTATTTTTATTATCAACAAGTCGAAAACAAAAACCGAAAATGCGTTTTGTTCGTAAAATTTTCGGGACTACTTTTACACCCTAAAGAATAAATAAAAGCCATTTATTAAATAATTAGGCAATTTTCATACACCAAATTCACAATGAAGACACTTTGTGATTGTCTTAAAACATATGTAGTAAGATATTTAAAGAAAAAGTAACATAAAACGATAAATCGGCGAATATCAATATGGGACATCGCAGGACATATGTCCCGGACTACATTTACACCCACCCCTTCAGTGGTCGTTACTGTATATACACCATATACACGGGGGCCTTAGTGGGAGAATTTAGCAGGCCAAAAATCATGAAAATGGATTTGTTTTTATTATCAAAATTATCAGTGCATGATTGTAAAAAGTTTTTGAAAAGCTTTTTCGATAAAAGTGTGTGCTATATACGCGAAGAGAATCTTCATAAATGTGCACAAGATAACGGCGCTGTAACCAATATTCGGCGCTTTTGAAGTTCCAGTTTCTCCGCCAGCCTTAAATCTTAAAGCCTTCCATGTAAGATGACGTGTCCACCGAATGTCCTGGTGTGTTTTCACTGCATCAACCACAGAATAAAAATAATTCTATGGATATAATGCACAGTACATTTTTTCTTCAAAATGCCATTATAATATTGATTATTTAAAGCTTAAAGATCTATTTTCCATGAGCCAATGTGAACTGTTCGAATGGATGCTTTCTTGTTTCAACTTTAATTTTTTTCTAATTTTCAAATCATTTGTATTTTGTGTAGTAATTTATATTGATAAAAATTGCCGTTAGTCTTTGTACGATAGTTATGATTTGTTTGTTGGTTTGTCTATTTAATTGAGAGTATCAAGAACGATGTTTGAATAAATACTCCAACTTACCAAGTCCAACAGATCAAGTCCACATGACCTAGTATTGAAACAATTATCCCTTCGTCTCGTGAATTTCGATGTCTTTGATACTGTACGCATTACGCAAAGCGACGAGTTTCCTCCAGCCAAAGAGTTATAATCTTAAAATATTTTTATGTAAGTTGCGTGGATAGTTCAAATCAAAATAGAAACAATTTGTCAACGTTGATAACGGCGACAATTGCTTTGTGCTAGCATCAAATCGCAGTAATTCAAATGAAGTTAGCATGAATCACCAAAATAAAGAACTGTGTTCGTGAGTTCGACAGTACATTCATTTTATTTTAGTGTAGAAACAACCTCTCGAACTTTTCCAAACTCTCACTTGTGAATTGAAATAGATAGCTACAATAGATTTTGTTTGTGTTTTTCGAGAAATCTTGTAATAACCATACCACACGAGAGATTGAGATTGATCACTGTTCGTTATCTTCATCTTTCACGCTACAGAATTTCAGTTTGTTTTAAACATTTTCCCCATAAAGCCATGACCAACTTCTCAAGCAGCATGTGTCAGCTGATTGTCAGATGGAGCACGTGGATCTCGTATAAAAAATCGAGAAAACTTTAGTTGTCATTTGCTGAATAGATAGATTAAACAATTTTGCTGTCTCATCCGTGAATTCAATTGATAACTGTAAAATACCTTTCCATACAACTTAGTTCATTAATATTCAACGAGACATGTAAATAAGAATTTAAAGAACTCATTGTGCAGAATTAATCACGCTAACTTTCTATAAGCATTAATCTTCTGTATCATTTGTGCACAAAATCGAAGACCTTAAAAATAAAGATATGAATTTCTGGACAACGGAAATTGTATTCCGTTCGTCAAGATAAATGATATGAAAAAGCTTTGTAGATGCGTACATCGAACGTTTACCGACAATTTAGTTTACTATGAAGTCACTAATTAATCACAATTTAATTAACATACACTTCTTTCTGCGAATTAAATAGATAAAAGTATACAATTAGAATTGACAATAATTGTTTGTTTTTCAAGGACCGATCTTCAATTTTTCTACAAGTACATAGAGGAATATCGATGATGTTACAAATGGAATAAATGTTTAATATACAATTGTGCTGAAGTTTTGTATGGTCATTACAAGACTTGGTACACTACAGGAGTTGGTACACAAAAGTTATTAGATTTACATTTAGGTAAATGCAATTTAAAATATTTCTTATGTTGTAATTTCAGCAGGAAATATATCTTTATGATAGCTTGGAGTCAAATTCTGGTCCACTTTATACATTGTTTTGATTAGCCCCCTACCGACGAAGTCGAAGGGGACTTTAGGTTTGCGCTCCGTCTGTCCGTCCGTCAGTCCAATTTTCCGCACTTTTTTCTCTGTTATTTCAGATATTTATTTGATATTTGGTACGTTACTTTGCCATAACAAGTTACAGATTAAGCTTGAATTTTGTCTTGGTCCGTTGATTTTTCTTTAAGTTATGGCCCTTGGACTTAGAAAAATAGCATGAATTATCAGTTTTCCGGACTTTTTTTGGTTGTGCTTGCAGATGTTCATTTGATATTTGGTACATTGCTTTGCCATTACAAGTTACAGATCATATTCGAATTTCGTCTTGGTCCGTTGATTTTTCATTAAGTTATGGGTCTTGGACTTAGAAAAATTGCATGAATTGTTAGTTTACATCCAAGTTTCTTATCTCTGTAGATAAGAGTAGTACACTCATTAAAAACTTCTAGCAAAGTAATACAACAATATAGCTAAATGATCACCTACATGCCACAGTTTATTGATTTGGTTAAAGACCCAAACCTAATTATAAATTTGTCTTTTTCCCTGGTCTAGTCTCTACTCGAATAGTAGTTGATTTCCAACCATTCCTATCCTGGTTCACCAATTTTCCTTTTTACCATAACCTGCATAATGAACTTTGAATATTGTTGTGGTACAGTAATTTTTGCAACCGGTAGGGGACTATGTATTGCCATGCAATACCCTCAGAATGCTTGTTCATGTTGTTTTCGCCTAATTTGAAGCTGACCCCAACCTTGTTTCCATACAAATTGATTCTCTCGATGCTGATAAAGTTCACCCTCTAACTAACTTGCTGTAGTTAGTTGAAATGCTTCTAGCTAGTTTTGTATATTCCTTTTGAATTTTACATTCTTTAAAATACGCAATTAGTTGAATGTTGTTTTACGTCCCACCCGAGATTGTTGCACTGGAGATGTCATCATTGCCAAAGACGGGCTGTAAAATTTAGGCCTACATGCTCGGCGCTTATTGCCTTTGGGCAGGGAGGGATCTTTATCGTGCCACACCTGATGTAGGGCTCACGGCGGGTGTTATCGGTCGACAGGGGATACTTACTCCTCCTAGGCACCTGATCCCACCCCTGGTGTGTCCAGGGATCCGTGTTTGCCCAACTCTCTATTTTGTATTGCTTATAGGAGTTATGATGTTGATCGGTGTTCGTTATCTTCGCCTTTCACCTGCTGTGACTTGGGGCCTCGGTATTTGCGATATCATCCGAAGGACCGCCCCCTTTAAACATCACCTCTTACAACAATCAAGGGGTACTTATGACCTATTCTAACCAGGATTCTCACGGGACCCTATACTCTGATCCAGTTTACTCTATATATCCTTTTGAAAACTCTAACATTCTATTGGTTTGAGAATTAGTGATTAAGAATTCAAAGACTTTAAACAATTATTGAATGAAAGTTGAAGATAACGAAGAGTAATCAATCTCATAACTCCTATTCATAAGCAATACAAAATAGAGAGTTGGGCAAACATGGACTCTGGACACACCAGATGTGGTAGCAGGTGCTTGGGAGGAGTAAACATCCCCTGTCGACCGGTCACATCCACCGTGAACCATATATCTTGATCAGGTAAACGGAGTTATCCGTAGTCTACATCAGTGTGCCAAGAACAATCGGTATGAAACACGTCAGATCGCATTTTACCAAATGAAAGGTTATAATGGCAAACGCGATCGTTATAACGACCATAACATTTTCGAAATGGTGATTTTAAAGGAGACTGTTGAAACCCCTGCACCATCAACTTGTTAGTAGCCTGCCTCGATTTAAAAACTGACCATACGCAGAACAAGCTCTTGCTTATCGAATCAGTTGAGAGATATAAACACCATATGCAGGTGATAATGGAATATTGCTACATAAATATGGGAAATTGACGATAGAGAAGTTGAAATCATCCCATTTGTCACAAAATAGAGTTGCAAGTTTGCCGTTAATATCTACTTTCAATAAAATATCTAAGTAAGAAGCAGAAGAGCAGGTGTCTTTTATGTGGAGTTGACTGGGATATATCGAATCGACATATGAATGAAAATCATTATTGTTAATACATAAAACGTCGTCGATATATCTAAATGTCGAATGGAAGGCTACAGCAAGAGATTTTGTTTTATCACGTAGAAGTGTTTGAATAACTCCTGCTTCATAGGAATATAAAAACAGGTCAGCTAACAAAGAAACACAATTCGTGCCGATGGGAATTCCAATAGACTGTTGGAAGACATGATCATCATAGACCACGAAGATGTTTTCAATGAAGAACTCATAATTTTTATTTCAACTTATAGAGTACCTGTGAGTGGAATTAGAGTGGTGTTTAACAAGGTAACTTTTTGGATGACTGATTACTAGCTATTAATATTTCCCTGTTCTATTTTTATTGCAGAAGCAACTGTCTATGGTGTAAAAAAGTGTAGTCTTTAATTTATCTTGAGGAATGGTCGTGTAAAGTGTTGGAAAGTCATACGTTTTGATGTTGTTGCTTTGAGAAAAGTATTGCGATTTCAATTTTACCAAACATTCTTTAGAATCCATATTTGATTTACACCACTTCTGGCATATGTAGTCGCACAGTGCGTTTGTAGTTTCTCCTTAACAGCTGTTGATATTTTTGTGATGAACAAAGATAGAGACTTGGTAGAACACTTATTGAATCCAGCAATTTATCTTTGTAAGGGTTTTATGAAGTTTAGGAATCCAGTATAGGTACGGTAACTCATATTCATCCGACCTATTGACTGGGATGTTAAATGTGTCTAAACCTGAAGCATGGTTTTGATGAATTTCGTCTTTTGGAAGGGCAGTTGGAGTATAAGTACGATTACTAAAAGTGGAATTAATGCCAAGTTCGTTTAAAATACAGTTGTAATAATGAACCTTACAAAGACAATGTTCTTACAAGCTTTGTTAGCTGGAACTAAAATATATTCCTCATGTAACTTACACGTATCTAATTCTTTTATCGCTTCTGGTTTACTGAACACAGAAGGATAGATGGTTGATCACTGTTCGTTATCGTCACCTTTCATGGTACGTACTTTTTTTTTAATATGTCTAATGCGGGATTTTGATATTCCTCTTATATTTTGTAATCCATTCTGACAATGTATCAAGTTATTTATTATATTTAGCCCATCACCTGGCATAATCTTCGACAGAATTCATAATAGAGATGAAGTTCTGTCGCCAATTAAAAGACCGAGGTTCTCTGTATTTAGGACCTCTTAGAATAAGTCATTTGAGGTCCTCATTTTTAACTATATCAACATCACCAGTAATAACATGTCCAGCTGGACTCTAGTTGAAAGAAGACGAAGAACGAGAACACGTAGGTGGATTAAGTATAAGATTGTCTATATCTAGGCACTGCAAAGTTTGTTTATAATTAAAACGTTTGAATGCAATAGTAGAAGTATATTTGTAGGAAATACTGGGTGTAGACTTGAACTTGAAATAAGTTGGAATAACACTTCATGTGAAATACATTAAACACATGGAAACTTTCCCGATGTTGTTTGAGAACTTGATCATTCAATTTTAAGATTACATGACCGTGGACTATTTAAAGATAAGAATAACTAATAATCTAGAATTTAAAATTATATATGAGAGCAAACAGGATAAATATTTACAGAAAGTCAGGAACACACACGACGGTAATGGAGTCAAAATATTGTGAGAACTTGAATATTCCGTTACCTTTAAGATTATTTACTTTTTAGTAGTTTTGAGGTTTGCATTACTTTACTCTAGAAAAATTATATTCTATTAACAGATTAAGAATTACTGAAAATTTTGACAACTTTTGAACATTATGAGAACTATTTGCAAATCTATGAACATGAGAAATATTTTAATGGTTAAAATAGATGGAAAGGAGACGGTACACTAAGGGTCAATTTTGGCCTCTTTTCAGAAGTTGGTAATTATATGCCCTAATACTATATAAGGTGTGTACTTTCTTTATATAGTAACGGTATCCGTGTATTACAGTGTACGTATATTTTTGTGATATGAAGTAGCAAAGTTGGCATGTTTTGCGAGTGCAGGATTTAACGTTGCGTCTTTGATCTGTGTCTGATGGCGTTTTCTCAATTCGTATACAGAAAAAAATAGTTCAATATACCTTGTTAATTAAAATGTTTTGGATAATTTGTAAAGTTATTGACACACACAAAATTCTTTTCAATAACATTATAGAAATATCATAATCAAACTCTATTTACAATTAACGTGTATTTGAATGACTTCGATAGTTAAAAGTGTGTCATCTTCTACTTTATTTTTCTTGATTTTACTAGGCCAAATTCATATGCTAAGCGTACCTTCTCCTTATTTGAACATACATGTATGAGATCTTTTGAGTTCTTTATTGGGATTAGATTACTGAAATGTCATATGACTGAGAAATTGGCACACTGTTTTTCCCTATAATAGCTCTAAAACTTCATTGTTATTTCGGATTTCAAACATTTCGGTTGAGCATCACTGAAGAGGCATTATTTGTCGAAATGCGCATCTGGTGCATCAAAATTGGTACCGTATAAGTTTTACATTATGACCCCTGGGTCGAGGTCTCTGCTGGTGGACTGTTAGTCCCCGAGGGTCTCTACAGCCCAGTAGCTAAGTACTTCGTTACTAGCATGAAAATACGGATGTATATTTAATTACTGTTATAAAATTTAGAAATCCATTTCAAAATTAAGGATTATGTCCCTCACGCATAGCTCTTATCCTTAGACGAATTTGACTCCACTTTTTTGGCACACTGTTTTTCCCTATAATAGCTCTAAAACTTCATTGTTATTTCGGATTTCAAACATTTCGGTTGAGCATCACTGAAGAGACATTATTTGTCGAAATGCGCATCTGGTGCATCAAAATTGGTACCGTATAAGTTTTACAATTACAAGAATATTTGAGATAAGTTGAATTTTTTAAAAACAGGAACAAAGACGACTAAGACACTCTAGCTGAGTCAAGATATCTTCTGAAAACTCGAGAATTCCATTAATGACTTTTCAAGGTGTAAGATTTTATGATTCAAAATTTTACTACTTCAGCAATAAGAATATATGAAAAATTGTTGTTGTTTACTATTAATCAAAATTTGAGAACTATTTCAAACATATGAGACATATTTGAGACATCAGTTGAGAACGTAACAACAATTCACTTTGGAATAACATGACAGAGTGTGAGAACAATCTGAAGATTAAAAATTCACGTAAGAATGTTTTGAACCCATGATAAATAACTCATTTGAAATAGCTTTTGAAAAACAGTATATAGGCCTAAATGTGATATTCTTTTTTCCATTCCATACATATCGGTATACAGTAAAATCCTGCTTATCAGGTAATTAGATCTTGAAACAAAAAGATTTTTATCTTGACTTGTTAATATTTAAGTTTTGAAAGCCACAGCATGCTAAAATCACATGGGTGTTTCAAAACGGAAAGGCCATAGACTCTAATGCCATTCTCCATTTTATATTCTCAAAGTTCTGAAAATTCCCTTTAAGCTCAAGAGGAACACAGTGCATCTACTTTTTGAACTTCGCAGGTAATTATTATTAAATGGATTTTGATGCATATCTTGGACACTTTTGATCCTATGATAATCAAAAGTTGTCAGTTGATGGATCATGGGACCTTGAACTGCGTCATGTGAAAAGTATGTCACCATGACCTACTTTCTGAATTTTCTGGCTAATCATTTATGAATACATTTTAGGTTGTTATTTCAGATACCGAGAGGTTTAGAATCATCAAACCTTGTAAGTTGATGCGTCTAGAGGCCTCAAAACATATTTATTAAAAAACGTAGGTCACAGTGATCTACTTTTTGAATTTTGCAGACATTAAAATTTCACATTTTCAAATTTAGATGCATATTTTGGACACTATGAAAGCTAGGATCATCAAACTTTGTCAGTTGATTCATCTTGAGTCTTCATACTTTGTTGACCAAAAAGCCTCCGAGTATTTGACTAAGCTATCCGAGTAAAGTTGACATCCCTAATGCCCAGTTTTTTGTAACTAAGAGAAAAGTATATCAAGAATTACTGTCCCCCAAAGACCAAGTGTCTTCAAGTTGATACGGTTATGTAGTACAACTACCTAAGAATTAACTAACTGAGGCAAACATTTGTTGGTTTTTTTGAAGAAAATAAATTACGATTACAATTTTCACGAAATCAATGATATGTGATGTTCTTACACCGGGTATACTATTGTACTATATATCTATACTTTGTATATGTAATGTCTGAAATGTTACATCTCACGGAATGTAGGAACTAAACTATAAATCACATTTGGAGTTTGCATAAAATTCATTAATCGTAGATGGTAATGACAATCAGGTCATATGTAGAATTGGATTTTAAACCTAACTTCACAAACTCCAGGCATATACATGTAGGTTGGTTATTTATAAGTCAGACAGACTTTGTCACCAGGTAAAAGGATATAAAAATAACATTAGGTAGAAGAGATTGGTTGATTAGTAAGCGGTTCGTTTAAGGTCAAAGTATAACAATCCTTCATATTCATAGGGCTGAACTACTTCTGATTCAATCTTCCGCGTTCCTTCCCTACCACTTAAATGACACCATTAGATACGCACTTCCGGTGTCTTTAGAGGTATATATATATAAACTATATATATATACATGTAGGGTTTCAGTGTTGACAGATCAGTTATCAAGCAGCTGATTGTTTGTGTTATTTGAAAAAGCAACTCTTTGTTGAGTAAACAGATGCAATAGAAAATACTATCAAATAAACGGGATGATAAACGAAACCAAACAAAATTCATCATTCAGCGGACTGAATAACACCGGAGACGAAACATATTACTACGGTTCTGACGGGGACGATGGGACCGGGAACTATTACCAACCTCTGGAATACTACTCGGAATTTTACGCTCAAAAATACGAGTATGTTGAAGACTGGGAAATTCCGATACGAGGCTATGTAACATTTTTCGTAGCCCTTGTTACTATACTAACAAACATTTTGCTGATCTCAGTTTTCATCTTCCGAAGTTCCCGTTCTCCTACCACTGTTGTTCTGACGTCCCTGGCGATTTCGGATTCCATCATATGTATGACACGGCTACCGGAGGCAATCTATTTCAATATGGCTAAAAACTACCAGAATCTCTACGTCACATATCGATGGTGCAAAGCGAGTCATGTATTGTATATTATTTACCAGATTTTTAGAATGACATCGAATTGGTGTACTGCTCTTCTTGGCACACAGCGTCTGCTGGCTGTAGCATTGCCTTTCAAATACAACAGAATATGCAGCAACCGGGCAACAATTATAGAAATTGCTGTGATTGTTACTGTTTCGTTCCTGCTTAATCTCTATGAAGCCTTTGGTATCTACATTGCCGAGCTTCCAATCTATACGAACTACTATTACAATGAATCGCTGCCGTCCAGTTGCGTTAGACATGTGTCACGTGGTTTAATCAATGCATTTGGCGATTCTAAAAAGTCAAACTTGATATTCTATATATTTTCTGGACTACTTTATCGCGTACTTCCAGTTGCCGTTCTCCTGTTCACGACCGTGATGTTGTTGTACTTTCTGTATACGCGACAGAAAATAGGACCTGTTGCAACGCAGAAAAAAGCACAAATACAGAGAATCACCGCTCTGATTTGCATTATTCTGGTGATTTTTCTAATCACTGAGATCCAGGACGGCATAGCATATTTCATATATGCAGATGAGCTTTCTCGCGACGTAAAAAGAGGAATATTATCTAAGGAAGACGATATTAAATGGGACACTATTTCTTCTCTCTTGTCCTTATTGAGTTATGCGTGCAACTTCTGGATATTTTTCTTCATGAGTCAGCAGTTTCGCTCGGCGCTTTTGGATGTGTTTCGGTCTGGACTCCGGAAAGCCAACATCTATTTAGTTTTGGAAGCCTCTGAGGATAAAAGTGACTCCAACGCACGAAGCACTAGTGTCACGAGTAGAAACGATAGAAATACGGTGGTTTAATTATTCTAGAAATCTTTTACAACATTCATCACAGTGAATTGTACTTGTGCAATGATAAAGCCTTCAAGTTGATTGATTGTCCTTAACGTTACGATATTGCTTACTCCAATAACAGAATTAAACTTATTTTACAATTTGTTCAAGAGAAGATGTATTACATGGTTATCAAAGCACACCCTAAGGAAATAGATTTTCAAATATGAATTCTACCACGAGCTACATGTAATACATATTTAAACAAACATGGCGATGCACATATGCAGATATAGTATACCCTACTCTTTCACCTTAAACATTTTTTGTCAGCAAAAACAAGTAAGCCTAGCCCGTGTCGGAAACTGCTATAACGTCACAGTGACGGAATACGGAACGTTCTGGATGTGTCGGAATGACTGATTTGATGACGTGTATACACCGCGGTCACGTAAAGTAAGCAATTGTAGGGCAATGTTGACATCGATACAAATGGTGTTTCGCTAGTAGACGGTCCGTAAAGAGCTATGCGCAGTCCCACGATGACGATCCAAGTCACTATTGGTGCTTAGTGCCTGGGTGTAAATTAGATAGAAAGAAAAAGGCGCATTTAGACGTATCTCGAAAGTCCCGTATTCGTGGCTATATTGGTAAACGATCGGCTGTATATTTCTGAGAATCACGGAAACTTATAAATAGATTTTACACGTAACCCATTGGTTAATGTTTTCGGAATATGCTTGTAATGTTGATCAATACATGTAGCTGTAGCCATTTCTAAGAGTAATCTGAGTTGAAACTGACGTGGAATGTCACTTGAGGGTAATGCTATATTTTTTTTTAATATTGGATGATAGAAAACTTCATAAAAATGTCTGAGGAGGAAACAATAGAACATCTTTTGAGGGAATGTGATTGCTTACAACTATATTTTAGTAGAATTTGAATACCTTTTGGAATTCCAATATTAGCAATCACAAAGAAATCCTTTATTTTAGCTTGTATTGAAAACAATAGTGATATACAAAACACTATCATTTTATGGCTGAAGTGTTATGTTTATACTGTAAAGTGCACCAAGAAACCTTTATACTTATCTATGGCTTGAGTGAATTCATGTGCTATATGTGTACAAAAACAATAAAATTAAAAAAAAAAAACATGTCGATTTCTGTATACAGTGTATCAATACCTGTTGACAAATCATGTTCCGTATTGTTTGTTTATTGATTTACTTTTCTTACTCACATAGACGAGGGCGTATAAACAATTCTCTAAACTCTTCAGAAGGTGTACAAAGTCTATCTCTAAAATTCTTCACCCTGGAAGTCTCCTAATCCTAAATAACATTACTGGTAACCAATTTGGATCCACTGACGATAGCGGATCAAAAACATCTAAATTTGAGTCGATTCTGATCATGAAAACATAGAAAGCTCAGGCAGGTTTGATCAGCATTGGCGGGATCCGAGCAGCTCAGTAGGTACATGGTAAAGTTTCTAAAGGATGAGACTACAAAAACAGAGGTCCCGTGTCACAACATGTGTGGCGCGATCAAGTCCGTCCCTGCTCAAAGGCCGTAAGTGCCGAGCGTAGGCCTAATCAGTAGCAGTATCAATATTGTTTACATGTTTGGTTGTCAACAAAAATATTGGTTTCCAAGGAGAAATGACCTAATAATAAATAATTGAGTTTCAAAAACTTCAAATTCCAATACTCGGTAAACTACGGAAGCCTATAAGGGTCAAGTTAATAAAAATTATATGTCGAATAAACGACATAATATGTTGAATAAACGACATAACTATGTTGAATAAACGACTTAATATGTCGAATAAACGACATAACTTTGTCGAATAAACGACTTAAAAAGATTGAATATCTATAATAAAAAATGTTTATTACTTTTTTCTTCCTGAAATAAATGTGTCCTTATCCGTCTAACTTTTGCTCAGTGTGTTAGTCAATAAAAGGAAACTACCACTTCATTTGTCTATTGCACTATCTTTTAAGGAAAGTCCGTGCTTTTACGTATCCGGTTTTAAATTTTAAACACCGACTAGAAAGTTCCAGTTATAACTTCTTTGTCTGATGTTTGTAGTTTACGAGAACTGTACGAGTCAAATTTAGCATTCAAATGTGAATCTTAGATATATTTACCATAAATTATTATAGTATCAAGTCCTCACTAGCTCCAATGGTACAAAGCAATGTAATATCTACATTGATCTCTAAAAGGCTCATAGCTTGCAATCTAAGCCTGAACAAGTTAAAAATCATACATAGGCGTGACCCTCACAGTGGAATTCAAACTGTTTTAGTGAGTTTGTGTTTGGTTCAAAGAAACCCAGAATTATAAATCCTCAGAAAATCATCAGCAAAGTTGTTGAATATTTGAACTCTTCTTCACAAGTACTTTCAAGAAACAAAATTATTTGTACATGAGCTGTAGTTGCTAGAACCTACACATATGTTATATTATAGTTATTTTTTCTATAAGTATGAGATAGCATGTAGGTATTTTTAAGTATGATATGATTGATAGCCAAACAAAAAAGGAATAACACACACACCAAAAACAAATGTGAGAAAAAGGAAGGGGAGGGGGTGCGCCCCCCCCCCATCTCCCTCACTGTGTTCTAATTGTCTGGTAGGACAAAATTTTCAGTATGTTTTACATATATATATATTCTCATATTCTGTTAATCTTGATTTTAAGATTGTATTTGCTGTTACAATTTACTATTTTCAAAGTGTGCAAAGAATAATTGTAAAACTTAAATTCAAAAATGGGGGTTTGCGTATTCAAGAGACCATTTTGCAAAATATCTCTGGTCAACTATGGTAAAATATGTTTTTTTGTTAACCTTAGATATAATTCTAAATATTTTTAAAGAAAAACTGGCATGTAAACAATTTAGATTTTGAGAATTTTTCAAAATTGCGATATTCTGTGATTTTTTTCTGAAGGATGTGAGCAGATTAAACAGCAATTGTGTATGTTTTCAATTGAATATCTTTAAAAATTCTCTCAATAAATGAATAGCTATTGGTTTTTATATATTATAGCTTAATATGATGTGCTTTGGTGCATATTTTTAATAAAACATGAGATCATGCATTCTTGTGTTAAAATTTGGCTTTTGCATTTGGGGGTATATATGCTCTGTAGCACATAGTATAAAAATAAACCTGCAAAGGTATGTCTAATATGGGTTTTTTAGTTAGTTTATGAGTTGGTAAAGTTATTTAAATGGGAAAAAAATTTGATTGACAGAAATTTCTAATAGGATTTACCTACCTTAAAGAGGAAAAAGTAGGTTTTCTGAAATCGAGACTCGCTGAAACACAATGGGTTGTGAAATCAGTAAACGGTGAACACAGATTAAACCGATTGTCAAATGCAAAAGTGTCATCATTTCCAATTTAATAATTTCAATGCTATTATAATGTGCAGAAAAAGCATGTCAAATTACTTTGTGGATCCGCTAATATTTCCCACACCAAAATCAACATACAAAACACCTCCTAATTAATACATTTATTACTACTAATTAATACATATTACTACTAATTAATATATTTATTACTACAAATTAATACATTTATTACAACTGATTAATACATTTATTTCTACTAATTAATACATTTATTACTACTGATTAATAAATTTATTTCTACTAATTAATACATTTATTACTACTAATTTATACATTTCTTTCCATCTATCAGTCGTGATCACCTCGACAGCTGCTTTCAAGAATGTTCTCGGTGAGGATCTCTACATCGTAAGCGGCCCATGGTGCTGGATTAGGGGCTGTCTGGACCGGGAAAACATCATTCTTTGGATGACAGTGGGTGGGAAAGGCTGGGAGATCTTGACCTATATCGTCACAGCGTTCCTGTACATTTATCTCAAGTACTACATGATTAGGAAGGTAAGCAGTTCCTGGTTCAAGTCGAAATCTCGTTTTATTCGCGTTCAAACTTTTTACGAACGCTAAAGGAAATAACGCAAAAGTATCTAATTTGAAATGTTCTACAAATATGCACATTTTATGTATTTGAATGTCAAATATGGGTATGTAGAACTTTACGTGAACTATTATATATATATATATATATATATATATATATATATATATATATATATATAACGAAATAAATTGATTATTTTCAAGTGCCATAACTTTTTATTGCACAATTTTAAGGTAGATCTATGGACTCAATCATGAAAAAATTGTTTTTATAAGATAAGATATAATAATAATAATAATAATATGCGGCATATATATTCCAGTAATAGACAAACATTGGAAAATATACATGTTAACATGCTATTTTCATTGTTATTGCTTCTCAAAACTAAGCACCCCATCCACATATAATCAGCATTAATGAAAATGTACCCCTCCTTCTTATTTTCTTAATAATTATTATTTTCCCCAAACAAATGGGCTGTAATAAGCAACATAGACTATATACCCATTATTCAATGATATGTAATCGTTTATTTTATTAAATATGAATAACTAGTTTCATAATGTACACTTTGTGAGCCTAAACATGTTAAAAGAAATACTGTTGAAAATACCAATTGATGTCAATATTGGGTCTTTTCCCCCAATTTTTTATGGACTAAACCTTGAATAAATTGTTTTAATTTAAAGATTATTATCACAGAAAAAGGATTTGACTAAGAAAATCATATGTTGTCATATCATTTTAAAAGCTATAAGCTCTACAACAAGTACCCCCCCCCTCCAAAAAAAATCTTGAATTATACATTATCATATTTGCATACGACATGTGAAATTTGAGTATATTCAAACAACCTTGGATAATAATTTTAACTATGTTAAACTATAAGTATCATAAGATACATGTGGTTTGCAATTAGATTTTACATTTTATCTGAAAAGAAAAAAAACAACAACCCTGAAATAACAAACTGAATTTGATGGTTTCGCTTATATATGATTACTGCATGTGTGTAATGTGTGTTTTATTTTATATCCTGCGACAAAGTTTTATATGAGTATCTACTTGGTCATGAAATCATTTACATGTATAAAAATGAGATATACATGTATGTACATCACTTACTCCAATCTAAGTAGATGCAAACTCAACAAGGAACTAATCGCGTTATACAGATGCCGACCCAATAATTTTGAAAAAAGGAGAGGGGATGAGGAAAAAAATATAAAGTGAAATAAAACAAATCATTTGCAGCCGTTCTTGAAGCTTGCGTCAATATCTGCAACATTGGAGCAGCGAACACAACTACGATATTATCTGTGGTCAATGGAGTAGCGAAGTGTGAACTTTGATTTTTACACAAGCTTACCATGTATTTGTTCACGATAATTTGGATTCAACAGCTGTGTAAGATGTTTGAATCAGCAATTATTACACTCGAATTTTTTTTTTATTCACATGGAAACGTCACCATTGCCGGTGAAGGGCTGCAAAATTTTGGCCTATGTTCGACACTGACGGCCTTTGAGTAGGACTCTTTATCGTGTCACGCCTGCTGTGGCACGGGGTCTCCGGCCGTTTTTGCGGTCTCATCCGAAGGACCGCCCCATTTAGTCGCCTATTACGACAAGAAATTGCAAGGGGTACTGAGGACCTATTTTAAAGCTGACATGAATTAATAAATATGTACACCTTTCTCATCTTATCCGCCATATTTCTCTCAGGTAGCCTAATTTACTCTACCTGTATACACCCCAAATATGATTCTCACACCTGAGTGATTTTTCTAGGTGGATTCGACCAGTGTACATCTCCGATTGTAATATATAGGGAATGAGAAACAAATAAAATAACATTTTAAAACATTATGCTTTGCTCAAAATTACAAAATATTTATTGTATACCAATGCACCATTCTGGAAATTTAGATAAGTTGGACAAAAATGCAAAAAAGCTTTTCTTGCATACTTGCAAGTGCATGCAAGTATTTGCAGTTTCTTATAAAATAAATGCGGCGAACTCATTTGCCAATTACATACTGATAGAATGGAATAAGCAAAGAGCATAAAATATATTCCTTATATCAATTCTTGCAAAATAAAGGTGCATGCCATATGCATAATAGGTAATGCACACGATATATTCGCCAAAAAAAAATTAAAAAATTAAACCGTATCAAATACGGGCGTCTATTCAACAGGTATCGGAGATTTGCACTTACCGAAATTATTAGATTCTCTTTATTCTGATAAATCCACGAAACAAAATGATAAACTCCATTTGTATCTCGTTAGAACTTTACAACATGTTGTCAGACTGCAACACACTTCACCCGTGCCAAACAGGGTGTCTTCAATCAGGGGAGATGCCAGAGTCGAAATTTTTTTCCTGCATTGAAAGCTTGTCTGGTCGAGGTTTTGCAGTTTATAGAAATCGGGAATCTTTTATCTGGTTGGATATATTGCGTGCACAATTCAAAATTTATAGATGATCATATACAAACTTGGATATACAAATAAGGGAATAATGATCAAAAAAATATATCTGTGTGAAAATGCGTGTATTACATTTGCAATCCATGATAGACAGTTGATTACAAAAAGACACATATAAAAGGAAATATATAAACGAAAATATAGTTTTATTGTCTCTTTTGGAACCACAATTATTTACGGTCTCTGTATGTCCATATTCATTGATTGAACAGGAGAGAGAGAGAGAGAGAGAGAGAGAGAGAGAGAGAGACCTACTTCGATGTACAATATATCATATCACAGAAGGAAAGAAAATTGATCACTGATATAAATGTAAGCTTACAAGCAAATTAAAAAGAAAATATTAGTTTGAACTGTGCATGTAGAAAATACTGACTTTGTATGTTAGAATAACGGGAAAAAAGTGGGGGAAGCAGATTTCCTGCCAACCCCAACCCTCTGTATACGTGCCTGAAACAACATATCAATTCGTGTTGAAAGAAAGGTGCATATCTGCATTTCATTAAATTCCAAAGGAGCTCGAATTTATGTGTTCCCCTATTTATTATTTTGTATGCAAGACTTGTTCCCAAATTTAGAATCATGCTTTCAGTCAGAACAGAAATTCATTTTGAAGTACATCGAGTTTGAATGGAAATGTTGGGTTCCTTATTTTAATTTCATCAGACTCATTAGAACCCCCTCACCCAAACTATGCAGCTTTGTTTCTATTGATATCTAAATCAGTATATGAATCAGGATATAAATTATATAATGTTTTTTCGTGATCATATAGATATTGATA
The DNA here is from genome assembly GCF_947568905.1 of Ostrea edulis. Classification (NCBI taxonomy): domain Eukaryota; kingdom Metazoa; phylum Mollusca; class Bivalvia; order Ostreida; family Ostreidae; genus Ostrea; species Ostrea edulis. Next base: position 30,002,999 of record NC_079168.1, read on the forward strand.
CTAATAATGAAAAAGGAAAATGTTTATACTCTTGCCTTTTGCATATCCTACTATAATGCATACAGTATGTTGACATTGTATCATCAAATAAAACCTCAACACGAATTTTACTGATTTATTAATACTAACATCTTATCGAATACATTTGAATTTGAAATTTCGACATACAGCGGTATGGCCATTGCGCCAGATCTACGAAATGAAAATATCTATGAATAAATTACACTCAAGCCTGAAAGTAATCATTATGACATGCTACAAAAACGTTAAAACACACATATGCTATATTCCTGCAATGCATGCATGCGATTTTTCTGAATACATGTATTTATGTATTCGTGAATGAAGTTCCTACGCTTAAAACTATCTTGGCCTTTATGCATTTTGTTTTGTGATTTTGGTTTACCATTCCTTACACTGTGTAAATGAAGGAAAACTTGGTAAAGGATACAATTCTACACCATACAATAAGTATACACGCATGTGTTACAAAGCAAAATGTACTTGTAATAACCAGACATGTATCGTCATTTTTCAGGGGGGGGGGGGGGGGGGGGGGGGGGGGGTACAACAGGGGGAAATAATGGAAAATTGGATTCTTCAAAATTTCTTGTCATTCAAAATAGTAATTAAAAAAGATGAACGAAAACAGCAATGAAATCAAACAAAACACCCAAACAAACCAAGATGTTTTGTCCGATGTTCAAAGTTCTAAGGTGTTTTTAAAATAGTTTATTAATTTAGGAATAGGCACATATACAATATAAATACAAGACAATGAAGGGTTAAAGGGTTAAAGAGTCGTTTACTTTGACTGCCTCAATAATTTCCCCCTACACTTCATTTTCTTCAATCGTTGGGGGTGGGATGGGGTGGTTAGAGTCCTCTACTATGAGTGCCTCATATCTTCATTTTCTTAATTGGTGGTGGTGTGTGTCTTCTACTATTATATCAGAACTTTCAAGCTGGGGTCAAGTGGGGGAGGGGTTGTCACCCAATATTATCTTTTATTTGCATTACAAAATAACAAAAAATGGATATTGTTATTAAAGGTGGGGGACAGACACTCTTTTCCTCTCCCCTTGATTCTATGTGCTTGATAACGACGCATAATATGATAAACTCGACTATTACATTTTGCATTAGTACAATTTGCGTCGAGTTCAACGCAGAATGTAATAAGGCAAAATGGCATATAGATATATAAGATCTCTTGGGCGCCAAATTAGCATAAAATAAAGTAATTGAAAATAACACTATTTAAAGATATGTTTAATTTTTAATTATTGCGTGCTTTAAATGAATCAAATAAATCTGTATTATCAATTCATGAGAGCAATATTGAGTTACTAGTACTGTTCTCTTTTATTGAATTAGCGATATCATTTGTTTTAATAAGAGCGTGAGTATTACAAGATCGTTTGAATCCTCTCTCTCTCTCTCTCTCTCTCTCTCTCTCGGTAAATATTATACTGATACTTCCCCTGATTGAAGATAGCTGATCGGCACGGGCTAAGTGTGTCGCAGTCTGTACAATGGACAACGGTATTTACTGTTGGAATGCAAATGGAGTTTATCGTTTTGTTTCATGGATTATGCAAATAAAGGGAGTTTTACTACTACTTAAGAGTATTTTCGACAACTGTACCATAGTTTGGCGTGCTTTCTTTTGTTAAAAGTGTGGGTTATCTGTACATAACCCACACTTTTCTTCAAACCCCTCCCACATTCTCGAAAAAAAAAAACAAACCACCCAACAACATCACTGTCCACTGTATGAAGTTTCTCCAGATTAAAATTGCACATATCAAACACGGATAACTGACTCAGACTAAGTTCTCCAAATACATTATAGATATTTGCACTGAATCTCACTTAAACCTTGATACAAGATAATATCGTCAATGGTCTCGTCCCAAAGACTTTCTATTTCCATATTCTCCTCAAGTCGAGAAGCTACGCTCCCTCGTGTCATTATGACCACACCCATCGGGTATCTGCACATAACCAACAATATCATATGGGGTAATTACTACGTGTACACGTACATCTGCGGTCCTTTACAGATATTACGAGTAGACCCAGGTAAATAGTCGTCCGCATTCGATGCGTTTTCAAGGCGAGCATACATGTCATGTAAGTACTGTACTTATAAACATGACTCATGTTTATAAGTACAGTAGTATTTATATATTTGCCTTTTACTTGAAGTAATTGTGAATGATATAAATTGTATACCCTTTGCTTGTTCCATTTTATCAATAGATAAGAGATGAAATATTTCTCCGCGTTTTTGTATAGTTTTGACATATTTACTGCAAATGTACGCACATTCACGTGAAGAAAAGGCATTCTATATATATTTATCCAAAGCTTTTAGAATGGTTTACTACTGTACGATATGTTTATTATAATTTTGAGCAATGCGTGGTGTTCATCAATAGATGTTCCAAAACGTGATTTCATTTCTTCTTGATGTTCTATAAATTAGTATCGGAGATGTACGTGTTACCTGGCGAAGCTACTCGCACAAGTAAATCGAAGACACTGATGTGAAGTGAAGCGTAGCAAAACCCGTCCCCTTATATACCATACGAACCCTAATACATATAACAATAGAATATCCAACTAATATGGCGGATTAGCAGAGAAATATGGCGGACATATAGAATTATACTATATTTATTAATTCATGTCAGCTTTAACTCGGATCCTCTCAAAAGAAATACTATTATTAAGATGATTATTATGATGCTGGTGGAAATATGAATTGGTCCCCTCTTTCTCATCCGTCTCCCCAACTTTCTGATGCCCCCGTAATCCCAAATGTTGAACATGGATCATTGTAAAAGTTTAACACTACATGAATAGTCAATGTACCTCAGTCATGTACAATGCAATTCACAGGCATTTGGAGTATGGATATTACTACCCCCCCTTTTTTTAATGATATTTTATGTGTGGCAATAAACACTGATAATTGTTCTGAAATGTGTAAATTCCCTGTCTATCTTATCCTTCTTTCGATTCATGTAATCGTTTCACGCTTTTTGTAAGCTTTAGAGATTGACCTTCTGCCAGTACCGGTATAATAAAATACACAAGGTATGAAACAAAAATTTGTAAACAAACGGGGTCTCCGTTTCGGGGCACATTATCCAAGTAATTGCAGCGTTACCTAAGAAATTTTAGCGAGCGGCAGGTCGTGGAGATGTCATACTACAAGTCTCTTCAACTCAATACCCATCTCATCTCTTTTATTTGACACAATCTTGCGTGCATTGATTGTCCGGAAAGGCCTTTATCTCTTTCACTCGCAGTCAAAAAGGAGGTCACAGAGTACGAATTTATTGTACGCAAAGACATTGCTTAATTTCGGGATCATCCGAATGGTCTCGGGATTATTCGCGGACCAATCACACGACACGTTATAAATGACTAAAATAACATAGTGCAGAATTCTAGACTTTTGGTATACTTTATATCAATTTGAAGGTTTGCTTGAAAACGTAATAAGTAAATGGGCTTATTTTTGGGGTGTGTAACGGGATGTGCGACGCTACAATCCAAATAACAAACAAGAACAGTACTGAAGAATTATTGAAAAAAATTTATTTTCAAATGAAAGGAAGATATATAGGTAACAGTCTCACACCAATCACACACCTACCAAAAAAAAAACAAAAAAACTAATATTCACGATAACAGGAAAACAGTACCTATCGTATATGTATAAAAATTCAAACAAAAGAAAACCCGGGAAAATTAAATTGCCAATAGAATGGATCGTTTTGTATCACAAAAAGTCACATCAAACTGTAGATGTCACACCCAATCCCTCCAGTCCTTCCGGGCTTTATATCCAAAGCTGGGAATGGTATAGGATGTCAGAGACAATCCACGTTGATATCATCACCATCGTCACAATTATCATCACCACGATGAAGTCACCATCACGATCATCATCATCACAGATATGACGCTACAACATTGATCGATTCATAAATCGTATGATCCCGTATTATAATGGCAAAATTTCATTGGCAATTAATGAAGCTAGGAAATAGTAAATACATGTCCACTAATATAACATCGTTTTATTGAAATGGCCGTTTATAAAATGGCGGATCAAACTTCCGGTCACTTACTTTCACCCAGCCATTTAAAAGAAAAGCAACACCCGAGAACAAAAATAAAATAAAGCAGAATAAGCATTCGTTTTACAGGTAGTGTATAACAGCTATGTCAAAATATCTATAGAAAACACCAATGTTATAAAAACACTCTCTCGCTTATGTCACACCTGAGAGCATATACAGGTAAGAGTCTCCAGTGAATGACAAGGTGCCAAGGTGAAAAAGTTGAAAAGTACATTTTACCACTAAATATATATACTACAAATATAATGCAAAAGATACTCACCACGGTCTGCTATCCGTGCCCAAGTCATAAGTTCCCTAACTAAAATTGAATTCTTGAACGAATGAAGATATTAGCCCGCTGTGACAATGTACCCGTCTGTCTTACATGGCGACTCTCCTGGAAATGACCCGGCCACTATTGTTCGAGCGCCACTGAGCTATTTGCGGAGAATTATGGGTAATTCAAATTTCAAGGGCGTATTCGATATGGCATACTCGTGATTGTTACAGGGAGCTCTTGTTGATTTTTTGCATACTATCCTTCTAGTAGTTCATTTTCGGAAAAAAATTTAAGACTTACTCTATATATGTTTGCAAACACTACGGCGAAATTGATGATGCAATCTACACCCGGAAACGACAACACGCACACGTAAACAAAGGGTCACCGATTCTGGTCAGTCACCGAAATAGGACAGTCGACGATACAACCTACCAAACAACCGTTTACCAGATTGTGATATAGGGCTCTGGGGAGGGGGTATGGCCGGTCAACAGGGAAATCTTACTCTTCCTAAGCACCATATCTCGCCTCTGGTATATCCAGGGGTCCGTGTTCGCCCTTCTCTCTTCATTTGAATTCTTTATGGTAATTATGAGATTGGTCAATGTTTGATAACTTCACCCTTTCATTCGCTGAGTACTTGCGTTAAAAGTGAAAATTGCATGGATGAAATATTGAAACTGAGGTCCTGGTGTCGTCCATTCGTTAGGTTATTAAATAACTTGCAGCAACACTAAAAATACACCCCCCTCCCTCAAATAATAAATTCTTAACAAAATGACTTGCAATCTCACCTATAAATGAGCACTTCTATCACAAGGACCCAAGCATAAGTATGATGTATAAATTATTTGTCATTGAAATAAGATAATTCAAATAAAATATATATACTTAATCAACAGGAAATAGATGTATCGTTGGACAATTTGTTTACATACGACTATTTTCCCCTAAGTAACTTAGTCTAATACATGTACCAGGAAATATAATTGTGAACTTCCCACTGCAATTCTCATGACTTACGTTTTTCATTTACGGATATAAAATCAAATAATACTCTATGCATTTATTTGCATAACAATTTTTAAACATATGTGTATTTCCACTTGCAAATTCTCGTTGTGTCTGTTGCAATCATAAACTGGAACTAAATTTGAATCTAAATAAAACAAAATAGAAAAATAAAATAAAATAACGCTTCTCTTTCTCTCCGAATTAACAAAGATATTTTCTTTCATTCACAGCGTCGTAGAGAGGGCCAGCCCAACCTCCGTTATAGCCAAATCTCGTACCGTCTCCGTGATGACGACGAGAATTACGTGCTCTTGTGGTTTGTTCTTTACATCTTACGAATCTGGGGAACAGCAAGATACGTGAAATTTGTCTACGAGGCCAGTACGGGTCAAACGTCCGAGCTGGATTTTGACCAGACGGACATGGTACTCATGCACTTTCAGAGCGTTGGTGACAGCTCCCAGGCTTTTTTCAATTGTCTACTTTTTTGTGTTAAGGACAGTACGGTAAGGCATGGATTATTAACTAGGCTGTTCTGTCGACGGAACCAACTTCAAGGAAGACAACTGAATGAATACAACCAGATTTAAACAATTTTAAGCGATTTTCCTATAAATTTGGAAATCAAGAAGGACAGTACTAAATCTCTAAAATTCAAGGTTTTAACAGATCTTTTTCGAAATGAATATAATTATTATAGAAGTATGAACTATTTTCTGTGTTTCTATCATGAACTAAGTGATGATTTTGTTGTTTGAGAACAGTCTCCGCTGACGTCATGTAATTTGACTACAGGAAGTTTTTTTTCTGAACTAGTTTGGTTTCAATATTTTCCCACACTTTGCACTGGTAATCTAATTCTATGCATGCATGCAATATATCTACTTAAAGAGACACTACAGCTCATTTTCCACATTTTAATAAAGTGTTTTTAAAAACACGTATTGATAAAATGATAAAACTCATATCGATACTGACAATTTTGAACAATTGGATGCATTCATTTACTCTCAACTGCGCTTTGAAGATCCTCCGGAATTCAAACGTTTCTTCATGCTGACTCGGACTTTTGAATGCTTATTTACATCACGTGGTTTTGAATGACAGCAAAGGTGTTGTGTAGGACTCCCCTTCAAGGGGACCACACTCACCTTTCAAGTATAAGCTAGATTATTTCCTGCTCATTATAATAAGTAATTATATAAATCATAATTCAACAGAAACCCACCTATGTTCTTATTGACCGATGTTTTTACAACCGGTTAACACTTGTCGTGTTGAGATAAAAATAACACTTTTAAAGCAGTTCTTCGCGGCTAGTCCCAATAGCAGATTTAGGGAGGCCAGGATCCCCCTCCCCCTTTTAACCACAAATTGTGAGTGAAACTCCAAATTTTGCACCCAGAATGGCCGATTACTTTGGCTAATATTTGACTTTCACATCTTCCTTCGGAAATCCTAGATCCGCCACTGAGTTACAATCGTTTCTCCTAGCTCTTTGTTTTCCAACGGTCATACTGATCCCAAGGTAAATTTTATTTCACGTATGAGTTTTGTCTCATTTTATTTTTACCTCTTTTCTCATAGAATCTTTCAAAATTCTGGATCTATCGATATCCACTGCACTACACTTTCTCTCACTTGACGACATGCTACACTGTTTACTGTCTATGCGCATGCGTCTGAAGACCGAAGGAGGAGACTCGATATTTTTTGTATAGGCCATCAAAAAGTATTAATTTTTACGTTAAAACGAGAGTTTGTAACTTTAGATAAGTGTTATTTTCGCAAAGTTCATACATTCAACAATGCAACAAAAATTGAGAAAGCCCTGAGAAAATTGTCATTTCATGATTTTTGCGCAAAATGAGCTGTAGTGTCTCTTTAATTAATATTATTTATTAATTATTAATGATTTATATTGTTAATTATTATTAACAATATAATCAGTAAAATGTAAGTCCAATTATGTTTGTTCTTTGAGCTAACCTTACTGGAATCTTCCATAATCCCCCCCATTCCTATCATTCTACACAAAGAGGAATGGAGGATATGATTTGTATGGTATGGATAATAAATGTTCCCGCACACTTTAAGGAAAACTTTTTTTGCATCAGAATTCTACTAGACAAATAGGAAATGTCCTAATTCGCTCATTGATTAGCAAGCCAGAACAATAGACATTGTAATTTGCAGTGTTTATAGTGCTAGCTTGATCCTGCATCCTTTACTTATGTAAATATTGATTTGACATATATCACACTTCAGGTCGACTCCCCCCATCGATATCTTACAGCTACGTCACAAAAAGTCAAAGGAGGCGGATTAAAAATGTAGAACTTCTTAGTTTTTATAGTGCATTTAAAAGCTGTAGTAAAATTGAAATCACAGAACTTTTCCAAAACCACATCACCAAAACATGACTGTTCAACAATTAATATCATCATCTCTCACAGTAGACAAAAAGACAACATAGACAGCTGCTTCCGATCGTCTAACAGTTTGTTGCAGTTCCCATGGACACAGATTATGCTTCTTTATTAGCTGACATGTTTAATTTGTATTCATATGAAAGAGAATTTATCCAAAAACTTCTACATGTCTAGAAATATATTTCTGCAGCCTCTACCTCGACATTTAGATATATCAACGGCGTTTTATATATTGACAATACTCGCTTTCATTCATAAGTTGATTCGATACATCCTAATGAACTCAAAATACGTCACTTCTGTCTTACACGTCTGTTTCATAGTGGGAATCTATACTGAACATAAGCATTAACGGCAAACTAACAAGTTAGCTTTTTGACAAACGGGATGCCATCAGCTTTTCCATCATTAATTGTTTTTAATTTATGAAATAATATTCCATCATCAGCCTGTTTATGTCTCGTACAACTGTAATTGATTCGATATGCGAGAGTACGTTTTGCGTATGATCAATTTTTAAATTGAAGCAGTCTACTTTTTCTTGAGGATAGCAGTGACTATTCTTAGCCACCAAATTTCTTCATTAGTTTACAGTAACGATATGGAACATGCTCCCTTAATCTTAATACTCTTGTTTTTCTTCTGAAAAAAGGCTTTTAGATACTGCACATAAATATGCGTTATGTATGTAAGTATGTAGGTATGTATATATGGAGGTATGTATGTATGGAGGCGCGGAGTTGTGAGAGCATGTTGCTATCTAGTAAATTGAAGAAGGAGAGCCCTTCTTTTCCTCTGGGTGTAGCTGCAATAATGTAGCCCTCTCCGATTTTTTTTTTTAGGAAAGGGCTACAAATCCTTAGGATCTCTGAAATGGTGCAGATGCGGGAGTGATTCACTCCCGCAACATTTTCGATTATTCTAAACATTTGCTGACTTTCTTTATAGGTAAATAAAATGATATTCTATGTTTCTTAGTCAGTATATAAATTTACAACCTGCAACTTACGATTTGTGAGGCTCTATTCTACCGTTTTCAACAATTTCGATATATTCCAATTTCTCGATTCATATTTGTGCGCCATGTTTGATGTACTGAAAGTTTTAACTTCCGATTGTCAAGTTATTTGCATATGCCATATAAGGTAGTATTTACATCAATGGACAAGTACGAAAGAGAAAGCTATTTCGTCGGTATTAAAAAGGTTTAGATTTGATATCAAGTTCAAAATACGAACAGCAGAGTGTAAATTCTTTCTGCATACATATGATTTTCCTTTCTTTGTCGGATTGGCTCGAGTAACTACATTTTCGCGCAGATTGTCAATGTTTAGGTTTTTCAGTAGATCCACCTACGATATCTCGCGATAAAAATCATGGCGGAGCAGGCGAAAAATTTTGCATGCTGTACAAGATGTTTAATGAAAAACACCTTTATTAGACATGCCCAAAAACAGAGTTGGTACTCCGTTTGGTGTAAACAACATTTGGGACTAATACACTGAGCTTATTATCGGTTATTCATAAAATTATTTTTGTTATTACGGAGATCCTATGGAATTTTAGCTCTATCCCGAAAACGTCAGAATAAAAAAAAAATCAGATATGGCTACATTACTGTGGCTGCTCTGTGTGAAGTGGTCGAAATTCCTTCATACAAACTAGTAAGTGTTAAACTAGATCGGTAAACAGAAAAAGGATTTGAAATAAAACGTGGTTTAGTTTACAAGTATGTTTCATCCCAGCTCATAGAACAATGCAAACCGTCCCCGATGCGGCTTAGTGTAGTACTAAGAATTTATCCTTCTCATAGTCATTGTGGAAATGGGAAGTTTTGTATGCAACAGCTCTAGAATATATATACATTCTTTTGACACACAGAAAATTGGGTATCATGAGGGCAAGGTTACTTCAAGGTCACTGTCCTTTTTACAGCAGGCATCAGTTGTATCTATTAGTGGTTTATCACGAGTTTTGTACTAATTTGTAGCATAGGAACAATGTCGGAAAATATTTCTATCTTTTTGTAAAGCAAGACTATAATCACTGTAAAGTTCAACACGATAAACCTTATATCCTTTGATAATCCTACACAATTATCTCACGATATAGAACTCACGGACACCGTCGCGGTGGTCTAGAGGTTAGAGCGTTTGCCCCGCGTGTGGAAAACCGGGGTTCGAATCCCGGCGGCGACAGACCTAAGTCGTTAGAACAGGTAGTGACAGTTCCATCGCCAACGTTCGGCATCAGGCGTGAATGTCAAGCGTCCTCGGGGATGACCTTAAAGACGGATGTTCCGTGTCACAGTAGGTGTGGTACGCTAAAGAACCCTCACTGTTCAATAGCCGTAAGCGCCGAGGGAAGGCCTAAATTTGAGGACCTTCACCGGTATTGGTGACGTCTCTATAAGAGTGAAAAATTCTCGAGTGAGACGCTTAACAAGATACGATCAATTAATAGAACTCGCGGCGGGTATGACCGGTCGACAGGGTATGCTTACTCCACCTGTTTCCACCTCTGGAGTCGTATGCATAAAAATTCTAAGAATTTTCTTAAGTATATACTTAAATTTCTTAAGTATACACTTAGCTAAGTAAGATTCTTAAGTTCCGTTGCATAAAACCTCTAAGCAACATGCTTAGTTGTTTTTAGCTAAGTACATCGCAATATGCTTAAGTTTATCGTTGCTATGTCAAACGTCATTTCCGCTTTCACTTTACCGTAAACACAGATTGCATGGAGTTGAACATTTTCTTGATAAGTCTCTCTTGTGTCGCTAATAAATGATGAAATGCTATAATTTTTTGTGTTATGCAAGGTTAATAAAAATAAATAGACCAAAAATCAAACGTCGTTTTATATGACGATATATCCAATTTTATCGTCTGCATCTGTATTGATCCTTGAAAATATGGCAGAAAGAGAAGGTGTTGAGAGTCAGTCATTACAGACAACTAAGAAAAGAAAACCGAATTGGACAGCAGATGAATGCTTGTTTTTAAGCAAAGTGTGTAGAAGAACATAAAAGTATCCTTCGAGCTAAATTCGGAACGGGGGTTACGACATTAAAGAAACGGGAGATTTGGAGGAAAATCACAGATGCCATCAATGCCTCTTCCTCCACAGATGAAGGGGAAAGCAGAGCTGGCAGACGCACGACGTAGTGTGAAACAAACGGGTAAACGAATATATATTAAATCTATATAGTATATATATAGTATGCATTTCAAATTTGCTTGAAAAACATACACGAACAAGACAGGCACTAAATCCAGTCTCCATAATGTGCTGATGATGAACTATATTTCTTTACTATCGCATTTATAAATAAATAGAGACCTCTAGGCACTCGAGGGTAGCCTAATTGCATGTTATCTTACCGTACCATCTAGTATGTATCCAAACAGGCCCAATATCATATGTTGTTTCTGTATTCAGCAATCAAATCCTCAACAAATTCGAATATCGCAGTCTGCACAAAGTTATACACAGTAAACAAAATGTCGAAATATGCATCGTCATTGACTGAAATGACGTAATATTATTCAAAGGTTATGTCCCTTTTTTGCCCCCCCCCCCCTCTTCCGGTCATGAATAGATCCTTATAAATCATGAAAAAGTAAGTGTGGAAAGTTAGCTTACATAGGTGACGTATAAGCCATTGCTATTTTGAGAAATTTTTAATTTAACTTAATGACAGAAAAATATGAATAATGTAAAACCTTTGATCGATATGACCCTTCTAAATAAATATAATGTGCATGCACTTAAAATGGAATTTTTCAAACAATTTTTCATCATCTAATTATTACCAGGGCGGATCGAGGAATTTTGAAGGGGGGGGGGGATACAATTAATTCTGGTTTTCAAAATTGGGGGTACATCTTAAAGATGCGTAATTTATACTTTTCTTTAGCAAAATCATGTGACGAAAGGGGGGGGGGGGGTCTAACTCCCGGATCCCCTCTGGATCCGCCACTGATTACAAACTTCAGACAGTCTTTGATTCCTTGATGCATTTGAGTATGAATTATTTTCTTTTATTTCTAAAGAATAAATACTTGTATCAATTTCGAAATTACACATAATTGCCTAGTTTAACATTTTTTTTTTTATACTAGCAAGTATTCTTCTATCCCAACATTCGAACGCATGAATTATCCCCCCCCCCTCCCCATTAGGCAACCAGTCCAAGCTGCTACCATCTCTATGTGCAATATCGATTGATAGATATATTATAGGATTGAACATTCTTTTTAAAGAATTTATCGATGTGTAAACTCTGGACATTTTACTCACAAACGGAGTAAAAGTGCAAGGCACTTTTATGTTAAGTTTGTGTGTAAAATGTTCAGAATTTACTCATAATAAATTCTTCCAAAAAAAAAAAAAGGTTTGATTCCCTGTATTATCAATTTCAAAAATTTGAATAGTTTTCCCGCACTGTTATTTGTTTTCAGGCGAGTACATGTACGTATGCATAGCGTTTTTGGATTTATTGATGTGTAAATTCACGATTAGATTTGTTTTTGTCCAATCAAAACAATTGTAATAAATAACATTAGAATTATACTACATTATTTATCATTACTTGTTTTTGGCACCAGCGTATTTTGTTTAATTTTGTAGGCGGTGGACCAGCGGGAAAGCCTTTAACGCCATTAGCAGAAGCAGTTGGGAGTGTTATTGGTACCAACAATATAAGTATCAGTGGGATCCCTGGTACAGTTGACACAACATATCTAATGCTCGACAGACCAAAGATCAGCACGGAAACCACAGCGAGTACGATGTATGTTCAGGAATTTTATATACCATTTCTTAATTCTTGGATTGAAAATTGAAAAAAAAACACAAAAACTTATCAATGTATAAGAATTCGATTCCTTTTATTTCAGTGAATCAGATGGCCTTGTGACTCAAGATCTCCATGTCATCAGCACCAGTGAATCTGGAGATGGGCAGCAACAAATAAACTTTGTTACTGTCCCACAGCCAAACGCATGTCCTACCAATGTTTGCACCCACACCGTAATTGACCCGCATCTGCAAAAGCAGAAGCTAGAACTAGAAATTGAGAATCTCACCCTCCGAAACAAGTTTATACGACTTCAGATAGAAAGAATTGAAGGAGTAGATACAAGTAGTGAATTATAAGCGCTTTGACACGAATTTACTCACATTTAGTAATTATCAAATAGTTCTATAATCTTGAATTAAATAATGTTGCCAGTACTTTTTTGATTATCTGTATCTTTTCATTTACTGTTACGCAGTGACCACATACCTGTTTACATAAAATGAGCAGAAACAATGTGGTTTCTGTAAGCTCGACCATCTGTACCCTGGATATCTGCAACTATGTGGTCATTGGCATTTAAATTGCCATTGTAAGCATCTGCGTTGTCATCATCGTCAGGGAGGGGCAGATTGAACATTTTTGCGATGTTATGTAAAACTCCGCATGCTATGATGACATTGCTGGCACGTTGAGGATGCTGACGTATTTCTCCATGAAGAACATGGAACCGTCTTTTTAAGTGACCAATTGTTCTCTCAACAAGGGTGCGAGTGCACTTATGCGACCTTTTAAAAATGAAGATATACTTTGAGAAAAATAATTGGGGGGGGGGGGTGTCAGAGGTGTGTGTTACATTCATATATAGATAGAGAAGAAAGAGAGATGTGTGTGAATGAAAATATGCAGTTCCAAAGTATATCCACATGAAGATGGATATTAGAATCCAGAATGCGTTAGTGTTTTGAATATACTTTTGAGCTGTATATTTTCTTTCTTTCTTTTTTTTAATCTATTATTTTTGTACTCTATGTTAGTCCCTAAGCCATGTTTTTTCTAAAGTTTTAAAGATACACGCATGTCAACAACAAAAATTCGACTTGTATCTTTCGTAATAGTTAACATGAATGATATCTATGTTTGTTATGCAGAATGGGGAGAGCAAATTTAAACTGGGTCGAAATGCCTCGGTACCGTTTACCGAAAGCAGCAACCCCAACAATTTGGATGAACAGCAGCGTCCTCGTCATGATGGGTGTGCTGCTAGAGAATTTGAGAATATTTCTCGTAATATAAGCGATAAGTGTTTATTTTTCAAAGTGCTCCAATATATATTAGGCCCTAATTTCCTTACCTGTTGTACCGTGACTGTGGACCAGCTTGTGGATTTAAAAAAGGTGTCAGCAGCCAGTCTTTCCCAGGATAACCGCTATCACCGAGAAGATGGCATTTCACGGGCAATAAACGTCGTTGAAAGAGCTGAAATAGACCACTCTCCCTCAGTATTCTGGCATCGTGAGTCGCTCCCGGCCAGCTTGCCACGATGTCTTAAATCTTATAACTGGCATCACATACAATCTGTACATTTATACTGTGAAAGTTTTTCCGGTTGACATACTCCACTTCGTGTTCACTGGGAGCTATAATTCGCACATGAGTTCCATCAATCGCCCCAACCACGCCAGGGAAACCAGCAATGGTAAAAAAGTCAACCTGGTGCTTTCGAATAGTTCCTGGGTCCATTGGAAAGGAAACGAATCGCTTGACAATATTTGGTTGAACAAGAGCCGTAGTAACTCTTTGAATTATTCTTGAAACCGTTGACTGGTGAAGACCAAAGTTGTCACCACTACATAGCTGCATCTTACCTGTAGCATAGTATCTCAAGGCAACCATGACTTGCACAATTGCAGGTACACTGTGATTTCTGTTGGTCAAAGGCATAATGTCATATTGAATTAAATCTGTTATAAATTCAATTCCTTCCTGATCAAATCTAAATCTGTGCTGCAGTTCTGCTGCTGTCATTGATTCTAAGGGATTAATTCGTGGTTTGAATGTTCTCTGTTTTCTGTCAGCCATTTTGTTCTTGCTAAGCAATATGCTTAAGAACTTAAGACAAGTAAAGACCATGCTTAAATTTAAGCATATACTTAAGAGTTAAGAAGTTTTATGCAATCTGCTAAGCAATATGCTAAGTAAAATCTCAACCTGCTAAGCAAGAAATTCATACTTAAGTATATGCTTAAGGACTTAAGAATTTTTATGCATACGACTCCTGGTATATCCAGGAGTCCCTGCTTGCCTAACTCCCTATTTTGTAGTCCTTATAAGTTATCTTCACATTTCATCATTTACCTCTATTGCATATATTTTGTAAAAACCTTTTTCATATGTATTGATGTAACGAGGTAGAGAAGGACACAATAATAGATAAATGTCGGATCAAGTGAAAAAGAGAAAACTATGTTCCTATCCCCCCCCCTTAAAAATTAAAAGGATTATATGACAACGTGGAATTATGATATTACTAGCAGTAGTGAGTTTGACATGCATTGCATTATGTTTAATTGTTTTATCAATTGAATTTGTCCCAAAAACTCAAGAAAATTGAAATCATTGCTACTACTATTACAGCTGTATTTATAGAATGCTATTGTCCTGAAAATCATTAATTAACATTTTTCTTTTCTCTCTCAATAATGAAAATTGTTAATCAATGAAAGTCTTCTGCTCACTTCTGTCATTGCTGCACTGTGGTGAATTTGCAAAATTGGTTTTAAAGCTAAATTACACTGTACAACTTTGTTGTAAAATCTAAACTATTTCATTTGGAACAATTTCATTCTTTTTGTTGTCCTTCGTGATTTCCATACATGACAAACTCGTCTAGACCTGTTAATATAGACTAACTTGTAAATAATCTGATTTAGATTCTAGTTTATGGTTTTAGGCATGTTTTCGTTGTTTGTAAGGACAGCATATTTTGTTAAACTGAAAACTTTTGTAGTTACAAATTAACATGATATCAGATAACTGTTTTACACACTGAATCACTAGTCATTTTGTTTCCAAGCGCAGAACCGAGGAGGAGCTAAGCAAGATTGACTGTTTTGACAACCACATCAGATTAAAAGTTCGTGCACACAAGGTGTCGTGATTGGTTTTGTCATGCATTGGGGAAGGGGGAAGTTTTATCAAATGGAAATACAGTTCAGGGAAATATGGTATAGATGTATTTTGCCACAAAGAAACAATCTTTTTGTGTGAAAAGTGCAAAAGACACACTAAACATTACTTGATAAATATTGAAAAGTTTTTATGAAATCAATTTTTTTTTAATAACGGGGTTTATAGTAAAAACATTTTTTATTCCCTGATGGAATTGAAGCATGTTCATAATATATATTGTATGTACATCAATTATTTACGAATATTTATATACTTACGACAATTATGCACAGAAGAAATGGACAAGCATTGTGAACAGAAAGTATGAGTCACAAAACCTGAAACCAAAGAAGATTCAAGGATATGTTAAGAGTATTTTGAAGATGACAGATGTGCTACCTTAAACCCCTTCCCTACACTAAACTTAGGTTACACACCCCACAAACCTATCACGTTTAGGTCTCCACCTACGGAATAATCAGACGTTCACCAAAACAACAAAGGAAAACCAAAGAAACTTCATTCTACAGCAGATTTACATCCATGTTTGACCCAGCAATCCATTTCAGACTTAAATTTTGAAGTTGAGCAAAGTTTACATGTATTCAAGGAAATTGAAAACTGAAATTCCAAATACATTATCCAAGATGTATGACATAAGAACACATATTAAATGAATTATAAATTTATTATGTTAATGGCGTTACTGGCCGCGGTGAAGTAAATTGAGGCTACCAATGCATAGGACCGCCTCGCACAAAAGTTCACACAAAAGTGACGGCCCATCAAGAGGCTCACTGTGCAATGGGTTATCGCAAATGCACAAGCGTCACGAAAACAACAAATCACAAATATGACGGCCCATCAAGAGGCTTAATGCGCATTAGTACAAACGTCACTCAATCAACAAATTCACAAAATGCGATGGCCCATCAAGAGGCTCATTGTGCAATGGGTGATCGCAAAAGCACAATCGTCACGAAAAACAAATTCAAAGCACAAACTTCATTGTGCAATGGGTGATCGCAAAAGCACAATCGTCACGAAAAACAAATTCAAAGCACAAACTTTACAAATAATCATTCAAAATGTCAAAGGCAACAAATGTTCATACAAGTATATATATGGGAATGTATGGTGTCCATTCAGCAGGTTCATGGTAGTTTAGTCAACTGCATAACGTATTTACAGGATGACGAATCAACATACTCAAATCTAAATAGACAGTTCGAATATCACATCAGAATTTGTTTCCAGATGGTTGACACTCTTCCATTGGAGTAGGGGTGTGACGAAACACGCCACTTGCAAGGGCCATGAACATGGCTCTTCAACCGCCACCAATGGAGTGCCCACAATGGTGACGGCGGCAGCTCCCCAACTCCAATGGTCACCGCTGGCCAGTGAATACGTTGCCCTAGAGTTAGACTGGAAAGCCTATTGCATCGCAACAAGTGAAGTTTAGAAGGGCCCCCTGGAAGTTATTTAAGAATAAATCATTGCCAAGCTGAGATAAGTGAACCCCATTGGAGTCAAAGAGGGACGGTGGTTTGGCGCTGATTTGGGGTGTTTAATATAACGGCCACCCCGAACTGACAAAAACCTGATAGCTTCCCTATCCATTCTACCTCTGATCCTGTTCATTGCCCTGGTATTATTTGAAAAACGCCACGAAAACCTTGGCAATGACGAGGACCAGACGATAGAGGTGGTAGGAAACATGGCACGAATTTGTAACAAAGTAGAAATTAGAATTTGCAGTAGGCGCTCCGTTGTAGTCTGTCCCACATTGTTGGCTCCACAATGAATAATTAAGAAGGCGGGTGGATTTTCGTACCGTAATAAGGTCGTTAGTTTGGGAGCAAGGTCCTGCAGCTTCATGCCACTATAGCCCTGCCACCAAATGGAGATATTGTCCAAGTTGAGGTTGAGCCCCCCAAGTCTAGTAGCTGCAAAACTGGCCGCTCTCTTTATAATTGAAGATCCCACAATCCAAACATTTGTTACATCTAAAATTCTTGGTGTGAATTAGCTTGGGGTAGCAAATACTGGCATATAAATGAATTAAAGCCAAACAATGACAATACAAGTATATTCAACGAATATATGAATGGAACACATTGGAGCACCATCGCCCTGCTGCTTGAATAACATTACTGTGGGCCCCTTGCATAGCCAGGGTAGTAGCTGCTCCTATTCTGAACGAATGGGAGTTATAATTTGTGGTGTCAATCCCAAGGATAGTCAAACACCTGTTTAATGTTGCACAAAACCGATAACGAGTTAGAGGCTGTCCCCCAAAATGAACAAACAAGGGGCCCTTTTTCGCAGGGTGGTATTTTATATAAGCCCGCATAGAGGCAAATGGGCATGCTGTGGCATGGGATGCTGTAATACTGAGAACTGTACCTACACCTAACTGGTCGGTCTTTGAACGCTTAATAGTGAGTTGAATTTTGGACTGAAGCAAAATAACGTCATCGAACTGTAGTATTGATTGAGGATTGTTGCCTTTAGATAGTGCAATTTCGCCTATGCGCAAGAAAGCATGAAATGTCAATGTAAAGGCCGCGGAAAATAATTTGGTTTCATAAAGGTTGTGACATGCTGAGTGTAAAATTGAAACGATACGGTTCAAAAGCTCCAATGTAATGGGCAGTCGCGAGTCTTTACTATGCGTGCTAGTTCTTTGCATGCCCTGCAAAAGTTTTCTGATGATAAACTGACCAGTAGGGTCAATATTGTGCGAGACTTTGGTATAAAAACTAATTGCCGCAATGTACGATTGCGCTGTGGAGTGTTTGTAGCCCATTATTGACAAGTATGCAATAAACTGTGTGATGTGCGAGTCCGGTGGAGGCCAAATCTGTTGGAGATTATGTATTCTACGAAATGCCTTAAAGGCCTTGATGCCTACACGATGTGATGATTTAGTGTTGGTTGCTACCGAAGCATCTAACAACTGATGGATCTGACTTCTGAGAGCCTCTTCAGGAATTGGACTGGGATTGACCGGGGGTGTTCGTCTGCTTGTGGCGCAGCCAACTTCATGATGTCCCACTGTTTACGAGATATTGCGTCAGCAATTACATTAACTTTGCCTGGTATATGTTCGGCTTTGAACTGAATATTGTGTTTGAGTGCCATAAGTACTAATGGTCTAATAAAATGCATTACCCTATGTGACTTAGCAGACTGTTTGTTTAGAATGTGTACCAGGGCAAGGTTGTCCACGTGAAGAATAACTTTTTTGTTTTGCAAACTGAGGCCCCATATTGTAAAGGCTAGGACGATAGGCACTAATTCCAGAAAAGTTATGTCCCTCAAAATTGGAGTGCTTAACCAACTGGTTGGCCACGATAAATGAGCCCACTGACCTTGAAAGTAACACCCACAACCCAGGTTGACAGAACCGGCACTATCTGTGAAAAGTCGCAAGGTGTCTGGAGTCGCCCATTCACTTTCAGGAAAATACACAATGCCATTAAAATTATTCAAAAATTCCAACCAAATATACAAGTCCTGACGTAGGGGCTCAGTGATTCCGATATGATGGTAATGCTTATATGTCCCTGATAATGCATTGTAAAACCGTCTTATAAAAGCCCGACTTCCAGGTATAGCTCGGCTGAAGAAATTGAGCTTACCAACTAATGTCTCCAATTCTGCAAAACGGATTTTTTTGCGAGAAATCCCACTTTGTAATAGTTGTTGGAGTTCAACAATTTTGTGTACTGGTATCAGCATTTGCATCTTAACCGTATTTATATCTAACCCCAGGAAAGTGAGGTGCGTGGTAGGCTCAATGGTTTTGTCTGGGTTCAGGGGTACACCTAACTTGGCGCAAATATCTTGAAAACTATGGAACAAGGCGAGGCAGTGGTTTGAATTGTGTCGACCGGCAAATATGAAATCATCCAAGTAATGATGTACTGTGTTGAGATGCGTTTTGAATTTAACGACCCATTCCAAAAAAGAGGAAAAAGTTTCAAATATTTTACATGATATTGAGCAACCAAAGGGGAGGCATTTATCAATGAAATATGCACCCTTAATATATAGTCCCAAGAGCTCAAAATCACCAGGGTATATGGGCAATAAACGTAATGCATTTTTTATGACAGCCTTTGTTAGGAGAGCTCCCTTACCTAATGTACCTATGGTCTCAACTACTGTGTCAAATTGGGTATACGAGACAGAGGTGAAAGCCGGATCTATGTTGTGATTGATACTAAAGGACGGGGGGTAAGAAAAATGCATAATCATTCTCCAACCCCCATCTGACTTGGGAACAACCCCAATTGGGGATACATGTAAATTATGCATAGGTGGCCTAGGATAGGGACCTCTCATACGACCAGCTGCAACCTCACTCAAAATTTTTTCATGAAGCACTTGCTCATGATTCAAGGCCGACGATAAATTTTTTGAAAAAAGTGAAATTCGGGGCCCAGAGTATTGAAGCCTAAATCCATGACAAAAACCATCTAACAAATATTCAGCCGTAACTAGATCTGGGTAACTATCCAAATATTTCAGTAAAGAGTTAATAATTACCGGGGAAAGGCCTAGGTCCCATGTGCTTGTGTTGTGCGGGGTTTCGATTCCATGACTGTTGCGCTGGGCCTGATTTGTGGCGAAACGACTTGTTAGTGCTTGCTGTTGGTGCCCGAAAAGCATGATTGAAACTAGCATTGGATTGACTAGAGGCTATGTTGGGGTTGGTGCACGACAGCGATGGGTGTTTGCCATTGCATTTCAGGCAGCGGTGGGCATACCCACATTGCACTTTGTCACATGCACCCTTATGATTATAATCGAAGCACTTGTGAAGGGGATTAGTGCCTGGCCTATCTGGTGTGGGGGTCATATAGAGTAGCCACAGTTCACTATCTACTGTTCCCCAGTCTCGAGAAGGGTTGTGCGCCATTCTTAGACGAAACTGTTCGTCGTAGGTAGCCCACCCCATGGATTTCATAGAACCTAAGCGAATATCGTGCAAGTATTTAAACAACTGCTGTGTTCTATGTGGGTGTGCTGCCGTGTAGATGCTAGCATAAATAAGGAATGCATCAGACCATCTCTCGATTGAAACAATTTTGTTGGAGTACTTTGGTTGCGTAACGAGATTGCCCTACGAGTCAATGGTTAGAGTGGCAGCTGACTGGGTATTGACTGGATTCCTAACGAGCAGCACCGCTAAGTTGACAAATTCCCCCGCGATATTTTTTTGCTTAGTAGAATGGTCTACATGGTACCCAATGGGAAAATCAATAGAATCATGCAAGGGGGGAGAGGGAAGATGGGCATTTTGCACATTGCTAACATCAGGTGCTATAGGCCTAGGTAAGCTAGATGAGCAGGCACTTACCCCAGTATCAATTGTGTGAAATTGACTAGCTAAATTTGGAGGGTGTACAACTGGGGGAACAAAATAAGCCATACCCGGATTCTGTTCTGTGATTTCCGAGTCCGAGTTGTCCAACTGTGGGGCCTGTGAGGATGCCTGGGAGCCTCGACTTGCTGTCGTGGACTCCGTGCGTTGGTCCTGCTGTCCGCGACGTCGGGTGTCGTTGCCCGCTGCTGAAGTCAGTGGAGCAGACTGCCTTTTTCCGTGGCTCAGGTGTGGTCACCGCGGATTGATCTTGCCGCCGGCGGTGACCGCGTGTGACATGAGGTTCCGGCTGGGGCAGAGTTCTAGCTATCCGGCTGGATCTCTTGGGTTTTGTCTTAGGCATGGTTACCAGTAACAATATAGAAATTAATAATAATAATAATAATAAAATAGGAAATACAAGTTATCGGTATAGATATAATGATATTGTAGTTGGGAACGAACTAAATGTGCAGCGAGGGATGGCACGTTGGTATAACGAATTTCCCAATCCGTTCCAATCTGAATAAAATCAAGCCATCCGTACACCACTAGCAGTAAAACGTTAAAATAAATGTCTAAATAAACTAATTCAAACACATTAGCTGCATAAATGTTGATTTCAAAGGATGTTTTCAGGAGCGGATTTTGGTACGTCTTCCCGATCTAAATATAGGTTTGAAAGAGAAAGTGGCGAGAATTCTAACATCCGGGGTTGGTTTGCTCAGCCGCAAAATTTCCGGAATTGCAAACTGATACCCTTGTATAAAATTCGCATATATTAGACGAGCTACCATATGCGATATTATATTCAGAATGTAATCTGGGAAAAGTTGCCCATTTAGAAAAGACAAAAAGGAATTTGAAATCAAACTTGAAGCAAAGTCAAAGGAAATGTCTTTATATCTTATATTAACGGCAAACTAACAACTCAACTTTATGACAAACGGGATGATTTCAACTTCTCCATCGTCAACATCCCATATTTATGTAGCAATGCTGCAATATTCCATTATCACCTGCATATGGTGTTTACCTCTCTCAACTGCTTCGATACGCAATAGTTTGTTCTGTGTATGGTCAGTTTTTAAATCGAAGCCGGCTACTGACAAATGGGTTGATGGTGCAGGGGTTCTAACAGTCTCGTTTAAAATCAGCATTTCGCAAATTCTATGGTCGTTATAATTAGTATATATACTACTACTGGTCAGTTTTCGGGCAGTGCGAAGTTCGTTACAAGCAACGAAGGTCGCTTTTGTATTTCTGTGCCTTGTACCATAGTTTGGTGTGCTTTCTTTTGTTAAAAGTGTGGGTTATCTGTACATAACCCACACTTTCCTTCAAACTCCGCCCACATTCTCGAGAGAAAAAACAACAACATCACTGTCCACTGTATGAAGTTCCTCCAGATCAAAATTGCACATATCAAACACAGAAACTGACTCAGACTCCAAATACAATATAGATATTCGCACTGAATCTCACTTAAACCTTGATACAAATTAATATCCTCAATGGTCTCGTCCCAAAGACTTTCTATTTCCATATTCTCCTCAAGTCGAGAAACACGTATACGTAGAAATATAAAAGACCCAGTCATGTGATAAGAACGCGTTTGAGAGATAAACTTGTTTAGCGGACAGAGTGAATCAGACTTGTGTTTCTTTTATGGTTTCGCATCTTACAATTCTTTTTTTTCTCTCTCTCTTATGTTTCACCATTTTTTTAATCTATTGTATATACATGTAAATGGTTTTCCAGCCAATTTAGTCAAAATATGTATTAGAATGAAGGATATCAAATAGGATTTTCAAAAGAGTAACTACAATCATCAGTTGAATATATTGATAAATTTTTAAACAGAAAAATGCACGAATATGGGTTCTTAGAATTTTATTTGAATTTTTAAATTTCAATTCTTTAAAGCCAATACCGGTACTAAAAGTCGGAGAATGCGTGTAAATGTTAAATAAAAATATGGTGTACAAAGTTTAATGTAAAGGCATACAATTGGCATCATATTGTAAACAGGCGACCGCGCTTCCGAAAGCTATAACAAAATATAATGAATAATTGTAAACTATGGTACAAGTCACTTACCCCAAATAATATTGTTCATTATGTGCAGATACCCGATGGGCGTGGTCATAATGACACTCGGGAGCTACGATCCCTCGTGTCATTATGACCACACCCATCGGGTATCTGCACATAACCAACAATATCATATGGGATAACTACTACTTAGCCTTGAATATAATGTCGTCAGACAACGAGACAAATAACACGAGTTGAAGGATATGGAAAAACCACGAGCTAGGTCCAATATCATGGGTGAAGATTTCGACGTTGTAATTTTGACCCCATGTTCAAATTGAGATTTCAGTGATGCATTTAAATTCTAAGAAGGAAGCTCTCCTACCGGAATATACTTTTATGCATAGCAACAAATCATATTTGGAACACTGTTAAAATATAAGTTGTTTCCGACATTGCTGATAGTAGTGAGAATGCCGCCAAAATTTTCTCGGCTATACCAAGAGCCACCGCAGCTAAAATAGAAAATCCGGCGCATTCGATGGTTTCTCCAATCAGCAGCTATTTCTCAGAAATGCCAAGTTCGAATTTCGACAAGAGTATTCTTTAAGAGCATTTCCACCGAGTTATAGGAAACCTCTGCCATTCCTGCAGGCTCTCGGTTCATTTTGTCAGGTTTTGTCTGTACACCGAGCAGATGCAAGCCATGCGTCAATACACAATCAACTTTGGAACCGTTCCAACTCAACATATCAGCAAACCACAGCAAGTCAGCAGTGAAGTTGAGTACTTTAATTTGAATAATGAAAATTGCAGAGCTGAATTTACTGCTACATGTAAAATTTATACGGTACCAATTTTGATGCACCCGCTGCGCATTTCGACAAATAATGTCTCTTCAGTGATGCTCAACCGAAATGTTTGAAATCCAAAATAACAATGAAGTTTTAGAGCTATTATAGGGAAAAACAGTGTGCCAAAATGTGGAGTCAAACCTATCGTAACCATCAATCATTGATAAACAATTGTTGAAATTTTGGAAAACGTAAAGCTGATTTCTACATAGTCAACGTTGTTACTTTTGGTTATAACTTTACACGGTAAAGTACTTTTATTAAATAACAAATACAGAATTTTTTGAAAGGGCTATCCTTGGTTTTTTAGCAAATTTTGTTTCTAGCCACCCTATTGTGTAAACCCACTAACCATGTACATGTTATCAAGAAGAATACCAGATTGACGTTTGACCTCCTACACGTTGGCAACTGCTTTCTAGCGTTTCAGTGGGTTTGGCAATTGCGTATGATAAATCCTAGGACAAGTGGTTTTCCCCATATCAATATTTACCCAGATAATTTTAAATACACAGGGTTTTCTTCGAATTTCAACGGCACGGTACGACATTTCACTTTTACAGTCCTGTCATTCGCGTTAAGAGGCTGCTTAAATTTTCACATAAAGTCTTACGACCTGTAGTTTTGCACTGGCGAACTCAAGCATACATCTATAAAATCACATGTAAATACCACTGGATTTGCTATTTCCAAGCTAACTGCAATAACATATCACCAAGTTTTAAATATTTTTAGTCATCAAGAAAAGTATTTCCACCCAATAAAAGCTTAGAATGGTTCGCCTTTGAATGGAAGTAAAACTCGGTTTTATAGGTATATCCGTGGAAAACCCATAATGATTACGTGTTAAGATTAACACTTGGAGAGATTAAAAGCGGGTATGGTTGGGTAACTTCCTGCAAATTGCATTTGGTCCGGATTGTTCATACTACAACTAAAAAGTTATCTACTTTGATTTCAAACATGCTTTCTCAGGATGAACCAAAATTTTGATTTTACAACGCTAACAAATAGCTAGGCAATTTTCTGGCAGGAATTTTGATTGGTTTTATCATAGACTTTTTGAAGTTTAAATATTCTAAAAAAAATTATTTTCCCCTGGATCGAAAGGCATTTTTGAAGAATGGAAAACTGCACTTTGGATATTTTAGTTAATAAATGTATGGCTGTTATCTGTTTACAGAGGACTACTCTTCTACATGTATATCAACATATATAATAACGTTTGATCATTGGTTGTCATGGGAACGGAGGCCTGCTTTCCTACATGCATATCAACATACATAACATTTAATCATTGGTTGGCATGGGAACAGAGGACTGCTCTCCTACATGTATATTAACCTATAGAACATTTGATCATCGGTTGTCCTGGAAACGGAGGACTGCTCTCCTACATGTGTACTAACATATATAACATTTATTCATTGGTTGTCATGGAAACGGAGGACAAATTCATGGTAATTTGCTGAGCTCATAATTTATGAAAAGTAATTCCTTTACGGAACTTAATCTGATGCAAGAGAAATATTCCTTGACTTTTCTTTTGATAAAGTTTTTGACTTTCGTATTGACATTAAAATCTTGCTCAGTGTAAAACTTATATGATACCAATGTGAACAAAACCACTCAGTCTCAAAACATCAGAAAGGTTTTCTTTTTCCGTGTTTTTTTTTTTTTTTTTTTTTTTTACGATATCATCTCTGCCATTGTAATTACACACAAACACTGTATATACTGCTTGAAATGATTGTATTTATTGATTGGTGAAATCAATATAACAAAAACATGGATTTAACAATTTAACAATTGAATGATAAATCAAAGTTAGTATTAACAGTGTTTTTCAGGTTAACGGCATTTGCTGTCAACCTCCCAGCTGTTAACGAACGGATCCACATCGTTTACAGTTCGCCGTGATGATGTCATCATGTCGTCATACACTTCATTGTTGTTGGTTCCAAAAAGTCCACCTACTTTTCCGTGGTACCATCCACTTACAACGAGTTTAAGTTGATCTCTTGGAATGTTGTAGGTGACGGTGAATCCACGGCCGTACACGTTAAAGGACTGCTCCTCTGAAACCACACTTAATTCTCGAGATCTGTATGGGGTGCTGATAATTTTTCCATCAACACGAAGCTGCAATAGAATTTAAAGTTTTGGAAATTGGTCAAGGATCTTAATTTTTTATGTCGGGGTAAAGGAAGAATGATACCCAATTCAAATTCCATGCAGATTAATTTGATTATTTAAAGAAATTCATACCTTCCCATTAGGGGCGATTTGGAGTATCTGATTGGCTGTCATGATGATGAGTTGTTTCTTGTCTTTTCCGAGGACATTCATGATGACAGAGAAATTTCCATCAGTGTAGTCTCGTGCTAGAACGTATGAACATTTTCCAGAGAAATCGTACTCCTCACCATCGAAAGTTGTGACGCGGTTGCCATTCAGAGTAGCAACAGCTGAAATAGAACGATGATATTAATTCTGAACTGAATATATACCAATTACAACAATGAAATAACAAATTAATTCCAGAAGATATACATGTATTACGAAGACATTTCAGTACCTCTGAATGGTGGAATCCAGTTAGAAACATCAGAATCGGGAATGTACTCCGACAGAGATCCCCATTTGTTGGAATATTTTGGGACATAGGAGTGGAATCGATTGACATACTTGGCGACTGATATTTTAGGAAGTTCCCTCAAAGACGGCATAGCTACAGGCAGGTAAGTGTCCATTTGTATTTCCCCTGATTTTGGGTTGAAAACAGTAATCCTAGAGTTTTGAAGGTTGGAAATGGAATTCTTGAGAATCGCAAACTCCTCCTCAATGTCTTTTTTGATCATATCAAAGATGTTGGTCATGACAGATTTGATATTTTCCTCCACTTCCCAAAATTTGTATGCGTTTTTAGCCTACAAATGTATGAGATACATGTAATATATTCATTCCGAAACAGAGATTTAATATTGCGATTTTAAAATCTTACGATAAAAGCAAATTGTCCTAACCAGTTGATAACTTTGATCTCCAGCCTGTTTAATGGTTTTTAATACAGGTCCATTCATTCTAGAAGCGATTTGGTCCCTGGCATTGTAGATGGCGTTTGTATACTGACTAGCCATATCTGGCACTTCCATTTCACTAAGTGTTCTTGAATATACATCGTACTTTGATTTTAAGTACTCAGATACGTGGTTTCCTGATAATTTGGACACCGCAGCTTCAATGAGGAAGATGGAAATAATAAATAGAGGGAAAAGGTGCAACATAAGCATTCATTTAGATCAATATTAACCTAGTAATAAAAAATCTTAAAACTACCTTGGTATTTTTTCATAGAACTTTCAATGACAGCAGACAATTCAACAAACTGTTGTTCAATGAAATTCATCAGTTCAGCATAATTCTTGCTGCCTCTTGATTCCATCAGCTTAAAAACAAAACAGAAACAGTATACTTTCTGCATAATATCACCAAACATAGCATACAACTTTTGGGGAAAACATGTCTTACTGTAATTATTTCCTTGGTGGCCTCCACGTAAACGTTGTACGCTTCTTTACCTGGAAAATTCTGCCATTCAACAGGGTTGCTTTTAATTATCTTTCTGAAATGAAAGACAAACCGAATGTAAAATAATAAAGAAGTCTTCCAAGCTTTATTTCGTATTTTGTTGCAGTTGGATTGTGTTTTCTTTTCTCATTTCTTGAATGGTGTGTAGTGAAATACCTGATGAGTGTCATATCAACAGTGGGATAGTTCTTTTCGATTTCAGTCATGATCTCCTCCATAAATTTACCATATGGGCGGTATCCCTCACTGGCAGCCTGACGGATCAAATTGTATTTGGAATTCAGTTCGTCACCCACGGCTTTGGCTGCTTCAGAGAAAGCGGTGTTCATTTGCCTGCTGGTCAGAGCTATCTTTGCAAGTCCAGATACCTTTGAATATGAAGATAAGAAATAAATTAGAGTGATTTCAAGCACAAGAAAAGAGTCTAGCGAAATAGAAAAAAAAACTTTTCCTTATAAATGGAATCCAGGTATTACTTACTTTGAGATCCTGGATCATGGAAGGTCTCCAATGAATACGAGTGTGCAGGATTCTTGATGTATTCAATCTCATTGCTAGGAGATTATCTGTAATTCTACGAGAATTTTCATCTCGGTACACCTCGGCAAGAATGGCACTGTCGTTCACGTACTTAGCAATGAAGTGCAACACATTCGCTGGGTTATCTGAACAAACAAATATTTTGTTAATCTTTCAGAAAAAGTAACCAGTATATTGTCGAGAGTATCCAATGAAATTACACTTTACCTATGTCATAGTTAATTTGTGCATCCAGTAATTTGTTTTCAGGGTCGAAAGTGATGCGAGAGTCAATTTCCTTTGTGTTATCGTACATGTTGCGCAAACTCAGTCTGTATGGTTTGGTTTCGATCTTTCCGGACATAATCATCGATTTAATGGGTGAGGTCACCTGGAATATAAAAGAATATTGCAAAATAATTACAACAAAATAGAAGCAAAGATATTGGAAGGAAGTCCATTAATTTAACCTACTATTAACCTCAACATTTATTTGGCGACGAAGGCTGTCGATTTCTCCCATCAGAGCAAAGTTTTTATTGATACGTTTCGATGTTAGGTAGTCAACCTTGATTCCGCTGGAGTACTTTTCATCTGACATTCCAACATGTGATTTAAACTGAACATCAACACTGCTGAAGATGTGCCTCAGTCCGAAGCTAAAGGTATAGTTTTTGTTGGATCCTCTTGAGATGTCCTCAATTCTGGAGTTGATGACAACGGTCTTGTCTTCATCTTTAGAATATTTGAATTCTGTCTTCCCATCGAAAACAACGCTTCCTTGGTTCAGGGTCATTTCAGAGTCTAATTTCACATCCTTGTAAAAAAGAAACATTTAATATTTATCAGTTAGTAAAACAATTTTGATTCAGTCTTTAAATGTTCAAAAACGATATTTTCACAATTAATAGTAGTTACCTTGCCAATGCTTGGGATTTCAAAGGACACATCAGCTTTCATAGAGTCTCCTTGAGGAGTAAGGCTGGCACTGGCACCAATTTTCTTGGATGTGTCTCTGTCTGCATCCCACATTACAGACCCATCGATAGACTTCTTGCCATATTTAGTCTGATAGGATCCAGACAAAGCAATGCTTCTCTCTGGAAATCTCAGCTTCAGGTTGTTTCCATTTTCATAGTTGCTTCGACTGTGGACTAGTGAATGTTCAGCATCGATTCCAAAAATTTGAGAATCATCAATAAGGATATCCCATGACGAAAGCATGCGGGAAGATGACATTTCTCCTGATCCCTTGATTTCAACGGATTTGGATGGTGTGGAAACTTTAACTGTAACTTCTTTTCTCTGATTATAAGAATCGGTGACATATTTAGTTTCAAATTTCGCTTGTCTCTCTGTTGATGCTGTGTCCAAGTTAATGGAAACAAGGGCATATTTGACGGACTCGGACATCTCTGCTTCCCCATCGAATTTCATTGGTTGTGGCTCTCTCATCACGAAAGACATAGAGTGTTTTGAATCTTTAGCATAAGCAAATTCCGTGTCCAGTAATTTTTCATCATTAATTTCGGCAAGGAGGGATTGTTTGGCAGAGTCGCTGGATTTTTCGCTGCTTCCTTGGATGTTAAGACTTCTCAATTTGCTAAAGGGGGTGCTGATAGTTAGTCCAGCTTTGTGGGTGGTGATTCTCCATGTCTCACTTGTGGAATAGGTTGCATCAGACACAATGGTATGTCCTTTCATCCATGAGGCTTTCATGTGGTTTCTGTATTCATTGCCATTTTTATCGTTTTTAACACTGAACCTGACGTTTTCAAGTCCACTAATATCACTGTTGAACTCAAATGAGCTGTCGATATCTGACATAGACATGTATCTGAATCTAGCATCAGATTTTGCATTTCCAATCGATGTTTGTACATTGACACTAGTGGTGAAGTCCAGGGGACGTCCGTTGTGAGAAACCATCAGTTTTGTGGATTTCAAACCAGAAAACGGAGTAGATAAAGCAACATTGAATGACATAGGTGTTGATTCAAGATCGATCGTAGACTGCAAATTGATGGTATGGTCTTCCCTAGACAAGGTCATTTCGGAGTTGTATTTTCTTCCAGTTGTGGTAGTTTTGACAGTTGCTTTCAGATTTTTCATACCATCGAATGGCGATTTGAAAAGGATATCTACTTCCATTGGACTGAGGGAGACCTTCCCTGCAGCTCTGATATGTTGATCGTTGCCGTATCCAACAGAAACAATTGATTCGATGCTGTTCCTGTTTGCCCCATGTTTTACAGTAAGCTTTGTTTGCTCAAATCCACTGAATGGGGTTTTAATAACCAAGACAGAGCTGATGCGACGCCAGTTTCGCCTGAAAAAATTAAGTGTTCCCTCCATTTTCCCCGTGTTTTCATGCTGGAAATCAGCGCTTGTCCTAAACTGGTCAAGGTCCCCGCTATGTGAAAATTTAGCATCAATATTACGAAGGTATGGTACCGGTGATTTGACTGACAGTGAGCCCTCAATAGCGTCTGTGTTTTTGAACTGTACTGATACAATTGCTTCCTCAGTTCCATACCTTGTGGAGAAATCGGTCTTGAAGTCACCAAGTGTTCCTTCATGATGTAGTTTGGTCATTGTAGTGGAAGATATTCCGTCTATGGTGTATGTAGTTGTCGCTGTGAAGTCAACCAACGAAGCATCATTGTACTGTAAAGTATTTGTTTGACTGAAACTGTATTGACTTCCAACGGAAAAGTCCGTTTGTGATTGAAATATACCGTTATCTGACGACTGTGTGTACGTGGTAGAGATATCATTATAAGGACTTTGGAGTTTCAAGGAGTGTTCTCGTGAAGAATCGCTGACTATGTTACGCAATGAGACTGATACAGTTTGGGAGGATCCATAGACAAGGTTGCTGGACACTTGTAAGTTTTCCAAAGCTCCATCTTTGTTCAATGTAAAAACTGTAGATTCGAAACCAGTGAAAGGAGTCTTAAGAGACATTGAGACTGATACTGCGTCAGAGGTATCCAAGGAGCTATCGAATTCGATCTTTTTTATATTGTTTCCAACTTCCAAATGAGTAGTGTATCCATTGGAGGACCATGTGTTTGATGTTGAAGCACTCAAAACTTCAAAATCATTGATAGGGGTCTTCATGTTAAAGTTGGCGTTCAGGCTTGAATCTCGAAGAGAGACAGATAGATCGGCTTCTAATTTTTGATTGCGGAATGTTCCCTCCAGATGGGAAATGATGTCCCGTGATGTCAGCTCATGGGTGAACTTCATGTTTTGTTTCTCAAATCCCACGAAAGGCGTCTTTACGACGAGATTGGCTGACATTTGGGGTTGAAGATCAAAACTGATGTCACTTTCAATTTTCTTTCTATTAAAGTTTCCTTCGGCATGTCCTCGAAGACCATCGGAAGATTTTACAATATCGACACTGAAATCCTGCTCTTCGAAATCTTTGAATGGGGTTTTCAGAGATACCTTAAACTCCTTCTTTAATCCATTAATGACAGTGAGATCAAATTCAGATTTCTCTTGGTTGAAAAGTACTTCGACGTGTGTTTGGCAACCCTCACCTGTAGTGTCATGAGAGAACAAAACTTCTTGTTCCTGATAACCTAAGAAAGGTGTTCTTACTGCAATATTTCCCTCCATTTTTCTGTTGTTTCTAAATGAGATGTCCATTTCTACAGTTTTTCGCATGAGTGTTCCTTCCACTTGAATTTTTGGTCCTTTCTTAATAAACTTAATGTTCTGATTCTCCAAATCAGTAAACGGCGTTTTGATCGAGAGACTCCCTTTCTTTGCTGAAAGTTCGCCATCAACTTCAATTGATTTTTGCCTGTAGCTGCCTTGTGCATGGACTTTCTTATCATCAAATGTAAAGCTTAAACTTTGGGTCTCAAAACCTTTGAGAGTCGATTTAAGAGACAACAATCCTTGATTGGATGAGAGCTCGCCGTTAAACTCGATCGTTTCTTGCATGACTGACACGATGGCATGAACCTTACCACTTTCAACTCTGAAGGAGAGTCTCTGACTTTCGAAACCAGTGTATGGAGTAATGATTTGCAGATCTGCGTCAACAATTGTATCGATATTCAAACTGGCTGTAAGTTCAATCTTCTTCCTCTGGTAGGTAACTTCTGCACGCGTTTGATACCCACGAAGGGTTCTCTCGTTATCTATGGAAATTGCTTGTTCTTCAAATCCTGGGAAAGGTGTTTTTAATGAAAGCGTGTGTTGGATTCCATTTCTGGTGAAAATGGAGTACTCGAGCTGAACAATCTTTCCTCTAAATGTTCCCTTTACTTGAAGGGTCTCTCCGTTTACAGTGAAGAGTATTTCTTGTGTTTCGAATCCTTCAAATGGAGTCCTTATCAATAGATTACCCGCCTCAAAATCCACATTTGCATCGACTTCCACTTTCTTGCCACGGGCTGAAGCCTCGAAATGCGATTGGATGCCAGTCTTTTCAAAACTGTGGACAAAGGATGCTGATTGCTTTTCGTAGCCAGAGTATGGTGTTGTGATTATGACAGAACTAGTCGAACCTGGTCTTTTGTTCAATGTAGCCTCAACAGAAATTTCATCCTTTTCAATTCCGACTTTGGCAACACTCGAGATACCATTAGCATTTACTTCATGGTTGAAAGAAGCGGTAAACATGTTCATTCCTGCTATCGGAGTTTTGATAGTTGCACTTGCAGATATGGATTTCTTGTTGTTGAAGGCGGTATCCATTTCAACTGTTTTACCTCTCATAGTTCCTTCCACATGATTTCTGAATCCCCATCCAGAGCTGATATGGTTAAAGGCCAATTTCATTTCCTCAAACCCATTGAAAGGAGTTTTCAACACAATGCTACCTTGGAGTGGCGTTTTGTCGAAGCTAAGATCTGCAGAAATACTCTTTTGACGGAAGGTAGCTTTAGTTGTCGTCTTTAATCCGGAGGAAGAAAGAGAGTAAGTAAAGTCAGCCTTAGATTCTCTAAATCCTTCAAACGGTGTTGTGATGATGAATTTACCACTCATTCCATCATCAAAAGCAATTTCAGCAGCACTGATGATAGATTTGTCTCCTGAATGCATGTTTATACTGCTTTTAATTTGGCCATCCTTGTTTTCGTGAGTGAACGAGGCACCACTAGTTTCACTGAATGGAGTTGATAATCTTACAGTTCCTTCTTTAATTCCATTATTAGAATAGGTAATATCTGCTTGAGTATTTTCTCCATTGACATTCAGTTCAGCGTGGGATTGCATGGAGCTTGTTGACTGTGCATGGGTGAAAGCTCCAGACAATTTTCCAGCTATGCTTTTGATGTTGAAAGATACAGAAATAGGTTTGAAGTCATAAGAAATATCAGCAGATAGCATTTCCTTTCCGGATAAACTGATTTTTCCATTGCATCTAAAGTTGTTCAGATCTCCATCATGGCGGAAATGAACTTGAACATCATCTAATTGACGGAGTGGAGTTTTCAAAGACATTTGTCCGCTGACTGACGACAGGACATCGAGGGAGGTGTCAATTTCTATTTGTTTTCTTCCACTATACGAAATTTCTCCTACAGTTTTAAAGTTTGTAACTGCTCCATTATGTTTCAGCATGACTTTGATATCTTCAGAGAATGGAGTTTTCAGAGTCACGAAGCCATTCATCCCACTGCGTCGATCGAGTCCGAAATTAGCTGTCACTTTCTTACCGTTGAAACTGCCTGAAGACTGGATATTGAAATTCTCTGAAGTACCATCTTGTGACACGGAGACTTGAATGTTCTTCACCACTGGACATTTTGATTTCAGGGAAGCTTCGAAGGATAACGAAGAAACGGTGTTAAAGGAAAGGTTTCCTTGGATTTTCTTCTCCCCGCCATAAGTCAATTCAGTGCCGCTCTTGAATCTCTGACCTGATCCAGCATGATTTAGTTTAAAAATGATATCATCAGAAGATGGCCGTTTGATGAAGCCATCAATGTTTACTTTTCTGTCGGTGTCTACGGTCAACTGAACTTCGGATTTCTGGCCTTCAAGTGAATAATCGGCATGACTGTTAAAATTCCATATTCCTCCATTATGTCGGAAGGAAAAGTCACTCTCTCGATAATCAGTAAACGGCGTGCGTATGGCCAGTGTTCCCTCAATTGGACCAAGGCTGTTAAAGGTCACGTCACCCTCCACTTTTTCACCATTAGCAGATACCTCAGCATGGCATTTGAAGTTGCTTATTCTTCCTGCATGGGAAAATGAAGCAGATAAACTGTTGATTTTTCCGAATGTGGTAGTCACTGCTGCTCTGCCAGAGATGTCGTTAGTTGAGTCGAACTCTGTTGTAAATATAATATTCTGTTTGCCATAATTCATTTGTACATCTGTCTTGAATTGTCTACTTGTACCCGAGTGTTTTATAGTGGCTTTCAGAGGTTTTGTGTAAATTGTATCTAAGATGAGTAATCCCTGCACCGGAGAGGACTTCAGAGAGAATCTTCCATCCAAAAGACTTTTACCTCCGTATTTGATTGTTGAAGAAGTAAACATAGGAGAACTTTTATGAAGAAAGGTACCCTCAATTGTTTTGATGTATGGCGACTTGACAATTACTTTTCCTTCCAGGTTGGCCAAAGAACTGAAATTCACGTCCATTTCAGATTTGTCGTTGTTGTGTTGAAATTGGAGATGGCTTCTGAAGTTGTTGAATGTTCCGTCATGCGAAATACTGCCTTTCAGACGATGCATGAATTGAAAAGGAGTTGTCAACTGCATATTTCCTTTGATGTGATCAATTACGTCCATGTCAATGTCACCGGTAAATTTCTTGTTGGACCCATCAGACCCTTCGGCATGGATTTGGAACTTCTTCCATGTGCCTTTGTGAGAAAACGATCCTTGTAGCATTTCATAATCTTTGAACGGTGTTTGGACTGACATTTCAACTGAAATATCAGACTCAAAATCCATTTTCAGGCTCGAGGCAATTCTCTTTTTATTCAGGAACATGATATTTACTTGGTTGTTGAAATTTTGTAAGGACCCATCATGTGTCACGGACAGTTCAGTATTTTCAAACTTCCTGAATGGAGTTTGAAGTGCAATTGAGACAGCGATCTTTGGATCTATGGTGAATATAATATCTCCATTATATAGTTTCTTCTTTCCTAATGTTACTTCTCCGTGACATTTAAAATCACGAAGAGTCCCTTGATGAGAAAGGATGACTCCTGCCTTTTTCAGTCCCTTAAACGGTGTTTCAAAGGAAATATCAGCTTTGAAATTTGGTCGGATAGACATCTTAAGATCTGCAGTGATAAATTCCTTTCCAATTGAACCACGAACGCTTGTTTTGAAACTCCTCTTATTTCCGCTGAACTTCCAGATTCCCTTCATCTTCTTGTACCCGGGAATTGGGGTGGCCATGTTGACAATAACAACAGAAGCTGATCCTCGTTTCATGGTAATATCGGCTGTATATTTGTTTCCTTTGCCTAGAAGTGCGTTTGTAATTACTCTCATATTCGTTGGTTTACCTTTCTTGACAAGAGTAAGTGTGATGGTTTCGGTGAATGGATTTTGAATCTGAATTTTTGCTTTAGTGTTCTTCTTATTTACCAAATCCGCATTCAATTTAAACTGCATTTTCTTGTCTACTTTTACAGCACCTGTCGTTGAAAAGCCTGAAAGATATCCGGAGTGTTTGAATGTTGCTGATACATCCTTATGGAATGGCGTTTTTAGTGTAGCTGATCCAATCAATTTCTTTCCGTTTGAGAATGCAACAGATGTTTCATATATAACCTTTCTTCCTTTTTTCAGTGACGCACTGGTATCGAAAGTCTTAAGTGAGCCTTCGTGAGAAAATGCAGCCGTCATATCATCCACAAAGGAAGATTTGAATTCCAAAGATCCGATAGTCTTCTTTGCATTTTTGAACATTGCAGTGATTGACCCTTTATGTTTACCATATTTAGCATCGGCAGTGATTTTGAAGTCCTTAACTTTACCAGCATGTGAAAAAGATGTTGCAAAGTCATCTGTGACTGGAGAGTCAAATGATAAGGACCCTGTCCATGTTTTGGCGAGTGAAAGCTTAGCATTGGCCTCGTACTTCTTGGATTTGCCATACTGAAATTCAGCCTGAGATACAAAATCTGTCATTTCTCCTTTATGCTGGAATGACGCTCTCATGTCTTCTGACAAAGGGGATTTGATGCTAATACTACCCGTTTGTTGGCTATATTTGGCATCCAATTCATATTTCTTTCCTCTGCCATATAAAGCATCCAAATGTGAGCTAAAATCGGATATGGTACCCATATGTTTGAAAGAAGCGGCTATATCATCATGGAGTGGAGATTTAATCAAAATACTACCAGCTGATTTGCCATAATTTCCAGTAATTTCGTATTTCTTTGACTTTCCATACTGCATTTCAGCGTGGGAAGAGAATTGGGAAATGGACCCTTCGTGGTTGAATGCAGCAATAAAATCTTTTGCAAAGGGAGATCTTAGTACCAAAGTTCCTTCTAACTTCTTATCATTGGAAAAGGTTAAGTCTCCTTGAATTTTCTTTCCTCGGGTGTATTCAATCTCACCATGACATTGGAATTGACGACTATTGCCGGTATGACGAATCAATGCTGCAGAATAGGGAAGCTCTTGGAAAGGTGTTGTGAGAGCAATACTGCCTTCAAGATTTTGAAGATTTGGGCGTAAAGTAGACTCCACCTTAATTGTTTTACCTGGCAAATATTCAATACTCAGTTCGGTAACTTTCTTTGCCTTTTGGTCATTATGTGTAAATGAGACACTGCTTTGTTTATACTGCTCAAATGGGGTTTTGACCTGGATGCTTGCTATTATTCCACCGTATGAACTCCATTGAGAAGTAACGGACATAGCTCCAACTAAAGGATCGACCATCAAATTAGCACTGGTATGGAATGATTTGGAATTGCCTGAGAACTCGGCACCAATGGTCATTTTGCGAAGATTTCTATGTGGTGTCGTTAAAACAGTGTTAAAACTCTTCTTGTTATTCCATTGTCCACGATTTTCCATCGTGATGGAATCTCCAGATGGTAGGACGATGGATGATCTTGTAACAGTTTCACCTCTTTCGTTGGATTGGTCCATACTAAGCTTCAACTTTTCTACTCCAGGTATCTGACTTACTAGTTCGACTCTTCCGCTCATCAGTCCAGTTGGAAGGAAATCAAAATGTCCATCTATCATACCAAGGGATTTCTTGTTAGAAAGATATTCAACTTTACCTGTTAGAGGATAGCGATCATATTGAGAGGAGATTGACAGGCTCTTAGTGTCTCCATGGCATGAAAGAGTGTGACTTGATGTAGCAACTCCGTTGTGTCGTTTATAGATGTTCACCAAAGAGAGGACTTTCCTTCCTTTACTACTGTAATTGATCTGGTTATCGATCATTCCAACACCGTGTTCATGCGAAATCGTCAGAGCAATGTCTTCAGCAATGCTAAAGGGAGAACGCAAAGTTGTATCGAAAGATAGTGTTCCACGTGGAATTGACATACTCTGCTTTGCATTTACACTGAAGTCAACGATGCTACCATCGGATCCAAATTTGAAAATAGTTTGGATCTCTTCAAATGTGTTTCTGTGAGCCCAGGAGGATTCTACTTGTCTTGATGGACTGCTTAGCTTGACATTGCCACTGCTCTGTAAATTCCATCCATTTCGAAAATGCATTACCTTTCCAAGGTAGCTGTAAGTGTTTCCGTTGTGCTCGAAAGTAAGGCTATTTTCAAATCTCTTTCCGGTGTCAACATGTTTTGCAGCAAGGTAGAGAGATGCTATTTGTTGCAGAGTTGATTTCAGACTCAGTCTTCCTGTGATATCTCTGGAAGAAGACGTCGTTTGGTCAGCAGCAAGCATATCCGCTTGAAGGAAATCCTTGTTCCAAGACAATTTGATCATACTTTCAATTCGTCCGGTCTTCTTGTGCTTCATTTCGACTCCAGATCTTTCAAATCCTGGAACTGGTGTTTTTAAATCAAGACTTGCTTCAAAATCATCCCATTGCAATGGCCGTTTCACGGAGAGGGTGGAAGACATGCGCTTCATTGGTTTCCAGTCAATCTCTATGTTTGTCGAAGATTGTGTTTTGTCAAGTTGATGACCAGCATTGATATTAATGGATTTGTAGTCTTTGAATGGAGATGCAATTTTCAGACCAGCCTTGTAGCCATTCTTTTCCTTACCAAACATAGAGTCTACGGAAACTTTCTTTTTATTCCATTCAGCATGGGCATGGGTAGTATATTTAGCTCCACTCTGGTGTTTCAGATTAATACTGCCCGATCCCAAAGGACTTACTTTTGAAATTGTAGCTTCCAAGTTCTCAATTCCTTCAAAGGTAATGTCGCCTTGTAGCATCAGTTGTTTTGAAGGGTCTTTATTTGCATCCCATTTAACATCCAATTTGCTGGAGTACACTGGCGATTTCATTCGAGTGTCAAACTCCGCTATGATTTTGCGGGCGGGATTTTCGATATCAGCTGCCAACTGGATTTTAGATCCAGGACGGACCAGAGAGGACAGGGAAACTGCATATTTTGTTTTGCCATATTGAACTTCAGAGTTGGCCTGTAGATTTGTAGGAATGAGTCTGTACTGTCCTGAGACAGTCAACATTTCGTAGGAGGGAATGTTGAAAGAGGTAGAGATGTCGTATTCCTTTACTGCAACTTGGCGTACCTTTGTTTGGATGACGCATTTCTTTCCGTTTTCCAGTTGAATTGTGATAACGTTGCTGCATTTCTTGGCGTTGGTTTGATCAAAGATATTGCTGATGACAATATCTCTGCCTGGAATAGAAATGCCTAGTTTACCTACCAGACTTCTAAATTTCTTGGATTTGTCTTTAAGCTCCAAAGAAGCACTGTAGGAGGATTTCGTGTCAAAGAGGACATCCAAGGAAGAATCAATTGATTTGGAAGTCTGAACATGTTTTCCTTTCATTTGATAGTTCACACCCTGTAAGTATATAAAAAATCAATATTGATATCTCAAGAAAACTAGGAACATAGTACTGAATATTGAATTAAATGATATGGAAGCAAACCCTGGTACTTGGGATTTTACTTACAAGGTACGGGAAGATGAATTTGGTGTTAGCGTCAAGATTGAACTTCTTCTGTTTCTTATTCAGAATATGATTCATTGCAGTGGCAATCTCAATCCGCTTCTTCATATCTTTCTTGTTTGCTCCGTATTGAACAATGACAGTGGCCTCGGAGTGTTTCCAGTTCTTGCTGATATCGAAGTTGACGTTGACGTTGCAGTCAGATTGCTGTTTGAAGCTCAGAATCCTGAATCAAATAACATTTTTAATTGAAAAACATTTAAATATATCTCATGCGTATTGCATGCAGCCTATATATATATATATATATATATATATATATATATATATATATGATTTGTAAAATATCAGTATTTATGGATACAAATTTTTGCCCTAATCCGGAGTTATTTTAATCTTACATGTTTCCTTTTGCAGCTGAAAGGCTCTTCGTGTTGGCAACATTAAGTTTTCCATTTAGAGTGACCCTGTCTCTTTTGACACGGGGAATGACGTAATCAAGTGTTGATCGTACTATGGCTATTTTCTTATTTTTCAACAGGAACATGGAAGTTAACTTTGTTGTTAAGATGGGAGATTTGATGTCGATTTTGGATCGTATTCCTGTACTCTTTTTGTTACTAGCATCTCTCAGTTGAACTGGAACGATAGATGAACATTTGTGAGTATACTGAAGTCAGATAAAAGCTAGCGAAAGTATCATCTAACATTGACTATTTCTGCATGATTAACTTACCGAAGAATTTCATGGGTTTGGAAACGATGCGATCAACGGTTAAATCGACCTTTAAAGCCTTTCCGCTTCTGTATTCAGCTGAACCTCCAAAGCTTATGAGTTCCTTTTCAGGTGTTTTGATGGATAGATATGGTCTATACTTAGCAGCTTTCTTAGTAGCATATTTCTGAACTCTGGACTCAATCACATACTCTTTCTTCTTCTCAAAGCTGATACTGGCTTTAGCTAACACCACCACGCGCTTTGTAGCATAATTTACTGAAACGAAATATATAATCCTGAAAGTTTAGGCCATCAATCCGAGAGAAAAAAAACCCCGAAAATAATTGTAAAGAAACGTGATTAAGAAGTGACAATTTTTCAAAGTGTGAACTAAATATTACCTGAAATCTTAATTGGTTGTTTGGATACTCCGCTTAACACCAAATTAGCGTCTAAAACTTTCATTCCTTCGTAGTTGATTCCTCCTTTAAGTTGGATGGGTTTCATTTTGGGAGCAGATATCTCCACATTAGGTGTATAAGTATAAGAGTTACCCTTCCTCTTTTTTGCCAGTTCTGCAACTACTGAGTATTCCCTCTTATTGTGGACGAATTTTCCACTAACATGTTTCAGATTTTTTTGATTCTGGAGTTTACCTATGTTAAACATTCAAAGAGTATTGTGAATTATGTCTGTCAAACGGGGATTATAATTCATTGTATATTAGCTTGATATTTTGTAGCATACCTGTAAAGGCATATTTACTCCATGGTGACTGTAAACCAAGCTGAATTTTAGAGTCCGCTTTGTTCAGAAGAAATTCTGCGGAAAGAGCCCTGTCAATTCGTGATCCTGGTGTGTCAAAAGCCATACGGATGTTAACGTCCTTCTTGCTCTAGTGACAGAAAATAATGATACAAATTTGGGTTCGTTTCCTCAAAAGAGAAATAATTGTCAATGCTATAACTGTACGTGTGGAAAACATAAATACTTTACCGAGGTAAACCTAGCCTCTATATTATATGACTTGTGCGAATCAGCTTTCAACAGGGATAGATCAATATTCACTGGTCCAGTCAGAGGGAAGTACGGGGCGTTGGCATCAAGAGATGCATTGGGAAATTGAATTTCTCCGCACAATTTCAGTCCAGTGACTTTGGAAAGACGGGATCCAGTGCATGTTTTGTGAGTCTGCCTATTTTTTGTGATCATTTTTTGTTCTTTTTCCGCATCTCGGTGAACAGTAAAGAAAGCAGTCCTACAAATATTTCATTTCAAAAAAATTCCCTTTTTGCTCTGTAAATACTTGTAATCAGTCAATAAATAGCAATCTTAGAAAATACCGTACTTCAGGCTAAATATTTCCATTTTGTCTTTCGGCATGTCCAAGTTGGCATTGAAAATTTTTCCATCTTGCAATTCTAAATGACCTTTTAGCAGCGTGCTGGAGTGAACAGTTGACACCATTTTCAATCCGCTCTTTGTCACAAAAGCATCGACACTCATCATACTAGAGATCTCGACTGCAGCACTACAAACAAAATATTATATATATTCTCAATTTAGTGTATTAGTGTATCATTCTTTTGTTATCTGGATGAAATGTACGTTGCAATGCGAGTTTTACTTAAATGTCACAGATAGATAAGACGATTTGTTTGAAGGCAAAAGCAATGCTCTAACCTGGGTTGAATTGATCCACTAATAAGAAGACTACTCGGACTTGTACCCAGCTTTCGGAGATCAGCCTTTCCGGAGGCTTTCATGTCAATTGTGGCTGTTCCGTTAATTGTCAAATTCAATGGGAATCCAGCACTGGTTGGAATAATCATGGAAGTGTCCAAGAACATGATGTTCTGTGTGAAGGAATAGTCGTGGTTTTTAGACATGCTGATCAACATCTCTAGAATGTTGAAACTATCTCCACTCAAAAGACTCTCAAATCCGTTGAAACTGTTGTAGGATAATTCGTTTCCAAACATTCGCATGTATAGAGCTCCTTTTAGTTGATCCATTCCCATACCGAACTAC
The DNA here is from genome assembly GCF_947568905.1 of Ostrea edulis. NCBI lineage: Eukaryota > Metazoa > Mollusca > Bivalvia > Ostreida > Ostreidae > Ostrea > Ostrea edulis. Next base: position 30,045,058 of record NC_079168.1, read on the forward strand.
ATGTATAAAATAAACCTTGTATATGATCTTTTCAGAGAGTTAAAAATATCCAAAAAGTCACATAAAAAGAATATGAATGTAAAATGTAAAAATGTATACCTGGCTGTCGATTTTCTTCATTTTCTTGGCATCAATACCTTTAACAACCTGGCTGGTTGCCTTCTTGACATCCTTTTCGGTAAAATACCCATTGGGTCCAAAGTAGGATTCCAAGAAAAACTCCAGACCTTCAACTCGTCCTCCTATTTCAAGAATGTTAACAGATCTTCCGAACAAGTCTACTGTCAGGTTAGCCATCAGTGATCGCGGAATGAATGATTTCGACGACCAGATCAAATTACTTTCAACTGAAGCCCCTGTGTTGATTTTCTCGAGGAAGAAGGATCCTTCGTAATTTCTAGAAAACTTTCTCTTGTCCATATCAAATTCTTTTTTCAGGTACTCGTTTTCCAGGATGGATCTGATGTCCTGTTTCAGTGGACTGGAGGATTCCATCAGATTTGTGAGATGAGACCAGATGAAAGAACCGACTTGGTTAACCTCTTCTTTCTCCAGAGCGTATTGAAACGTAGACAGAATGCTTTTAGATGGACATTGCATCAGGGCCAAGTAGGCGGCTATTCTTAATTCAGAGTCTTCTTCTTTGTCATTGAAAACTTTCAAAGCCTGACTTCTCTGTAATGAAGAATCGTCGTAATATTAGAAGTCATTTATACTAGTTTTGTTTGTACATATTTTCATTCAATGTCCTAAATTAATTAATATAGTACGTACGTCATTCTCACAAGATGCACGACGGAAGGCCTCGATTGCAGCAATTCGTACTTCAATTGGGTTGTCTTTTCGGGAGATGCAGCTGTTGAGTGTTGCAGTAGCTGAGCTAATGTAACCAGAATTCCCAAGAGCGCGAAGCGTCAAGATGATCTGAAAAATAATAAACGAAAGCAGATGAAAAATGAAAAGATGAAAATGCAATATTGATATTAATCAAGGATTACTTCTCAAAATGGTTCAAAATCATACTAACATTGTCTTTGTTGTTTTCGTCAACGTAGCAGCCGTATCCAATTTTATCCTCCAGAGCAGAAATGACATTAGCGATGTCCAAATCGTTTTCACAAGCAGCGTTCTTGCAATAGGTGTTGACTAAGGAGCTCACAGCCAGCAATGCCTTACCATTCTTCTTCAGAAGAGGCTGTGATGGAGACAAGTGTTAGAATATTTCTTTCATATGAAATAAAGATAATGTATTTTCACATGTACAAATTCTTACCAAGACTTCTCTGATCATATCCTTCGAAGGACTTTGGATAAAGGCCAAGGTCGTCAACCACATGTCGGCCTCCATTCCTGTCACCTCATTGTCGTTGATCATTTTGGTAAGCATGACAACAGAGGCTGATGTTCCAACCATGGGAACTGCATCCATGAAAAACTTTCTGGAATAGTTATTGAAACATTTAATTATATCAATATAATACAAGTAACGTAATGTTTTATAATAAGACAGTTGCTTTGAGAGAGATTTACATGTTACCTGACTTTCTGGTTGTTGTCACTGCAAAGTGTACCACTCTGTATGTTTGAATAAACGTCATTCAGAGTTTGAGAGTCGGCTGCTCGCATGATATACACAAGATCGGAGAAAAGACGAGGTGTCTCAGGGCGAATATCCTCCTTTGTTTGGATGCAAATATTGACCAATTGTCTTTCAATGTCTTTGCGAGTTTTCATGCTACTGGCAGCATCTGAGTAGTGCTCAAAGTTCATGTCAGTCTTCCTGCTCACAGATCCTGTCAAAATTGAAAAGAATTCAGTTAGGTTGAACATATTCACATTGATCACTGCTTTTCAAGCAACGTAGTGTACCAATATTGAACTTACTTGCTGATGATACTCCACTTTTCTCGGTCGTGTATTTCAGTGTCTGTCTGCTCTCTGTGATAGCGCCACTTGATTCTCGTGAAAACGGTCTAAACAGATGCTGTTCTGTACAGGAAGATCCTTTCAGGATTCCAGATTTGCTAATTTCCTGCTGGCAAGAGTGACTACTCTTCATGACAGGCAAAGACTGGATTTCCTAAAGAGAAGGAACCGAGTGTATGATAATTGCATCAGTGAAAGGAAATGACACTAAACAACAACTAAACCATAAACAGAACCCGATATCCTACCGATGGAACTCTGTATGGTGTTCCTTGCAGAGCTGTTTGGAATCCTTGGCGTTCTGTGCAGCCTAAAAGATTCTTGTGCTTCTTAATGGTCACGGTGTACCACCCATTCTCGGACACTGTGTAGTCAGCATCACATGTTCCTGTCACGTCAGCCTGGAATTAATGTACAGATATTCATATCGATTTCTCATGCTTATATCCGTGTCGCTTTCTCTTCATCACTTAGTTAAGATGAAAAAAAAACCCAATAAACTGTCTTTGATGCTTACCTCCTTGACTTTCTGGTCAACCTGTAGATCTTCCATTGTGTTTTGAATGAGGGAAAGGATACCTCGTTTGATGTTGAGAACCCAGGTCTTCTCACTCTCAGTTGGACACAGAGACTCAATGCGACCATCTTGGAAAGAGAATCTCAGTGAATTCTCCTCCAACTGTTTGCTGAATTCTCCGGACATGGCTGACAGGACAAAATTTTCTGGTGACTCGGGGTTTCGCTCGTGAAGCTGTACATTCTTGACCTTCAGAACAAGGTCACACTTTGACAGAACTTCCACTTGAACTTTGGTGGTCATTTTCATTCCCGATTTCCCTTCAGACGCCCCCTGAATGAGAGTGGTTGTGTCCACATCGTAGTCGTATTCGTAAGTAGTTCCAGGTTGATATCCGAATTTTGTAGAGTCTGAAAAAGGAATGATTTATGCTCTAACTGTCATGTCCCGAATATTTTGCAGAAAATACTACACAGCAATCGTAGACATAATGAGAACACAAAGTTCAATATGTACCTGTGCATGTTGTTGAGCATGTATCACCTGATGCTATATCATTTATAGGTCCTGTAGATTAGAAAGAAAAAGCATAGGTATGTATGAAAAAGTAAAATAGAAAAAGTGAAATTAGAGTAATTAATGTTGAATTTTATAGATCGTCATTATCAAGTTCCAGGTTGAAAATGTTAGAATAAAATTGACTTTACATGTATATTATAACAATCTTTACGTTGCTAAATATATAGTCAAGTTAATTTTAGATAACTACGAGATATATCGTGTTTAAATATTTTAACACAGAGTACTATGTTGGAGTAGGTAGATGGTTAGTGTAATTATAAAAAAGTCTTTGTTCACGCACTAAACTAATCACAAGTTCTTAAAATGTTATTGCTTTAGTGTGCATTACAGGGCAAGGTTCAAAGTCAACAAACATGTTCACTACTTTCCATATGAACAACAATCATTACACGACACAATCGTAATAAACATTCCTACACACGACTGGGAGTCAGTTGATGTACTTTACATATTGTTAACTAATTAATGAAATTCAAATAATACAATATCATGCAACATCATGATAATTGAACACTTGTCAAAAATATGTTTTAATGAGATATACATTTTATATACATGTACACATGCCTACATACGATTTGTAGTCGGCTGATTTTAACTTGAGATATTGTTAACTAACGAGTATGATTTAAATATGATATTATGTAAGATCATAATAATTCAACACTTGTAAAAAGTACATATGTTTATGAGATATCTATCCAAATATAAATGCCCAAACACGATTATGACTCATTTTAATGCAAGTATTATTAAGTAATGAGTGTAATCTAAATAATACAATATTATATATAAAAAGGTTCAACACTAGTGAAAAGTACATGTTATTATGAAATGTATTTCATCTTGATTAAAGAAAGACAGAGAACAATCATAAACCAGAAAGTTATTTAAAATTTTTTAAAATGATAATAGTATATTCTGTTTGATTTCAATCGAATCATATCTCTTAATGATATCATAATTTATATACTAAAAATAAGATTTAAGAACTTACCCGCCCATATTCCTGCCGTTAAGGCTAGAAGTAAAAGTAACGTTCGCTCCATCGTGGGAGCTTGACGGTTGCTTTTCTGTGTTTTAGTATCTGGATTGTACGGTCGTGAATTTATACTAATCCAGTGAGAGTAAAGTACGATGATAAGAAATGATGACGAGGGGACACCAGTCCTGATACTAATTGTGTGTATGTAGCGTTATCAGATCTTTGGTACAAAGTTTTCATCAATTCAAATAATAGCGTTTATCGACAAATTCAATTCATTATAGAGATACTGCATATCAAATATAAATTACTAATCTGTGGTGCAATCGGAAGTTAATTGCAGTTTTTGCGTTCGTACAAACTTACGTACCACAAGCTAAAATGTTTAGAATTCTTTCAAATTCTGCTATCTATTTTGTAATTTGTCGGAAAATTTTGAGTGCTTCTTTCTGAATGGTATTTTATATAGTAAATATTTTATACAAATATTATAGACTTGTGTATAGAAAAAATTCCACTCTTTTCCTTTTTTTAGAATTCCATTTTCCACTTTCAGTAAATACGAGTTACGTTAAAAATACTAAGATACTAACTACATAAGTATAATTGATTAGCTTTTAGAGCTAGTAGTGAATTATATTAGAGTTGAACAACCTTTTTATAGAACTGATGCGATTTATCCTCTTTTGTTTACAATACTAAATATCATTACATCGTTAATATCTACTCTGGTGATCACTATCAAGCTTTCATTTTCTATAGCTACTTTTGTATAAACTTTCATTTAATGTTTTAAATAGATACAAGTTTTATTTAATCTTGAGACAATTATTTATTGTAAGTTAGGTCGACTTTACCGCGGAACGGCTTAAGAAGGGCACATTTTATTCACGTCTAATTCTAGAAGTGCACAGTTGTTTACATTTTATGTATCAGACGAAGTGTTTTATCTATCATCATTACTGAGAATATGGTGTTACAATCACCGATTTATATAAGCAGATGTGACGTCAAAATTACAATAGAATAGTACCGCGCATTTACAGAGTGGGTTTTTATGGTTTTGTTAAAGCCCAAGCATTTTAAATGGAAGAATTCAATAACAATTAACTATCAAGTTAATGGTAATCATACTGTTGATGAAAAGTGAAGATAAAGAACAGTGGTCAATTTAAAAAAAATCCGATAAAGGATGTAACATTAAAAATAGGCAATACACAGATCCCCGGACACATCAGATGTGAGCTTAGGTGCCTAGGAGGAGTAAGGATCCACGTTGCCCAGTCACACTCGCCGTGAGCCCCTTCTCTTGGTCAGGTAAACGGGAGTAATCCGCAGTCAAAATTAGTATACAGGGAACGACCTAACAATTAGCAAGAAACACGCAAGACAGCCTTCGACCTACTGACAGGCTGTATTTGTAAATAAGATCATTGTGACGAACAGAGAATTTGCGAATTGATGACTAGAAACGAGAATGTTGTAGTCCCTAAAACATATGTACTCTGCCAACTCTGAATTAAATGTGAAGATAACGAACAGTGATCAATCTCTTCATTCCCATATGCAATACAAAATCGAGAGTTAAGCAAACCCTGACCCCTGGATATACCAGAAATGGGATCAGGTGGCTAGGAAGAGGAAGCATTCTCTGTCAACCAGTCATACCCGTCGTGAGCCCTATGTCTTGATCAGTAAACGTTTATCATAAAGTTGAGTTGTTAGTTTGCCAATATTCAATAAAATATGAAAGTATGAAGCACAAGTAGAGGACTCAGTGGTGTCTTTTATTTCGAGTTCACTGAGATATATCGATCGACATATGAATGAAATTTATTATTGTTAATAGATAAATCATGGTCGATATATCTAAATATCGCATTGGAGGCCAAAGCAAGACATCTTTTCTTCTCATGTAGAAATTCTTGAATAGCATCTACTTCATAAGAATATAACAAAAACCCAGGTCAGCTAACAAAGCAACACAATTTATGCCCATGGAAATTCCAACAGACTGTTGGAAGACCTGATAACCAACAACTTCGACGATATTGTCAATGAGAAACTCCAGCATATGTTTTATTTCGATTTCAGAGTACTTGTAGCGCGTGAAATCAGAGTGGTGTTTAACAAAGTAATATTTTGGATGACTGATCACTCGATATGAATATAATTTCCGTTTTCCATTTTTATTGAAGAATCAACTATATATAATATCAAAAAACATAGTCTTTTAGATACCGTGAGGAATGGTTGTGTAAAGTGTTGAAAAGTCATACGTTTTGATGTTGTTGATTTGAGAAAACTTCTGAGATTTCAAGTTTACTAAGTGGTCTTTAAAACTTTTTATAATCCACATTTGATTTACACCACTTTTGGCGACCGCAGCGGTGACCAAGAGGTTAGAGCGTTCGCCCCACATGCAGAAGGCCGGGATTCGAATCCCGGCCGCGCCAGACCTAAGTCGTTAAAACAAGAAGTGACAGTTTCATCGCGAGCACTCAGCATCAGATGTGAATGTCACGGTCCTCGGAGATGACCTTGAAAACAGATGTCCCGTTTTACAGTAGGTGTGGCACACTAAAGAACCCCCACTGCTCAATGGCAGTAAGCGCCGAGCATAGGCCTAAATTTGAAGCCCTTCAACGGTCTTGGTTTCTTTTCCATATGAGTGAAAATTCTTGAGCGAGGCGTTAAAGAGGCTCGCACCTGACATTTGGAGTAATGTCAATTTTTTGGGAAGTGTATTTTTTATTTCTAAATTGAAGGAGAATTAGGAAATTAAAGAGAAAACTGGGGTTGCAGTGCTTGTTATTGAGCTATAGTGTTCTAAACATGACTTTTTTGCACTTAAAATTTATTCAATTAAACTTGATTTTTCTGTTGGTGTCAACACAACATAAGCAACACAAATCAATCATTACATAAAATAGATACATGATCATGTTCTTTAACACTACAAATGAAAAGAGAAATTAATACTAGTAAAGGAAATAAATAATGACCTTTTTGCACTTAATATACGAAAAACTTTATGATATCAAAATTGAGAGTTTAAAAGGACGTATTAGGAGTAATGTTATTTTCTAAAATTTTAGATAATTTTCAAGGTCTGGTCTTCCAATTTAAAATGCGACTTACAAAAGTGGGGATTAGAGACATTTTTGAATTATTGGCGAAAATACTGAATTTTTATACAAAATTTCGAGTAAATTAATTAAAACTTTTTAAATAATTGGCCTTCTGTTTGGAAAAATATATCAAACAAGTTAATAAATTACAACATTTGAACTAGTTCCAAGTCTCAACTACCTGTATCATAAATTATAAAACTGAAATACACGTATAGGGGTATAAAAATAGACGATTCATTGGATGGAACAGAAACTGTAACTTCCGCCACAAAATATAGTCCCTGTCAAACCCTTTCAAAATTTCAATTGACACAAAATGTTTCAACTGGATAGGGTTCAGCAAGAGATGTGCAATATCTTTGCACCAATGGGATCAGTATTGAACCAGTGAATACTTAGTTGTAGCATCCTGCGCAGTTGTACTCAAAAGCTCAGGAGCTAACTTCCTTAAGCAAGATAAAATCAACCAATACACCACTTCTGGCACATGTAGTTGAACAGTACGTTTGAATTTTCTCCTTGAGAGCTTTTAATACTTTCGTGCTGAGCAACGATAGAGACTAGCAAGAACACTTACTGAATCCAGTAATGTATCTTTGTAAGGGTGTTTATGAAATTTAGGAATTCAGTATAGGTACGGTAACTGATATTCAACCGAGTCATTGACTAGGACATTAAATGTGTCTAGAACGGCAGCATGGTTTTGAAAAATTTTATCTTTTGAAAGGGCAGTTGGGGTATATGTATCATTACCAAAAGTGGACGTAATGCCAAATTCGTTTAAAATACAGTTGTAATAATGCGCCTTACAAACAAAGACAATGTTGTTACAAGTTTTGTTAGCTGGAACCTATCTAATTCTTCTATCACTTCTGGTTTACTGAACACAGATGGATTAATGGTACGTACTTTTATTTTGATGTGTCTAATACAGGATATTAATATTCCTCTCATGAAAAGTGAAGATAACGAATAGTGATCAAGCTCATTCATAATTCCTATAAGTAACACAAATTTGATAGGTGGACAAACACGGATCCCTGGGCACACCAGAGGTGGGATCAGGTGCATAGGGAGAGTAAGCATACTTTTATTCCATTCTGACAATGTATCATGTTCATTGTTTTCATATTTAGACATCGTCTGGCATAATCTTCGTCAGAATTCAGAATAGAAGTGAAATTCTGTCCCCAAGTGAATGACCGAGGTTCTTTGTATTTGGGCCTTTTAGAATTAATGATTTGAGGTCCTCGTTTTCAGCTATATCATCAACATTACATATCAAGATACAATATTCCAGGTATAAAAAGGTAATGTAGAGTAACATAGCAGAAATGCCTATCGATCGTATTGTGAAGTGGATATTTTTACCTGCTTTCAAAATACAATCAAGGAAATAGAGAATCAACGGAAAACGAGGCTATTCAGCTGTGATGTCAAACTGGGATCACATATGGTGGGTAGTATGAAAGATATAGAGAACAACAGTAGTTTATGCAGTGCTTTTAGAGTTATTTCATCGGATTCAGAATAATTGAAGGTTCTGATTTCGAATTGGAGACACTACCATACCTTTTCGAGCCGGGGCTGACCTTGACCAAAATTGTTCACCTCAAAACAGCCCTACAACCCAGGAAGAGCGAGTTGGAAACAATACGTTATTGAATAACTGGTTAGTTCATTATAATCTATCGATACGTTTTTGCTATCAAATAAAGAATTACAATACATGTAGTTTTAATAGTTTGTTTGCACATCAATCAAATGAGAAAGAGACATGACAAATAAGACTGTTTCTAAAAATGAAACACGATAATGGCTTTGAAGGCCTTACCCCTGATGGTACGCATATGAAGGAGTGAATATTGAGCTCCCAATACATTAAGAACTGATACTTATGACGTGAAGGCATTAGTTTTTCAGTAAAGGGAAAGTCAAATGTTATATATCTTGCATGTTTTGACTAAACCAGATATACTTGCGGCCATTGTTCTTCAATGTCAACAGAAGTATATCTGTTGTTAGGAAATTCAACAAGTCATAGCAGTGATAATTTGTGCATCAAGTAATGAGGTCAGAACCTACGAATAACATATTCTGAAAGTAAGGCATATCGGAATGATTGATATCTTCCATTTACAAAGTAATGGATTCTATTTTGATATTCATTGGTGGGCGATGAAACAACTTTCATCCATACTTCATTTAGATAGCGGTATGTTGTCATTCAACAGCTTTATATGTACACTACTGACTGTTGTAGTGGATGCAGAACAATTGAATATAGATAAACCTAAAACAAATTCTGGAAAGAATTTCATTCAGGATGGGGGTATTACAGTATCAATACACTTAAGTAATTTTCACATGCCGAGGAAGGTTTGATACACTAACTTAACCATTTCAAGTTCGATTTTTTTTATTTTAGGGTCAACAGGTAAAGGGACATGGACAGGATTTCAGCTGAAAAAGTTTCAAATTTCAAATTTTATTTTTCCATGTCTAATATTTGCAATACTTAACTGAAGTTTTTCTAATCGTAAACCGAAATTTCAATATCAGTTGTTGAGTTACAGGTGAGACACAGCACTTGCAATTCTTTGATATGTGAACAAGGCTCGTGTCATGTTTTTGTTTACATATACATGTAGATTGCTTACTAGAAAATATGATGTTTAAAACAAAATGAGATGTGTTAAACACTTTAAACTTTTTAATGGTGTTCAGAATTAACTTGTAATTTGAAAAATCTGCTTTAAACGAAACTTTTACAAATACGTTTAACCTATGTAAACAAACACATGGCACGAGCCTTGTTTACATAAGAAAGAATTGTGAGCTCTATATCTCCCATTTATCTCGACAACTGACATTCAAATTTTCCTAAACATTAGAAATAACTTATTAAAGCATTCTATACTTTAAAAATGGAAATATAATTTGAAAATGTTCATCTCAAATCGTGTCCATGTCCCCTTAAGGTTAGTATGATACTTCAAAGAAAACGCTTTTCATAATAGATATTATACGGGAGGGGGATCTTTTTTAGCTATAAGTTAGAACCCCGGGGGAAAATTCTTGCAAGCTCTGATTAGTTACATTAAAACTTCTGAGTACATAATTATCTCCCTCACGCATATCTCTTATCGTTAGAAAATTTGATTCCACTTTTTTGGCACTCTGTTTTTCCTTATAATAACTCTAAAACTTCATTGTTATTTCGGATTTCAAACATTTCGGTTGAGCATCACTGTAGAGACATAATTTGTCGAAATGCGCATCTGGTGCATCAAAATTGATACCGTATAAGTTTTACATAAAAGACCCACATCCTAAATAACTATTTATAAATAATTGCATCAGTTAAATTTACAGGTGATTAAATCCCAAGAACTCGTAGCTCAGTTAGAACGCATAGTCACAAAATCTACAGCAGCAAGAAAAAAGATTATGCATTAAAAAAAATAAACAATTTTATTTCACTAACATATGCACGTAGCTATATCACAGTTCTTGTTCTTTTTGTAGACAAATGTGCTACATTGAATATCGACAGTCAGTATAGTGATGAGGATAATTAGCGGGGGAAAGCTCGTGTTCCTTTGCCTGCCTGCGTTGTCAGTGTAATTAGGACAACCTATCCTGGGGAAAAGGGGAGCGTATCATGGATTTACTCCCCACTAATTCCGCCTGGCATTGTGCTACATTCTCCTGAAGTGGTGGCTGTCATTGTAAATATATGTACCTAGATTGAAAGACAAAAAATCATAGAAATAGACTGTGTTTATAGGTAAATTTCACGTATTTTTATTATGCATTTGCTAAAAATAATATATTGATATAGTGCATAATTATTTGGTGTTTGTCTTTTTGAAACTTCAAATGATATACATAAGATATCGCAGTGGCGGATCTAAGCGGGAGCGCAGCCAGCGCGCGCCCCCTAAAAGTTTTAAATTTAAGGTAAATCTTGGTAGCTTGTTTAGAAAAATGTACTAAACAATAAAAGAAACAATAATTTCTTTCACTCCGGGAGAAATAAATGCCAAATTAAATATTTTTCCAAAAAAACCCCTTAAAATATGCGTAATTTTACTGATTTCATCTTATCAAAATTTTTAGAAAATACATGTAGTACAAATGACTTAAATAGGAGACATAATTCAAGCCCTATAAAATCTATAAGGTACAGGAGCTTCCGGGGATTTCGCCCCTGGGCCCCCATCAGGGAGTCGCCCTGAAGCCACTGTGGCCTCAAGGCGGCCCCCATACCCCCTGTTTCATAAAGTGGCGTTCACCGTAACCGCAATTCCTGGATCCGCCCCTACATTTTGCTGAATATTTACTATGCACAACCCAAGGAAAAAAACAAAACAAAACAAAAATACTCAGGGTTTTTTCTAATTCTAATGGCCTACAGAGTTACAAAATTTAATTATGAGAAATTGCTACTTGGGATAATTTATGCTGCGTAAATGAAAACATCTTTTTACTAAGAAAGAAAGAAATCTATGTACTTTTGTAATGATAAAAAGTGGCCAGTTTCATGGATACACTCCCCTCTAATTCCTCCAGTATCTTGTGAATATTTCCTGAACATCTTCACCCTTCTCTTGCCGAATAAAGATGAGGTGGAGGAGCATATCTTTGTTAGCTTACTTTGAATAACAAAAGCTCATTGAAATCTCATTTTTTTTTCATTTTTGATTAATCTTGATTTGATAAGTTGAATGAAAGATGACAAATGGTCAATTTTACTTCTCAGTAATGATCAAATTTACTTTCAAGTAATGTCAATTAAAAATAATTAAAGATGAAATTTACTTCCAAGTAAAGCCAGTTAGGAATATTAAAGATGTGTAATGATGCACTTTACAGTCCAGTAAAGTCATTAGACGTGTACGAAATTGAAAATTTGACGAAAATCTAGCTTGGATTTCATCTCCAAATCGCACCTGAACGTATTTTTGAAATGATCGGGTCATAACGGGTATCGCACCATTGTGGAAAAAGGAACAAGAGTGGAAATAAGCAGTTGAATGTTATTTATTTGCACTATACATTAGAAGTTTACTTTATGACAAGTAAAGGTGAAATTTCAGGACTTCATCTATCTGCTTTACTTGATTCAATACTAACTTTAATGAACCTTAAAGTGTTCTAAAACATGATTATTTGTTTCTTACACCCTTGCACGAAACTCAACAACACCCTACTTTCTTGAAGTGTCGGATCGAAGAAGATACAATGCCAGTTCAGAAATTGATAAAAGCACTAAAAAGGCCACGACACTATTGGTTATTCAAAATTCAAATTTTCGACGCAACCTGCGTCTTTATCAAGAGACATATACATGTAACATAAACAAATAACACACACCCCGAAAAAACGACAAATATATATATATCCCTAGCTCTGATTTTTAGACGAATTTGATTCCAGTGTTTGGCACTCTGTCTTTCTTTTTAGTTCTTACAAGTTTACTGTTCTTTCGGATTTACAAAATTTTGGCTTGAGCATCAATGAAGAGACATTATTTGTCGAAATGCGCATCTGATGCATCAAAATTGGTACCGTATAAGTTTTACATTATGATCCTTGGGTCGAGTCCTCTGCTGGTTGACTGTTAGTCCCTGAGCCCAGTAGCTAAGTATTTCGTTACTATCTTGAAAATACGGATGCATATTTAATTGCTGTGATGAAATTTAGAAATTCATTTCAAAATTAATGATTATCTCCCTCATGCATAGCTCTGGTCCCTAGATGAATTCGACTCAAATCTTTGACACTCTGTTTTTCCTTTTATTTCTTACATGTTTATTGTTATTACGGATTTTCAGAATGTTTGCTTGAGCATCACTGAAGAAACATTATTTGTCAAAATGCGCATCTGCTGCGTCAAAATTGGTACCGTGAATTTTTTAGATGACTTACATAAAAAACTACCCACTCGCTTCAAATGCCTACAATTCAGAAACTAGATGTGATATACATAACTTGCCGGTCTCCTTAAATAGATTGATGTTTGAACTACTTGCATGCGAAATTGCAAGCCACAGGTTCTTGAAATAACAGAGATATACACCACCATTCTCTCGATTTCACGTGTTTGTTTTTACTAGGACATTTCCCAGTCCAGGTCATCGGGTGGATTCTCGCCTATGACAGTAGCGAAATTCAAACTACTGTGGAAGATTTCGGACTCATCAATTAAAACTTCACATGAAATATACGCTACTTACTTCCTCATACTTTAATAAAGTTCTCTATGTTCGCCGTATCTAGGTCGCTTATTTTACAAAACATCAACTCCTGACTCTATCTGCCATTTTGAGAAACACACTCAAGACCCGAAATACCTAAAACTTTAAAGAAGGGGAAAATGGGTAAAAATAATCTAAATGAAATGAAATAAAGAAAAATAAAAAATTAAGGAAGCCAAAACTTAATGTTAAATTTCCTTCTGTAGGTGCAATATTACAAAAAATAATGTTTTGATCAATTTTATGGACATTTAGATTTTAAGTATATCGGGTATTTAGTGATCTCATTAAAATGGCAGATCTTGTCAACAGTTGATGCTGCTGGGGAAACAATGAGTCGTGTAACGTACTCAAGAAGAACAGTATTTAAGTATGAGGAAGTAAGTAGCGTATAATTGATGTAAAATTTTAATTGACAGGTCCGAAATCTTCCACATTAGTCAGAATTTCGCTGCTGTCATACTCGAGAATTTATCCGATGACCTGGACCGGTAAATGTCCTAGTAAAAATAAACACGTGAAATCAAGAGAATGATGACGCGTATCTCTGTTATTTGAAAAACATGTGGATTGAAATTGCGCATACAAGTAGTTCAAACATTAATATATTCAAGGAGACGGGCACATTATACATATCACACGTAGTTTCTGATTTCTTAGGCATTTGAAGCGAATGGGTAATTTTTTTTATCTGAGTCAGAGTTAGGCACCTTTCTATTTTATGGTATCACAGAGTTCGGGCTCAAAAACGGCTTAGTCCCTGTCAGTGTGCTTTCAACATGTCCCTCACCATTTTAATGTTGACAAAAACCCAGTGATTGAAATTTTTAATTGTTATGCAACAGGAGTTCCATGTAACATTAAACGGAACCGTGGATTTCGGATGGAATGCCAAGACAGCACCTGGTTAAAACCAAATACTTTTTGTGCAGATGAACAGAAAATATTTTCGACACTGTTTATGAAAGTAAGATCTACTCGATTTTTTCCCATTAACAAATTCATGGTGATTTGCTAATCATTTATAAAAAGTAATTCCTTTTCGGAACTTTATGCAGATGCAAGAGAAATATTCCTTGACTTTTAATTTCACCAAGTTTTTGACTTTCGTATCGACATTAAGATCTTGCTCAAGGTAAAACTTTGGTACCAATGTGTAAAAAACCACTCAATTTCAAAACATCTGTAAGGTTTTCTTTTCCCGTGTTTTTTTTTTTTTTTTACAATATCATCTCTGCCACTGTAATTACACACACCAATGTACTGCTTGAAATGATTTATTTATTGATTGGGGAAATCAATATAACAAAAACATGGATTTAACAATTGAATGATAAATCAAAGTTAGTATTAACAGTGTTTTTCAGTTTAACGGCATTTGCTGTCAACCTCCCAGCTGTTAACGAACGGATCCACATCATTTACAGTTCGCCGTGATGATGTCATCATGTCGTCATACACTTCATTGTTGTTGGTTCCAAAAAGTCCACCTACTTTTCCGTGGTACCATCCACTTACAACGAGTTTAAGTTGATCTCTTGGAATGTTATAGTTGACGGTGAATCCACGGCCGTACACGTTAAAGGACTGCTCCTCTGAAACCACACTTAATTCTCCAGATCTGTATGGGGTGCTGATAATTTTTCCATCAACACGAAGCTGCAATAGAATTTAAAGTTTTGGAAATTGGTTAAGGATCTTAATTTTTTATGTCGGGGCAAAGGACGAATGATACCCAATTGAAATTCCATGCAAATAAATTTAATTGTTCAAAGAAATTCATACCTTTCCATTGGGGGCGATTTGTAGTTTCTGATTGGCTGTCATGATGATGAGTTGTTGTTTGTCTTTTCCGAGGAAATTCATGATGACAGAGAAATTTCCATCAGTGTAGTCTCGTGCTAGAACATATGAACATTTTCCAGAGAAAGCGTACTCCTCACCATCGAAGGTTGTGACGCGGTTGCCATTCAAAGTAGCAACAGCTGAAATAGAACGATGATATTAATTCATAACTGAATATATACCAATTACAACAATGAAATAACAAATTAATTCCAGAAGATATACATGTATTACGAAGACATTTCAGTACCTCTGAATGGTGGAATCCAGTTAGAAACATCAGAATCGGGAATGTACTCCGACAGAGATCCCCATTTGTTGGAATATTTTGGGACATAGGAGTGGAATCGATTGACATACTTGGTGACTGATATTTTAGGAAGTTCCCTCAAAGACGGCATAGCTACAGGCAGGTAAGTGTCCATTTGTATTTCCCCTGATTTTGGGTTGAAAACAGTAATCCTAGAGTTTTGAAGGTTGGAAATGGAATTCTTGAGAATCGCAAACTCCTCCTCAATGTCTTTTTTGATCATATCAAAGATGTTGGTCATGACAGATTTGATATTTTCCTCCACTTCCCAAAATTTGTATGCGTTTTTAGCCTACAAATGTATGAGATACATGTAATATATTCATTCCGAAACAGAGATTTAATATTGCGATTTTAAAATCTTACGATAAAAGCAAATTGTCCTAACCAGTTGATAACTTTGATCTCCAGCCTGTTTAATGGTTTTTAATACAGGTCCATTCATTCTAGAAGCGATTTGGTCCCTGGCATTGTAGATGGCGTTTGTATACTGACTAGCCATATCTGGCACTTCCATTTCACTAAGTGTTCTTGAATATACATCGTACTTTGATTTTAAGTACTCAGATACGTGGTTTCCTGATAATTTGGACACCGCAGCTTCAATGAGGAAGATGGAAATAATAAATAGAGGGAAAAGGTGCAACATAAGCATTCATTTAGATCAATATTAATCTAGTAATAAAAAATCTTAAAACTACCTTGGTATTTTTTCATAGAACTTTCAATGACAGCAGACAATTCAACAAACTGTTGTTCAATGAAATTCATCAGTTCAGCATAATTCTTGCTGCCTCTTGATTCCATCAGCTTAAAAACAAAACAGAAACAGTATACTTTCTGCATAATATCACCAAACATAGCATACAACTTTTGGGGAAAACATGTCTTACTGTAATTATTTCCTTGGTGGCCTCCACGTAAACGTTGTACGCTTCTTTACCGGGAAAATTCTGCCATTCAACAGGGTTGCTTTTAATTATCTTTCTGAAATGAAAGACAAACCGAATGTAAAATAATAAAGAAGTCTTCCAAGCTTTATTTCGTATTTTGTTGCAGTTGGATTGTGTTTTCTTTTCTCATTTCTTGAATGGTGTGTAGTGAAATACCTGATGAGTATCATATCAACAGTGGGATAGTTCTTTTCGATTTCAGTCATGATCTCCTCCATAAATTTACCATATGGGCGGTATCCCTCACTGGCAGCCTGACGGATCAAATTGTATTTGGAATTCAGTTCGTCACCCACGGCTTTGGCTGCTTCAGAGAAAGCGGTGTTCATTTGCCTGCTGGTCAGAGCTATCTTTCCAAGTCCAGATACCTTTGAATATGAAGATAAGAAATAAATTAGAGTGATTTCAAACACAAGAAAAGAGTCTAGCGAAATAGAAAAAAAAACTTTTCCTTATAAATGGAATCCAGGTATTACTTACTTTGAGATCCTGGATCATGGAAGGTCTCCAATGAATACGAGTGTGCAGGATTCTTGATGTATTCAATCTCATTGCTAGGAGATTATCTGTAATTCTACGAGAATTTTCATCTCGGTACACCTCGGCAAGAATGGCACTGTCGTTCACGTACTTAGCAATGAAGTGCAACACATTCGCTGGGTTATCTGAACAAACAAATATTTTGTTAATCTTTCAGAAAAAGTAACCAGTATATTGTCGAGAGTATCCAATGAAATTACACTTTACCTATGTCATAGTTAATTTGTGCATCCAGTAATTTGTTTTCAGGATCGAAAGTGATGCGAGAGTCAATTTCCTTTGTGTTATCGTACATGTTGCGCAAACTCAGTCTGTATGGTTTGGTTTCGATCTTTCCGGACATAATCATCGATTTAATGGGTGAGGTCACCTGGAATATAAAAGAATATTGCAAAACAATTACAACAAAATAGAAGCAAAGATATTGGAAGGAAGTCCATTAATTTAACCTACTATTTACCTCAACATTTATTTGGCGACGAAGGCTGTCGATTTCTCCCATCAGAGCAAAGTTTTTATTTATACGTTTCGATGTTAGGTAGTCAACCTTGATTCCGCTGGAGTACTTTTCATCTGACATTCCAACATGTGATTTAAACTGAACATCAACACTGCTGAAGATGTGCCTCAGTCCGAAGCTAAAGGTATAGTTTTTGTTGGATCCTCTTGAGATGTCCTCAATTCTGGAGTTGATGACAACGGTCTTGTCTTCGTCTTTAGAATATTTGAATTCTGTCTTCCCATCGAAAACAACGCTTCCTTGGTTCAGGGTCATTTCAGAGTCTAATTTCACATCCTTGTAAAAAAGAAACATTTAATATTTATCAGTTAGTAAAACAATTTTGATTCAGTCTTTAAATGTTCAAAAACGATATTTTCACAATTAATAGTAGTTACCTTGCCAATGCTTGGGATTTCAAAGGACACATCAGCTTTCATAGAGTCTCCTTGAGGAGTAAGGCTGGCACTGGCACCAATTTTCTTGGATGTGTCTCTGTCTGCATCCCACATTACAGACCCATCGATAGACTTCTTGCCATATTTATTCTGATAGGATCCAGACAAAGCAATGCTTCTCTCTGGAAATCTCAGCTTCAGGTTGTTTCCATTTTCATAGTTGCTTCGACTGTGGACTAGTGAATGTTCAGCATCGATTCCAAAAATTTGAGAATCATCAATAAGGATATCCCATGACGAAAGCATGCGGGAAGATGACATTTCTCCTGATCCCTTGATTTCAACGGATTTGGATGGTGTGGAAACTTTAACTGTAACTTCTTTTCTCTGATTATAAGAATCGGTGACATATTTAGTTTCAAATTTCGCTTGTCTCTCTGTTGATGCTGTGTCCAAGTTAATGGAAACAAGGGCATATTTGACGGACTCGGACATCTCTGCTTCCCCATCGAATTTCATTGGTTGTGGCTCTCTCATCACGAAAGACATAGAGTGTTTTGAATCTTTAGCATAAGCAAATTCCGTGTCCAGTAATTTTTCATCATTAATTTCGGCAAGGAGGGATTGTTTGGCAGAGTCGCTGGATTTTTCGCTGCTTCCTTGGATGTTAAGACTTCTCAATTTGCTAAAGGGGGTGCTGATTGTTAGTCCAGCTTTGTGGGTGGTGATTCTCCATGTCTCACTTGTGGAATAGGTTGCATCAGACACAATGGTATGTCCTTTCATCCATGAGGCTTTCATGTGGTTTCTGTATTCATTGCCATTTTTATCGTTTTTAACACTGAACCTGACGTTTTCAAGTCCACTAATATCACTGTTGAACTCAAATGAGCTGTCGATATCTGACATAGACATGTATCTGAATCTAGCATCAGATTTTGCATTTCCAATCGATGTTTGTACATTGACACTAGTGGTGAAGTCCAGGGGACGTCCGTTGTGAGAAACCATCAGTTTTGTGGATTTCAAACCAGAAAACGGAGTAGATAAAGCAACATTGAATGACATAGGTGTTGATTCAAGATCGATCGTAGACTGCAAATTGATGGTATGGTCTTCCCTAGACAAGGTCATTTCGGAGTTGTATTTTCTTCCAGTTGTGGTAGTTTTGACAGTTGCTTTCAGATTTTTCATACCATCGAATGGCGATTTGAAAAGGATATCTACTTCCATTGGACTGAGGGAGACCTTCCATGCAGCTCTGATATGTTGATCGTTGCCGTATCCAACAGAAACAATTGATTCGATGCTGTTCCTGTTTGCCCCATGTTTTACAGTAAGCTTTGTTTGCTCAAATCCACTGAATGGGGTTTTAATAACCAAGATAGAGCTGATGCGACGCCAGTTTCGCCTGAAAAAATTAAGTGTTCCCTCCATTTTCCCCGTGTTTTCATGCTGGAAATCAGCGCTTGTTCTAAACTGGTCAAGGTCCCCGCTATGTGAAAATTTAGCATCAATATTACGAAGGTATGGTACCGGTGATTTGACTGACAGTGAGCCCTCAATAGCGTCTGTGTTTTTGAACTGTACTGATACAATTGCTTCCTCAGTTCCATACCTTGTGGAGAAATCGGTCTTGAAGTCACCAAGTGTTCCCTCATGATGTAGTTTGGTCATTGTAGTGGAAGATATTCCGTCTATGGTGTATGTAGTTGTCGCTGTGAAGTCAACCAACGAAGCATCATTGTACTGTAAAGTATTTGTTTGACTGAAACTGTATTGACTTCCAACGGAAAAGTCCGTTTGTGATTGAAATATACCGTTATCTGACGACTGTGTGTACGTGGTAGAGATATCATTATAAGGACTTTGGAGTTTCAAGGAGTGTTCTCGTGAAGAATCGCTGACTATGTTACGCAATGAGACTGATACAGTTTGGGAGGATCCATAGACAAGGTTGCTGGACACTTGTAAGTTTTCCAAAGCTCCATCTTTGTTCAATGTAAAAACTGTAGATTCGAAACCAGTGAAAGGAGTCTTAAGAGACATTGAGACTGATACTGCGTCAGAGGTATCCAAGGAGCTATCGAATTCGATCTTTTTTATATTGTTTCCAACTTCCAAATGAGTAGTGTATCCATTGGAGGACCATGTGTTTGATGTTGAAGCACTCAAAACTTCAAAATCATTGATAGGGGTCTTCATGTTAAAGTTGGCGTTCAGGCTTGAATCTCGAAGAGAGACAGATAGATCGGCTTCTAATTTTTGATTGCGGAATGTTCCCTCCAGATGGGAAATGATGTCCCGTGATGTCAGCTCATGGGTGAACTTCATGTTTTGTTTCTCAAATCCCACGAAAGGCGTCTTTACGACGAGATTGGCTGACATTTGGGGTTGAAGATCAAAACTGATGTCACTTTCAATTTTCTTTCTATTAAAGTTTCCTTCGGCATGTCCTCGAAGACCATCGGAAGATTTTACAATATCGACACTGAAATCCTGCTCTTCGAAATCTTTGAATGGGGTTTTCAGAGATACCTTAAACTCCTTCTTTAATCCATTAATGACAGTGAGATCAAATTCAGATTTCTCTTGGTTGAAAAGTACTTCGACGTGTGTTTGGCAACCCTCACCTGTAGTGTCATGAGAGAACAAAACTTCTTGTTCCTGATAACCTAAGAAAGGTGTTCTTACTGCAATATTTCCCTCCATTTTTCTGTTGTTTCTAAATGAGATGTCCATTTCTACAGTTTTTCGCATGAGTGTTCCTTCCACTTGAATTTTTGGTCCTTTCTTAATAAACTTAATGTTCTGATTCTCCAAATCAGTAAACGGCGTTTTGATCGAGAGACTCCCTTTCTTTGCTGAAAGTTCGCCATCAACTTCAATTGATTTTTGCCTGTAGCTGCCTTGTGCATGGACTTTCTTATCATCAAATGTAAAGCTTAAACTTTGGGTCTCAAAACCTTTGAGAGTCGATTTAAGAGACAACAATCCTTGATTGGATGAGAGCTCGCCGTTAAACTCGATCGTTTCTTGCATGACTGACACGATGGCATGAACCTTACCACTTTCAACTCTGAAGGAAAGTCTCTGACTTTCGAAACCAGTGTATGGAGTAATGATTTGCAGATCTACGTCAACAATTGTATCGATATTCAAACTGGCTGTAAGTTCAATCTTCTTCCTCTGGTAGGTAACTTCTGCACGCGTTTGATACCCACGAAGGGTTCTCTCGTTATCTATGGAAATTGCTTGTTCTTCAAATCCTGGGAAAGGTGTTTTTAATGAAAGCGTGTGTTGGATTCCATTTCTGGTGAAAATGGAGTACTCGAGCTGAACAATCTTTCCTCTAAATGTTCCCTTTACTTGAAGGGTCTCTCCGTTTACAGTGAAGAGTATTTCTTGTGTTTCGAATCCTTCAAATGGAGTCCTTATCAATAGATTACCCGCCTCAAAATCCACATTTGCATCGACTTCCACTTTCTTGCCACGGGCTGAAGCCTCGAAATGCGATTGGATGCCAGTCTTTTCAAAACTGTGGACAAAGGATGCTGATTGCTTTTCGTAGCCAGAGTATGGTGTTGTGATTATGACAGAACTAGTCGAACCTGGTCTTTTGTTCAATGTAGCCTCAACAGAAATTTCATCCTTTTCAATTCCGACTTTGGCAACACTCGAGATACCATTAGCATTTACTTCATGGTTGAAAGAAGCGGTAAACATGTTCATTCCTGCTATCGGAGTTTTGATAGTTGCACTTGCAGATATGGATTTCTTGTTGTTGAAGGCGGTATCCATTTCAACTGTTTTACCTCTCATAGTTCCTTCCACATGATTTCTGAATCCCCATCCAGAGCTGATATGGTTAAAGGCCAATTTCATTTCCTCAAACCCATTGAAAGGAGTTTTCAACACAATGCTACCTTGGAGTGGCGTTTTGTCGAAGCTAAGATCTGCAGAAATACTCTTTTGACGGAAGGTAGCTTTAGTTGTCGTCTTTAATCCGGAGGAAGAAAGAGAGTAAGTAAAGTCAGCCTTAGATTCTCTAAATCCTTCAAACGGTGTTGTGATGATGAATTTACCACTCATTCCATCATCAAAAGCAATTTCAGCAGCACTGATGATAGATTTGTCTCCTGAATGCATGTTTATACTGCTTTTAATTTGGCCATCCTTGTTTTCGTGAGTGAACGAGGCACCACTAGTTTCACTGAATGGAGTTGATAATCTTACAGTTCCTTCTTTAATTCCATTATTAGAATAGGTAATATCTGCTTGAGTATTTTCTCCATTGACATTCAGTTCAGCGTGGGATTGCATGGAGCTTGTTGACTGTGCATGGGTGAAAGCTCCAGACAATTTTCCAGCTATGCTTTTGATGTTGAAAGATACAGAAATAGGTTTGAAGTCATAAGAAATATCAGCAGATAGCATTTCCTTTCCGGATAAACTGATTTTTCCATTGCATCTAAAGTTGTTCAGATCTCCATCATGGCGGAAATGAACTTGAACATCATCTAATTGACGGAGTGGAGTTTTCAAAGACATTTGTCCGCTGACTGACGACAGGACATCGAGGGAGGTGTCAATTTCTATTTGTTTTCTTCCACTATACGAAATTTCTCCTACAGTTTTAAAGTTTGTAACTGCTCCATTATGTTTCAGCATGACTTTGATATCTTCAGAGAATGGAGTTTTCAGAGTCACGAAGCCATTCATCCCACTGCGTCGATCGAGTCCGAAATTAGCTGTCACTTTCTTACCGTTGAAACTGCCTGAAGACTGGATATTGAAATTCTCTGAAGTACCATCTTGTGACACGGAGACTTGAATGTTCTTCACCACTGGACATTTTGATTTCAGGGAAGCTTCGAAGGATAACGAAGAAACGGTGTTAAAGGAAAGGTTTCCTTGGATTTTCTTCTCCCCGCCATAAGTCAATTCAGTGCCGCTCTTGAATCTCTGACCTGATCCAGCATGATTTAGTTTAAAAATGATATCATCAGAAGATGGCCGTTTGATGAAGCCATCAATGTTTACTTTTCTGTCGGTGTCTACGGTCAACTGAACTTCGGATTTCTGGCCTTCAAGTGAATAATCGGCATGACTGTTAAAATTCCATATTCCTCCATTATGTCGGAAGGAAAAGTCACTCTCTCGATAATCAGTAAACGGCGTGCGTATGGCCAGTGTTCCCTCAATTGGACCAAGGCTGTTAAAGGTCACGTCACCCTCCACTTTTTCACCATTAGCAGATACCTCAGCATGGCATTTGAAGTTGCTTATTCTTCCTGCATGGGAAAATGAAGCAGATAAACTGTTGATTTTTCCGAATGTGGTAGTCACTGCTGCTCTGCCAGAGATGTCGTTAGTTGAGTCGAACTCTGTTGTAAATATAATATTCTGTTTGCCATAATTCATTTGTACATCTGTCTTGAATTGTCTACTTGTACCCGAGTGTTTTATAGTGGCTTTCAGAGGTTTTGTGTAAATTGTATCTAAGATGAGTAATCCCTGCACCGGAGAGGACTTCAGAGAGAATCTTCCATCCAAAAGACTTTTACCTCCGTATTTGATTGTTGAAGAAGTAAACATAGGAGAACTTTTATGAAGAAAGGTACCCTCAATTGTTTTGATGTATGGCGACTTGACAATTACTTTTCCTTCCAGGTTGGCCAAAGAACTGAAATTCACGTCCATTTCAGATTTGTCGTTGTTGTGTTGAAATTGGAGATGGCTTCTGAAGTTGTTGAATGTTCCGTCATGCGAAATACTGCCTTTCAGACGATGCATGAATTGAAAAGGAGTTGTCAACTGCATATTTCCTTTGATGTGATCAATTACGTCCATGTCAATGTCACCGGTAAATTTCTTGTTGGACCCATCAGACCCTTCGGCATGGATTTGGAACTTCTTCCATGTGCCTTTGTGAGAAAACGATCCTTGTAGCATTTCATAATCTTTGAACGGTGTTTGGACTGACATTTCAACTGAAATATCAGACTCAAAATCCATTTTCAGGCTCGAGGCAATTCTCTTTTTATTCAGGAACATGATATTTACTTGGTTGTTGAAATTTTGTAAGGACCCATCATGTGTCACGGACAGTTCAGTATTTTCAAACTTCCTGAATGGAGTTTGAAGTGCAATTGAGACAGCGATCTTTGGATCTATGGTGAATATAATATCTCCATTATATAGTTTCTTCTTTCCTAATGTTACTTCTCCGTGACATTTAAAATCACGAAGAGTCCCTTGATGAGAAAGGATGACTCCTGCCTTTTTCAGTCCCTTAAACGGTGTTTCAAAGGAAATATCAGCTTTGAAATTTGGTCGGATAGACATCTTAAGATCTGCAGTGATAAATTCCTTTCCAATTGAACCACGAACGCTTGTTTTGAAACTCCTCTTATTTCCGCTGAACTTCCAGATTCCCTTCATCTTCTTGTACCCGGGAATTGGGGTGGCCATGTTGACAATAACAACAGAAGCTGATCCTCGTTTCATGGTAATATCGGCTGTATATTTGTTTCCTTTGCCTAGAAGTGCGTTTGTAATTACTCTCATATTCGTTGGTTTACCTTTCTTGACAAGAGTAAGTGTGATGGTTTCGGTGAATGGATTTTGAATCTGAATTTTTGCTTTAGTGTTCTTCTTATTTACCAAATCCGCATTCAATTTAAACTGCATTTTCTTGTCTACTTTTACAGCACCTGTCGTTGAAAAGCCTGAAAGATATCCGGAGTGTTTGAATGTTGCTGATACATCCTTATGGAATGGCGTTTTTAGTGTAGCTGATCCAATCAATTTCTTTCCGTTTGAGAATGCAACAGATGTTTCATATATAACCTTTCTTCCTTTTTTCAGTGACGCACTGGTATCGAAAGTCTTAAGTGAGCCTTCGTGAGAAAATGCAGCCGTCATATCATCCACAAAGGAAGATTTGAATTCCAAAGATCCGATAGTCTTCTTTGCATTTTTGAACATTGCAGTGATTGACCCTTTATGTTTACCATATTTAGCATCGGCAGTGATTTTGAAGTCCTTAACTTTACCAGCATGTGAAAAAGATGTTGCAAAGTCATCTGTGACTGGAGAGTCAAATGATAAGGACCCTGTCCATGTTTTGGCGAGTGAAAGCTTAGCATTGGCCTCGTACTTCTTGGATTTGCCATACTGAAATTCAGCCTGAGATACAAAATCTGTCATTTCTCCTTTATGCTGGAATGACGCTCTCATGTCTTCTGACAAAGGGGATTTGATGCTAATACTACCCGTTTGTTGGCTATATTTGGCATCCAATTCATATTTCTTTCCTCTGCCATATAAAGCATCCAAATGTGAGCTAAAATCGGATATGGTACCCATATGTTTGAAAGAAGCGGCTATATCATCATGGAGTGGAGATTTAATCAAAATACTACCAGCTGATTTGCCATAATTTCCAGTAATTTCGTATTTCTTTGACTTTCCATACTGCATTTCAGCGTGGGAAGAGAATTGGGAAATGGACCCTTCGTGGTTGAATGCAGCAATAAAATCTTTTGCAAAGGGAGATCTTAGTACCAAAGTTCCTTCTAACTTCTTATCATTGGAAAAGGTTAAGTCTCCTTGAATTTTCTTTCCTCGGGTGTATTCAATCTCACCATGACATTGGAATTGACGACTATTGCCGGTATGACGAATCAATGCTGCAGAATAGGGAAGCTCTTGGAAAGGTGTTGTGAGAGCAATACTGCCTTCAAGATTTTGAAGATTTGGGCGTAAAGTAGACTCCACCTTAATTGTTTTACCTGGCAAATATTCAATACTCAGTTCGGTAACTTTCTTTGCCTTTTGGTCATTATGTGTAAATGAGACACTGCTTTGTTTATACTGCTCAAATGGGGTTTTGACCTGGATGCTTGCTATTATTCCACCGTATGAACTCCATTGAGAAGTAACGGACATAGCTCCAACTAAAGGATCGACCATCAAATTAGCACTGGTATGGAATGATTTGGAATTGCCTGAGAACTCGGCACCAATGGTCATTTTGCGAAGATTTCTATGTGGTGTCGTTAAAACAGTGTTAAAACTCTTCTTGTTATTCCATTGTCCACGATTTTCCATCGTGATGGAATCTCCAGATGGTAGGACGATGGATGATCTTGTAACAGTTTCACCTCTTTCGTTGGATTGGTCCATACTAAGCTTCAACTTTTCTACTCCAGGTATCTGACTTACTAGTTCGACTCTTCCGCTCATCAGTCCAGTTGGAAGGAAATCAAAATGTCCATCTATCATACCAAGGGATTTCTTGTTAGAAAGATATTCAACTTTACCTGTTAGAGGATAGCGATCATATTGAGAGGAGATTGACAGGCTCTTAGTGTCTCCATGGCATGAAAGAGTGTGACTTGATGTAGCAACTCCGTTGTGTCGTTTATAGATGTTCACCAAAGAGAGGACTTTCCTTCCTTTACTACTGTAATTGATCTGGTTATCGATCATTCCAACACCGTGTTCATGCGAAATCGTCAGAGCAATGTCTTCAGCAATGCTAAAGGGAGAACGCAAAGTTGTATCGAAAGATAGTGTTCCACGTGGAATTGACATACTCTGCTTTGCATTTACACTGAAGTCAACGATGCTACCATCGGATCCAAATTTGAAAATAGTTTGGATCTCTTCAAATGTGTTTCTGTGAGCCCAGGAGGATTCTACTTGTCTTGATGGACTGCTTAGCTTGACATTGCCACTGCTCTGTAAATTCCATCCATTTCGAAAATGCATTACCTTTCCAAGGTAGCTGTAAGTGTTTCCGTTGTGCTCGAAAGTAAGGCTATTTTCAAATCTCTTTCCGGTGTCAACATGTTTTGCAGCAAGGTAGAGAGATGCTATTTGTTGCAGAGTTGATTTCAGACTCAGTCTTCCTGTGATATCTCTGGAAGAAGACGTCGTTTGGTCAGCAGCAAGCATATCCGCTTGAAGGAAATCCTTGTTCCAAGACAATTTGATCATACTTTCAATTCGTCCGGTCTTCTTGTGCTTCATTTCGACTCCAGATCTTTCAAATCCTGGAACTGGTGTTTTTAAATCAAGACTTGCTTCAAAATCATCCCATTGCAATGGCCGTTTCACGGAGAGGGTGGAAGACATGCGCTTCATTGGTTTCCAGTCAATCTCTATGTTTGTCGAAGATTGTGTTTTGTCAAGTTGATGACCAGCATTGATATTAATGGATTTGTAGTCTTTGAATGGAGATGCAATTTTCAGACCAGCCTTGTAGCCATTCTTTTCCTTACCAAACATAGAGTCTACGGAAACTTTCTTTTTATTCCATTCAGCATGGGCATGGGTAGTATATTTAGCTCCACTCTGGTGTTTCAGATTAATACTGCCCGATCCCAAAGGACTTACTTTTGAAATTGTAGCTTCCAAGTTCTCAATTCCTTCAAAGGTAATGTCGCCTTGTAGCATCAGTTGTTTTGAAGGGTCTTTATTTGCATCCCATTTAACATCCAATTTGCTGGAGTACACTGGCGATTTCATTCGAGTGTCAAACTCCGCTATGATTTTGCGGGCGGGATTTTCGATATCAGCTGCCAACTGGATTTTAGATCCAGGACGGACCAGAGAGGACAGGGAAACTGCATATTTTGTTTTGCCATATTGAACTTCAGAGTTGGCCTGTAGATTTGTAGGAATGAGTCTGTACTGTCCTGAGACAGTCAACATTTCGTAGGAGGGAATGTTGAAAGAGGTAGAGATGTCGTATTCCTTTACTGCAACTTGGCGTACCTTTGTTTGGATGACGCATTTCTTTCCGTTTTCCAGTTGAATTGTGATAACGTTGCTGCATTTCTTGGCGTTGGTTTGATCAAAGATATTGCTGATGACAATATCTCTGCCTGGAATAGAAATGCCTAGTTTACCTACCAGACTTCTAAATTTCTTGGATTTGTCTTTAAGCTCCAAAGAAGCACTGTAGGAGGATTTCGTGTCAAAGAGGACATCCAAGGAAGAATCAATTGATTTGGAAGTCTGAACATGTTTTCCTTTCATTTGATAGTTCACACCCTGTAAGTATATAAAAAATCAATATTGATATCTCAAGAAAACTAGGAACATAGTACTGAATATTGAATTAAATGATATGGAAGCAAACCCTGGTACTTGGGATTTTACTTACAAGGTACGGGAAGATGAATTTGGTGTTAGCGTCAAGATTGAACTTCTTCTGTTTCTTATTCAGAATATGATTCATTGCAGTGGCAATCTCAATCCGCTTCTTCATATCTTTCTTGTTTGCTCCGTATTGAACAATGACAGTGGCCTCGGAGTGTTTCCAGTTCTTGCTGATATCGAAGTTGACGTTGACGTTGCAGTCAGATTGCTGTTTGAAGCTCAGAATCCTGAATCAAATAACATTTTTAATTGAAAAACATTTAAATATATCTCATGCGTATTGCATGCAGCCTATATATATATATATATATATATATATATATATATATATATATATGATTTGTAAAATATCAGTATTTATGGATACAAATTTTTGCCCTAATCCGGAGTTATTTTAATCTTACATGTTTCCTTTTGCAGCTGAAAGGCTCTTCGTGTTGGCAACATTAAGTTTTCCATTTAGAGTGACCCTGTCTCTTTTGACACGGGGAATGACGTAATCAAGTGTTGATCGTACTATGGCTATTTTCTTATTTTTCAACAGGAACATGGAAGTTAACTTTGTTGTTAAGATGGGAGATTTGATGTCGATTTTGGATCGTATTCCTGTACTCTTTTTGTTACTAGCATCTCTCAGTTGAACTGGAACGATAGATGAACATTTGTGAG
This sequence comes from Ostrea edulis, assembly GCF_947568905.1. Taxonomy (NCBI): domain Eukaryota; kingdom Metazoa; phylum Mollusca; class Bivalvia; order Ostreida; family Ostreidae; genus Ostrea; species Ostrea edulis. The sequence continues at coordinate 30,073,852 of NC_079168.1, forward strand.
TATACTGAAGTCAGATAAAAGCTAGCGAAAGTATCATCTAACATTGACTATTTCTGCATGATTAACTTACCGAAGAATTTCATGGGTTTGGAAACGATGCGATCAACGGTTAAATCGACCTTTAAAGCCTTTCCGCTTCTGTATTCAGCTGAACCTCCAAAGCTTATGAGTTCCTTTTCAGGTGTTTTGATGGATAGATATGGTCTATACTTAGCAGCTTTCTTAGTAGCATATTTCTGAACTCTGGACTCAATCACATACTCTTTCTTCTTCTCAAAGCTGATACTGGCTTTAGCTAACACCACCACGCGCTTTGTAGCATAATTTACTGAAACGAAATATATAATCCTGAAAGTTTAGGCCATCAATCCGAGAGAAAAAAAACCCCGAAAATAATTGTAAAGAAACGTGATTAAGAAGTGACAATTTTTCAAAGTGTGAACTAAATATTACCTGAAATCTTAATTGGTTGTTTGGATACTCCGCTTAACACCAAATTAGCGTCTAAAACTTTCATTCCTTCGTAGTTGATTCCTCCTTTAAGTTGGATGGGTTTCATTTTGGGAGCAGATATCTCCACATTAGGTGTATAAGTATAAGAGTTACCCTTCCTCTTTTTTGCCAGTTCTGCAACTACTGAGTATTCCCTCTTATTGTGGACGAATTTTCCACTAACATGTTTCAGATTTTTTTGATTCTGGAGTTTACCTATGTTAAACATTCAAAGAGTATTGTGAATTATGTCTGTCAAACGGGGATTATAATTCATTGTATATTAGCTTGATATTTTGTAGCATACCTGTAAAGGCATATTTACTCCATGGTGACTGTAAACCAAGCTGAATTTTAGAGTCCGCTTTGTTCAGAAGAAATTCTGCGGAAAGAGCCCTGTCAATTCGTGATCCTGGTGTGTCAAAAGCCATACGGATGTTAACGTCCTTCTTGCTCTAGTGACAGAAAATAATGATACAAATTTGGGTTCGTTTCCTCAAAAGAGAAATAATTGTCAATGCTATAACTGTACGTGTGGAAAACATAAATACTTTACCGAGGTAAACCTAGCCTCTATATTATATGACTTGTGCGAATCAGCTTTCAACAGGGATAGATCAATATTCACTGGTCCAGTCAGAGGGAAGTACGGGGCGTTGGCATCAAGAGATGCATTGGGAAATTGAATTTCTCCGCACAATTTCAGTCCAGTGACTTTGGAAAGACGGGATCCAGTGCATGTTTTGTGAGTCTGCCTATTTTTTGTGATCATTTTTTGTTCTTTTTCCGCATCTCGGTGAACAGTAAAGAAAGCAGTCCTACAAATATTTCATTTCAAAAAAATTCCCTTTTTGCTCTGTAAATACTTGTAATCAGTCAATAAATAGCAATCTTAGAAAATACCGTACTTCAGGCTAAATATTTCCATTTTGTCTTTCGGCATGTCCAAGTTGGCATTGAAAATTTTTCCATCTTGCAATTCTAAATGACCTTTTAGCAGCGTGCTGGAGTGAACAGTTGACACCATTTTCAATCCGCTCTTTGTCACAAAAGCATCGACACTCATCATACTAGAGATCTCGACTGCAGCACTACAAACAAAATATTATATATATTCTCAATTTAGTGTATTAGTGTATCATTCTTTTGTTATCTGGATGAAATGTACGTTGCAATGCGAGTTTTACTTAAATGTCACAGATAGATAAGACGATTTGTTTGAAGGCAAAAGCAATGCTCTAACCTGGGTTGAATTGATCCACTAATAAGAAGACTACTCGGACTTGTACCCAGCTTTCGGAGATCAGCCTTTCCGGAGGCTTTCATGTCAATTGTGGCTGTTCCGTTAATTGTCAAATTCAATGGGAATCCAGCACTGGTTGGAATAATCATGGAAGTGTCCAAGAACATGATGTTCTGTGTGAAGGAATAGTCGTGGTTTTTAGACATGCTGATCAACATCTCTAGAATGTTGAAACTATCTCCACTCAAAAGACTCTCAAATCCGTTGAAACTGTTGTAGGATAATTCGTTTCCAAACATTCGCATGTATAGAGCTCCTTTTAGTTGATCCATTCCCATACCGAACTACATGTATAAAATAAACCTTGTATATGATCTTTTCAGAGAGTTAAAAATATCCAAAAAGTCACATAAAAAGAATATGAATGTAAAATGTAAAAATGTATACCTGGCTGTCGATTTTCTTCATTTTCTTGGCATCAATACCTTTAACAACCTGGCTGGTTGCCTTCTTGACATCCTTTTCGGTAAAATACCCATTGGGTCCAAAGTAGGATTCCAAGAAAAACTCCAGACCTTCAACTCGTCCTCCTATTTCAAGAATGTTAACAGATCTTCCGAACAAGTCTACTGTCAGGTTAGCCATCAGTGATCGCGGAATGAATGATTTCGACGACCAGATCAAATTACTTTCAACTGAAGCCCCTGTGTTGATTTTCTCGAGGAAGAAGGATCCTTCGTAATTTCTAGAAAACTTTCTCTTGTCCATATCAAATTCTTTTTTCAGGTACTCGTTTTCCAGGATGGATCTGATGTCCTGTTTCAGTGGACTGGAGGATTCCATCAGATTTGTGAGATGAGACCAGATGAAAGAACCGACTTGGTTAACCTCTTCTTTCTCCAGAGCGTATTGAAACGTAGACAGAATGCTTTTAGATGGACATTGCATCAGGGCCAAGTAGGCGGCTATTCTTAATTCAGAGTCTTCTTCTTTGTCATTGAAAACTTTCAAAGCCTGACTTCTCTGTAATGAAGAATCGTCGTAATATTAGAAGTCATTTATACTAGTTTTGTTTGTACATATTTTCATTCAATGTCCTAAATTAATTAATATAGTACGTACGTCATTCTCACAAGATGCACGACGGAAGGCCTCGATTGCAGCAATTCGTACTTCAATTGGGTTGTCTTTTCGGGAGATGCAGCTGTTGAGTGTTGCAGTAGCTGAGCTAATGTAACCAGAATTCCCAAGAGCGCGAAGCGTCAAGATGATCTGAAAAATAATAAACGAAAGCAGATGAAAAATGAAAAGATGAAAATGCAATATTGATATTAATCAAGGATTACTTCTCAAAATGGTTCAAAATCATACTAACATTGTCTTTGTTGTTTTCGTCAACGTAGCAGCCGTATCCAATTTTATCCTCCAGAGCAGAAATGACATTAGCGATGTCCAAATCGTTTTCACAAGCAGCGTTCTTGCAATAGGTGTTGACTAAGGAGCTCACAGCCAGCAATGCCTTACCATTCTTCTTCAGAAGAGGCTGTGATGGAGACAAGTGTTAGAATATTTCTTTCATATGAAATAAAGATAATGTATTTTCACATGTACAAATTCTTACCAAGACTTCTCTGATCATATCCTTCGAAGGACTTTGGATAAAGGCCAAGGTCGTCAACCACATGTCGGCCTCCATTCCTGTCACCTCATTGTCGTTGATCATTTTGGTAAGCATGACAACAGAGGCTGATGTTCCAACCATGGGAACTGCATCCATGAAAAACTTTCTGGAATAGTTATTGAAACATTTAATTATATCAATATAATACAAGTAACGTAATGTTTTATAATAAGACAGTTGCTTTGAGAGAGATTTACATGTTACCTGACTTTCTGGTTGTTGTCACTGCAAAGTGTACCACTCTGTATGTTTGAATAAACGTCATTCAGAGTTTGAGAGTCGGCTGCTCGCATGATATACACAAGATCGGAGAAAAGACGAGGTGTCTCAGGGCGAATATCCTCCTTTGTTTGGATGCAAATATTGACCAATTGTCTTTCAATGTCTTTGCGAGTTTTCATGCTACTGGCAGCATCTGAGTAGTGCTCAAAGTTCATGTCAGTCTTCCTGCTCACAGATCCTGTCAAAATTGAAAAGAATTCAGTTAGGTTGAACATATTCACATTGATCACTGCTTTTCAAGCAACGTAGTGTACCAATATTGAACTTACTTGCTGATGATACTCCACTTTTCTCGGTCGTGTATTTCAGTGTCTGTCTGCTCTCTGTGATAGCGCCACTTGATTCTCGTGAAAACGGTCTAAACAGATGCTGTTCTGTACAGGAAGATCCTTTCAGGATTCCAGATTTGCTAATTTCCTGCTGGCAAGAGTGACTACTCTTCATGACAGGCAAAGACTGGATTTCCTAAAGAGAAGGAACCGAGTGTATGATAATTGCATCAGTGAAAGGAAATGACACTAAACAACAACTAAACCATAAACAGAACCCGATATCCTACCGATGGAACTCTGTATGGTGTTCCTTGCAGAGCTGTTTGGAATCCTTGGCGTTCTGTGCAGCCTAAAAGATTCTTGTGCTTCTTAATGGTCACGGTGTACCACCCATTCTCGGACACTGTGTAGTCAGCATCACATGTTCCTGTCACGTCAGCCTGGAATTAATGTACAGATATTCATATCGATTTCTCATGCTTATATCCGTGTCGCTTTCTCTTCATCACTTAGTTAAGATGAAAAAAAAAACCAATAAACTGTCTTTGATGCTTACCTCCTTGACTTTCTGGTCAACCTGTAGATCTTCCATTGTGTTTTGAATGAGGGAAAGGATACCTCGTTTGATGTTGAGAACCCAGGTCTTCTCACTCTCAGTTGGACACAGAGACTCAATGCGACCATCTTGGAAAGAGAATCTCAGTGAATTCTCCTCCAACTGTTTGCTGAATTCTCCGGACATGGCTGACAGGACAAAATTTTCTGGTGACTCGGGGTTTCGCTCGTGAAGCTGTACATTCTTGACCTTCAGAACAAGGTCACACTTTGACAGAACTTCCACTTGAACTTTGGTGGTCATTTTCATTCCCGATTTCCCTTCAGACGCCCCCTGAATGAGAGTGGTTGTGTCCACATCGTAGTCGTATTCGTAAGTAGTTCCAGGTTGATATCCGAATTTTGTAGAGTCTGAAAAAGGAATGATTTATGCTCTAACTGTCATGTCCCGAATATTTTGCAGAAAATACTACACAGCAATCGTAGACATAATGAGAACACAAAGTTCAATATGTACCTGTGCATGTTGTTGAGCATGTATCACCTGATGCTATATCATTTATAGGTCCTGTAGATTAGAAAGAAAAAGCATAGGTATGTATGAAAAAGTAAAATAGAAAAAGTGAAATTAGAGTAATTAATGTTGAATTTTATAGATCGTCATTATCAAGTTCCAGGTTGAAAATGTTAGAATAAAATTGACTTTACATGTATATTATAACAATCTTTACGTTGCTAAATATATAGTCAAGTTAATTTTAGATAACTACGAGATATATCGTGTTTAAATATTTTAACACAGAGTACTATGTTGGAGTAGGTAGATGGTTAGTGTAATTATAAAAAAGTCTTTGTTCACGCACTAAACTAATCACAAGTTCTTAAAATGTTATTGCTTTAGTGTGCATTACAGGGCAAGGTTCAAAGTCAACAAACATGTTCACTACTTTCCATATGAACAACAATCATTACACGACACAATCGTAATAAACATTCCTACACACGACTGGGAGTCAGTTGATGTACTTTACATATTGTTAACTAATTAATGAAATTCAAATAATACAATATCATGCAACATCATGATAATTGAACACTTGTCAAAAATATGTTTTAATGAGATATACATTTTATATACATGTACACATGCCTACATACGATTTGTAGTCGGCTGATTTTAACTTGAGATATTGTTAACTAACGAGTATGATTTAAATATGATATTATGTAAGATCATAATAATTCAACACTTGTAAAAAGTACATATGTTTATGAGATATCTATCCAAATATAAATGCCCAAACACGATTATGACTCATTTTAATGCAAGTATTATTAAGTAATGAGTGTAATCTAAATAATACAATATTATATATAAAAAGGTTCAACACTAGTGAAAAGTACATGTTATTATGAAATGTATTTCATCTTGATTAAAGAAAGACAGAGAACAATCATAAACCAGAAAGTTATTTAAAATTTTTTAAAATGATAATAGTATATTCTGTTTGATTTCAATCGAATCATATCTCTTAATGATATCATAATTTATATACTAAAAATAAGATTTAAGAACTTACCCGCCCATATTCCTGCCGTTAAGGCTAGAAGTAAAAGTAACGTTCGCTCCATCGTGGGAGCTTGACGGTTGCTTTTCTGTGTTTTAGTATCTGGATTGTACGGTCGTGAATTTATACTAATCCAGTGAGAGTAAAGTACGATGATAAGAAATGATGACGAGGGGACACCAGTCCTGATACTAATTGTGTGTATGTAGCGTTATCAGATCTTTGGTACAAAGTTTTCATCAATTCAAATAATAGCGTTTATCGACAAATTCAATTCATTATAGAGATACTGCATATCAAATATAAATTACTAATCTGTGGTGCAATCGGAAGTTAATTGCAGTTTTTGCGTTCGTACAAACTTACGTACCACAAGCTAAAATGTTTAGAATTCTTTCAAATTCTGCTATCTATTTTGTAATTTGTCGGAAAATTTTGAGTGCTTCTTTCTGAATGGTATTTTATATAGTAAATATTTTATACAAATATTATAGACTTGTGTATAGAAAAAATTCCACTCTTTTCCTTTTTTTAGAATTCCATTTTCCACTTTCAGTAAATACGAGTTACGTTAAAAATACTAAGATACTAACTACATAAGTATAATTGATTAGCTTTTAGAGCTAGTAGTGAATTATATTAGAGTTGAACAACCTTTTTATAGAACTGATGCGATTTATCCTCTTTTGTTTACAATACTAAATATCATTACATCGTTAATATCTACTCTGGTGATCACTATCAAGCTTTCATTTTCTATAGCTACTTTTGTATAAACTTTCATTTAATGTTTTAAATAGATACAAGTTTTATTTAATCTTGAGACAATTATTTATTGTAAGTTAGGTCGACTTTACCGCGGAACGGCTTAAGAAGGGCACATTTTATTCACGTCTAATTCTAGAAGTGCACAGTTGTTTACATTTTACAGAGTGGGTTTTTATGGTTTTGTTAAAGCCCAAGCATTCTAAATGGAAGAATTCAATAACAATTAACTATCAAGTTAATGGTAATCATACTGTTGATGAAAAGTGAAGATAAAGAACAGTGGTCAATTTTAAAAAAAATCCGATAAAGGATGTAACATTAAAAATAGGCAATACACAGATCCCCGGACACATCAGATGTGAGCTTAGGTGCCTAGGAGGAGTAAGGATCCACGTTGCCCAGTCACACTCGCCGTGAGCCCCTTCTCTTGGTCAGGTAAACGGGAGTAATCCGCAGTCAAAATTAGTATACAGGGAACGACCTAACAATTAGCAAGAAACACGTAAGACAGCCTTCGACCTACTGACAGGCTGTATTTGTAAATAAGATCATTGTGACGAACAGAGAATTTGCGAATTGATGACTAGAAACGAGAATGTTGTAGTCCCTAAAACATATGTACTCTGCCAACTCTGAATTAAATGTGAAGATAACGAACAGTGATCAATCTCTTCATTCCCATATGCAATACAAAATCGAGAGTTAAGCAAACCCTGACCCCTGGATATACCAGAAATGGGATCAGGTGGCTAGGAAGAGGAAGCATTCTCTGTCAACCAGTCATACCCGTCGTGAGCCCTATGTCTTGATCAGTAAACGTTTATCATAAAGTTGAGTTGTTAGTTTGCCAATATTCAATAAAATATGAAAGTATGAAGCACAAGTAGAGGACTCAGTGGTGTCTTTTATTTCGAGTTCACTGAGATATATCGATCGACATCTGAATGAAATTTATTATTGTTAATAGATAAATCATGGTCGATATATCTAAATATCGCATTGGAGGCCAAAGCAAGACATCTTTTCTTCTCATGTAGAAATTCTTGAATAGCATCCACTTCATAAGAATATAAAAAAAACCAGGTCAGCTAACAAAGCAACACAATTTATGCCCATGGAAATTCCAACAGACTGTTGGAAGACCTGATAACCAACAACTTCGACGATATTGTCAATGAGGAACTCCAGCATATTTTTTATTTCGATTTCAGAGTACTTGTAGCGCGTGAAATCAGAGTGGTGTTTAACAAAGTAATATTTTGGATGACTGATCACTAGATATGAATATAATTTCCGTTTTCCATTTTTATTGAAGAATCAACTATATATAATATCAAAAAACATAGTCTTTTAGATACCGTGAGGAATGGTTGTGTAAAGTGTTGAAAAGTCATACGTTTTGATGTTGTTCATTTGAGAAAACTTCTGAGATTTCAAGTTTACTAAGTGGTCTTTAAAACTTTTTATAATCCACATTTGATTTACACCACTTTTGGCGACCGCAGCGGTGGCCAAGAGGTTAGAGCGTTCGCCCCACATGCAGAAGGCCGGGATTCGAATCCCGGCCACGCCAGACCTAAGTCGTTAAAACAAGAAGTGACAGTTTCATCGCGAGCACTCAGCATCAGATGTGAATGTCACGGTCCTCGGAGATGACCTTGAAAACAGATGTCCCATTTTACAGTAGGTGTGGCACACTAAAGAACCCCCACTGCTCAATGGCAGTAAGCGCCGAGCATAGGCCTAAATTTGAAGCCCTTCAACGGTCTTGGTTTCTTTTCCATATGAGTGAAAATTCTTGAGCGAGGCGTTAAAGAGGCTCGCACCTGACATTTGGAGTAATGTCAATTTTTTGGGAAGTGTATTTTTTATTTCTAAATTGAAGGAGAATTAGGAAATTAAAGAGAAAACTGGGGTTGCAGTGCTTGTTATTGAGCTATAGTGTTCTAAACATGACTTTTTTGCACTTAAAATTTATTCAATTAAACTTGATTTTTCTGTTAGTGTCAACACAACATAAGCAACACAAATCAATCATTACATAAAATAGATACATGATCATGTCCTTTAACACTACAAATGAAAAGAGAAATTAATACTAGTAAAGGAAATAAATAATGACCTTTTTGCACTTAATATACGAAAAACTTTATGATATCAAAATTGAGAGTTTAAAAGGACGTATTAGGAGTAATGTCATTTTCTAAAATTTTAGATAATTTTCAAGGTCTGGTCTTCCAATTTAAAATGCGACTTACAAAAGTGGGGATTAGAGACATTTTTGAATTATTGGCGAAAATACTGAATTTTTATACAAAATTTCGAGTAAATTAATTAAAACTTTTTAAATAATTGGCCTTCTGTTTGGAAAAATATATCAAACAAGTTAATAAATTACAACATTTGAACTAGTTCCAAGTCTCAACTACCTGTATCATAAATTATAAAACTGAAATACACGTATAGGGGTATAAAAATAGACGATTCATTGGATGGAACAGAAACTGTAACTTCCGCCACAAAATATAGTCCCTGTCAAACCCTTTCAAAATTTCAATTGACACAAAATGTTTCAACTGGATAGGGTTCAGCAAGAGATGTGCAATATCTTTGCACCAATGGGATCATTATTGAACCAATGAATACTTAGTTGTAGCATCCTGCGCAGTTGTACTCAAAAGCTCAGGAGCTAACTTCCTTAAGCAAGATAAAATCAACCAATACACCACTTCTGGCACATGTAGTTGAACAGTACGTTTGAATTTTCTCCTTGAGAGCTTTTAATACTTTCGTGCGGAGCAACGATAGAGACTAGCAAGAACACTTACTCAATCCAGTAATGTATCTTTGTAAGGGTGTTTATGAAATTTAGGAATTCAGTATAGGTACGGTAACTGATATTCAACCGAATCATTGACTAGGACATTAAATGTGTCTAGAACGGCAGCATGGTTTTGAAAAATTTTATCTTTTGAAAGGGCAGTTGGGGTATATGTATCATTACCAAAAGTGGACGTAATGCCAAATTCGTTTAAAATACAGTTGTAATAATGCGCCTTACAAACAAAGACAATGTTGTTACAAGTTTTGTTAGCTGGAACCTATCTAATTCTTCTATCACTTCTGGTTTACTGAACACAGATGGATTAATGGTACGTACTTTTATTTTGATGTGTCTAATACAGGATATTAATATTCCTCTCATGAAAAGTGAAGATAACGAATAGTGATCAAGCTCATTCATAATTCCTATAAGTAACACAAATTTGATAGGTGGACAAACACGGATCCCTGGGCACACCAGAGGTGGGATCAGGTGCATAGGGAGAGTAAGCATACTTTTATTCCATTCTGACAATGTATCATGTTCATTGTTTTCATATTTAGACATCGTCTGGCATAATCTTCGTCAGAATTCAGAATAGAAGTGAAATTCTGTCCCCAAGTGAATGACCGAGGTTCTTTGTATTTGGGCCTTTTAGAATTAATGATTTGAGGTCCTCGTTTTCAGCTATATCATCAACATTACATATCAAGATACAATATTCCAGGTATTAAAAGGTAATGTAGAGTAACATAGCAGAAATGCCTATCGATCGTATTGTGAAGTGGATATTTTTACCTGCTTTCAAAATACAATCAAGGAAATAGAGAATCAACGGAAAACGAGGCTATTCAGCTGTGATGTCAAACTGGGATCACATATGGTGGGTAGTATGAAAGATATAGAGACCAACAGTAGTTTATGCAGTGCTTTTAGAGTTATTTCATCGGATTCAGAATAATTGAAGGTTCTGATTTCGAATTGGAGACACTACCATACCTTTTCGAGCCGGGGCTGACCTTGACCAAAATTGTTCACCTCAAAACAGCCCTACAACCCAGGAAGAGCGAGTTGGAAACAATACGTTATTGAATAACTGGTTAGTTCATTATAATCTATCGATACGTTTTTGCTATCAAATAAAGAATTACAATACATGTAGTTTTAATAGTTTGTTTGCACATCAATCAAATGAGAAAGAGACATGACAAATAAGACTGTTTCTAAAAATGAAACACGATAATGGCTTTGAAGGCCTTACCCCTGATGGTGCGCATATGAAGGAGTGAATATTGAGCTCCCAATACATTAAGAACCGATACTTATGACGTGAAGGCATTAGTTTTTCAGTAAAGGGAAAGTCAAATGTTATATATCTTGCATGTTTTGACTAAACCAGATATACTTGCGGCCATTGTTCTTCAATGTCAACAGAAGTATATCTGTTGTTAGGAAATTCAACAAGTCATAGCAGTGATAATTTGTGCATCAAGTAATGAGGTCAGAACCTACGAATAACATATTCTGAAAGTAAGGCATATCGGAATGATTGATATCTTCCATTTACAAAGTAATGGATTCTATTTTGATATTCATTGGTGGGCGATGAAACAACTTTCATCCATACTTCATTTAGATAGCGGTATGTTGTCATTCAACAGCTTTATATGTACACTACTGACTGTTGTAGTGGATGCAGAACAATTGAATATAGATAAACCTAAAACAAATTCTGGAAAGAATTTCATTCAGGATGGGGGTATTACAGTATCAATACACTTAAGTAATTTTCACATGCCGAGGAAGGTTTGATACACTAGCTTAACCATTTCAAGTTCGATTTTTTTTATTTTAGGGTCAACAGGTAAAGGGACATGGACAGGATTTCAGCTGAAAAAGTTTCAAATTTCAAATTTTATTTTTCCATGTCTAATATTTGCAATACTTAACTGAAGTTTTTCTAATCGTAAACCGAAATTTCAATATCAGTTGTTGAGTTACAGGTGAGACACAGCACTTGCAATTCTTTGATATGTGAACAAGGCTCGTGTCATGTTTTTGTTTACATATACATGTAGATTGCTTACTAGAAAATATGATGTTTAAAACAAAATGAGATGTGTTAAACACTTTAAACTTTTTAATGGTGTTCAGAATTAACTTGTAATTTGAAAAATCTGCTTTAAACGAAACTTTTACAAATACGTTTAACCTATGTAAACAAATACATGGCACGAGCCTTGTTTACATAAGAAAGAATTGTGAGCTCTATATCTCCCATTTATCTCGACAACTGACATTCAAATTTTCCTAAACATTAGAAATAACTTATTAAAGCATTCTATACTTTAAAAATGGAAATATAATTTGAAAATGTTCATCTCAAATCGTGTCCATGTCCCCTTAAGATTAGTATGATACTTCAAAGAAAACGCTTTTCATAATAGATATTATACGGGAGGGGGATCTTTTTTAGCTATAAGTTAGAACCCCGGGGGAAAATTCTTGCAAGCTCTGATTAGTTACATTAAAACTTCTGAGTACATAATTATCTCCCTCACGCATAGCTCTTATCCTTAGAAAATTTGATTCCACTTTTTTGGCACTCTGTTTTTCCTTATAATAACTCTAAAACTTCATTGTTATTTCGGATTTCAAACATTTCGGTTGAGCATCATTGTAGAGACATAATTTGTCGAAATGCGCATCTGGTGCATCAAAATTGATACCGTATAAGTTTTACATAAAAGACCCACATCCTAAATAACTATTTATAAATAATTGCATCAGTTAAATTTACAGGTGATTAAATCCCAAGAACTCGTAGCTCAGTTAGAACGCATAGTCACAAAATCTACAGCAGCAAGAAAAAAGATTATGCATTAAAAAAAATAAACAATTTTATTTCACTAACATATGCACGTAGCTATATCACAGTTCTTGTTCTTTTTGTAGACAAATGTGCTACATTGAATATCGACAGTCAGTATAGTGATGAGGATAATTAGCGGGGAAAAGCTCGTGTTCCTTTGCCTGCCTGCGTTGTCAGTGTAATTAGGACAACCTATCCTGGGGAAAAGGGGAGCGTATCATGGATTTACTCCCCACTAATTCCGCCTGGCATTGTGCTACATTCTCCTGAAGTGGTGGCTGTCATTGTAAATATATGTACCTAGATTGAAAGACAAAAAATCATAGAAATAGACTGTGTTTATAGGTAAATTTCACGTATTTTTATTATGCATTTGCTAAAAATAATATATTGATATAGTGCATAATTATTTGGTGTTTGTCTTTTTGAAACTTCAAATGATATACATAAGATATTGCAGTGGCGGATCTAAGCGGGAGCGCAGCCAGCGCGCGCCCCCTAAAAGTTTTAAATTTAAGGTAAATCTTGGTAGCTTGTTTAGAAAAATGTACTAAACAATAAAAGAAACAATAATTTCTTTCACTCCGGGAGAAATAAATGCCAAATTAAATATTTTTCAAAAAAACCCTTAAAATATGCGTAATTTTACTGATTTCATCTTATCAAAAATTTTAGAAAATACATGTAGTACAAATGACTTAAATAGGAGACATAATTCAAGCCCTATAAAATCTATAAGGTACAGGAGCTTCCGGGGATTTCGCCCCTGGGCCCCCATCAGGGAGTCGCCCTGAAGCCACTGTGGCCTCAAGGCGGCCCCCATACCCCCTGTTTCATAAAGTGGCGTTCACCGTAACCGCAATTCCTGGATCCGCCCCTACATTTTGCTGAATATTTACTATGTACAACCCAAGGAAAAAAACAAAACAAAACAAAAATACTCAGGGTTTTTTCTAATTCTAATGGCCTACAGAGTTACAAAATTTAATTATGAGAAATTGCTACTTGGGATAATTTATGCTGCGTAAATGAAAACATCTTTTCACTAAGAAAGAAAGAAATCTATGTACTTTTGTAATGATAAAAAGTGGCCAGTTTCATGGATACACTCCCCTCTAATTCCTCCAGTATCTTGTGAATATTTCCTGAACATCTTCACCCTTCTCTTGCCGAATAAAGATGAGGTGGAGGAGCATATCTTTGTTAGCTTACTTTGAATAACAAAAGCTCATTGAAATCTCATTTTTTTTTCATTTTTGATTAATCTTAATTTGATAAGTTGAATGAAAGATGACAAATGGTCAATTTTACTTCTCAGTAATGATCAAATTTACTTTCAAGTAATGTCAATTAAAAATGATTAAAGATGAAATTTACTTCCAAGTAAAGCCAGTTAGGAATATTAAAGATGTGTAATGATGCACTTTACAGTCCAGTAAAGTCATTAGACGTGTACGAAATTGAAAATTTGACGAAAATCTAGCTTGGATTTCATCTCCAAATCGCACCTGAACGTATTTTTGAAATGATCGGGTCATAACGGGTATCGCACCATTGTGGAAAAAGGAACAAGAGTGGAAATAAGCAGTTGAATGTTATTTATTTGCACTATACATTAGAAGTTTACTTTATGACAAGTAAAGGTGAAATTTCAGGACTTCACCTATCTGCTTTACTTGATTCAATACTAACTTTAATGAACCTTAAAGTGTTCTAAAACATGATTATTTGTTTCTTACACCCTTGCACGAAACTCAACAACACCCTACTTTCTTGAAGTGTCGGATCGAAGAAGATACAATGCCAGTTCAGAAATTTATAAAAGCACTAAAAAGGCCACGACACTATTGGTTATTCAAAATTCAAATTTTCGACGCAACCTGCGTCTTTATCAAGAGACATATACATGTAACATAAACAAATAACACACACCCCGAAAAAACGACAAATATATATATATATATATCCCTAGCTCTGATTTTTAGACGAATTTGATTCCAGTGTTTGGCACTCTGTCTTTCTTTTTAGTTCTTACAAGTTTACTGTTCTTTCGGATTTACAAAATTTTGGCTTGAGCATCAATGAAGAGACATTATTTGTCGAAATGCGCATCTGATGCATCAAAATTGGTAACGTATAAGTTTTACATTATGATCCTTGGGTCGAGTCCTCTGCTGGTTGACTGTTAGTCCCTGAGGGTCTCTACAGCCCAGTAGCTAAGTATTTCGTTACTATCTTGAAAATACGGATGCATATTTAATTGCTGTGATGAAATTTAGAAATTCATTTCAAAATTAATGATTATCTCCCTCATGCATAGCTCTGGTCCCTAGATGAATTCGACTCAAATCTTTGACACTCTGTTTTTCCTTTTATTTCTTACATGTTTATTGTTATTACGGATTTTCAGAATGTTTGCTTGAGCATCACTGAAGAAACATTATTTGTCAAAATGCGCATCTGCTGCGTCAAAATTGGTACCGTGCATTTTTTAGTTGACTTACATAAAAAACTACCCACTCGCTTCAAATGCCTACAATTCAGAAACTAGATGTGATATACATAACTTGCCGGTCTCCTTGAATAGATTAATGTTTGAACTACTTGCATGCGAAATTGCAAGCCACAGGTTCTTGAAATAACAGAGATATACACCACCATTCTCTCGATTTCACGTGTTTGTTTTTACTAGGACATTTCCCAGTCCAGGTCATCGGGTGGATTCTCGCCTATGACAGTAGCGAAATTCAAACTACTGTGGAAGATTTCGGACTCATCAATTAAAACTTCACATGAAATATACGCTACTTACTTCCTCATACTTTAATAAAGTTCTCTATGTTCGCCGTATCTAGGTCGCTTATTTTACAAAACATCAACTCCTGACTCTATCTGCCATTTTGAGAAACACACTAAAGACCCGAAATACCTAAAACTTTAAAGAAGGGCAAAATGGGTAAAAATAATCTAAATGAAATGAAATAAAGAAAAATAAAAAATTAAGGAAGCCAAAACTTAATGTTGAATTTCCTTCTGTAGGTGCAATATTACAAAAATAATGTTTTGATCAATTTTAAGGACATTTAGATTTTAAATATATCGGGTATTTAGTGATCTCATTAAAATGGCAGATCTTGTCAACAGTTGATGCTGCTGGGGAAACAATGAGTCGTGTAACGTACTCAAGAAGAACATTATTTAAGTATGAGGAAGTAAGTAGCGTATAATTGATGTAAAATTTTAATTGACAGGTCCGAAATCTTCCACATTAGTCAGAATTTCGCTGCTGTCATACTCGAGAATTCATCCGATGACCTGGACCGGTAAATGTCCTAGTAAAAATAAACACGTGAAATCAAGAGAATGATGACGCGTATCTCTGTTATTTGAAAAACATGTGGATTGAAATTTCGCATGCAAGTAGTTCAAACATTAATATATTCAAGGAGACGGGCACATTATACATATCACACGTAGTTTCTGATTTCTTAGACATTTGAAGCGAATGGGTAATTTTTTTTATCTGAGTCAGAGTTAGGCACCTTTCTATTTTATGGTATCACAGAGTTCGGGCTCAAAAACGGCTTAGTCCCTGTCAGTGAGCTTTCAACATGTCCCTCACCATTTTAATGTTGACAAAAACCCAGTGATTGAAATTTTTAATTGTTATGCAACAGGAGTTCCATGTAACATTAAACGGAACCGTGGATTTCGGATGGAATGCCAAGACAGCACCTGGTTAAAACCAAATACTTTTTGTGCAGATGAACAGAAAATATTTTCGACACTGTTTATGAAAGTAAGATCTACTCGATTTTTTCCCCATTAACAAATTCATGGTGATTTGCTAATCATTTATAAAAAGTAATTCCTTTTCGGAACTTTATGCAGATGCAAGAGAAATATTCCTTGACTTTTAATTTGACCAAGTTTTTGACTTTCGTATCGACATTAAGATCTTGCTCAAGGTAAAACTTTGGTACCAATGTGAAAAAACCCACTCAATTTCAAAACATCAGAAAGGTTTTCTTTTCCCATGTTTTTTTTTTTTACAATATCATCTCTGCCACTGTAATTACACACAACAATGTACTGCTTGAAATGATTTATTTATTGATTGGGGAAATCAATATAACAAAAACATGGATTTAATAATTTAACAATTGAATGATAAATCAAAGTTAGTATTAACAGTGTTTTTCAGTTTAACGGCATTTGCTGTCAACCTCCCAGCTGTTAACGAACGGATCCACATCGTTTACAGTTCGCCGTGATGATGTCATCATGTCGTCATACACTTCATTGTTGTTGGTTCCAAAAAGTCCACCTACTTTTCCGTGGTACCATCCACTTACAACGAGTTTAAGTTGATCTCTTGGAATGTTATAGTTGACGGTGAATCCACGGCCGTACACGTTAAAGGACTGCTCCTCTGAAACCACACTTAATTCTCGAGATCTGTATGGGGTGCTGATAATTTTTCCATCAACACGAAGCTGCAATAGAATTTAAAGTTTTGGAAATTGGTTAAGGATCTTAATTTTTTATGTCGGGGGAAAGGACGAATGATACCCAATTGAAATTCAATGCAAATAAATTTAATTATTCAAAGAAATTCATACCTTTCCATTGGGGGCGATTTGTAGTTTCTGATTGGCTGTCATGATGATGAGTTGTTGTTTGTCTTTTCCGAGGAAATTCATGATGACAGAGAAATTTCCATCAGTGTAGTCTCGTGCTAGAACATATGAACATTTTCCAGAGAAAGCGTACTCCTCACCATCGAAGGTTGTGACGCGGTTGCCATTCAAAGTAGCAACAGCTGAAATAGAACGATGATATTAATTCATAACTGAATATATACCAATTACAACAATGAAATAACAAATTAATTCCAGAAGATATACATGTATTACGAAGACATTTCAGTACCTCTGAATGGTGGAATCCAGTTAGAAACATCAGAATCGGGAATGTACTCCGACAGAGATCCCCATTTGTTGGAATATTTTGGGACATAGGAGTGGAATCGATTGACATACTTGGCGACTGATATTTTAGGCAGTTCCCTCAAAGACGGCATAGCTAAAGGCAGGTAAGTGTCCATTTGTATTTCCCCTGATTTGGGGTTAAAAACAGTAATCCTAGAGTTTTGAAGGTTGGAAATGGAAGTCTTGAGAATCGCAAACTCCTCCTCAATGTCTTTTTTGATCATATCAAAGATGTTGGTCATGACAGATTTGATATTTTCCTCCACTTCCCAAAATTTGTATGCGTTTTTAGCCTACAAATGTATGAGATACATGTAATATATTCATTCCGAAACAGAGATTTAATATTGCGATTTTAAAATCTTACGATAAAAGCAAATTGTCCTAACCAGTTGATAACTTTGATCTCCAGCCTGTTTAATGGTTTTTAATACAGGTCCATTCATTCTAGAAGCGATTTGGTCCCTGGCATTGTAGATGGCGTTTGTATACTGACTAGCCATATCTGGCACTTCCATTTCACTAAGTGTTCTTGAATATACATCGTACTTTGATTTTAAGTACTCAGATACGTGGTTTCCTGATAATGTGGACACCGCAGCTTCAATGAGGAAGATGGAAATAATAAATAGAGGGAAAAGGTGCAACATAAGCATTCATTTAGATCAATATTAACCTAGTAATAAAAAATCTTAAAACTACCTTGGTATTTTTTCATAGAACTTTCAATGACAGCAGACAATTCAACAAACTGTTGTTCAATGAAATTCATCAGTTCAGCATAATTCTTGCTGCCTCTTGATTCCATCAGCTTAAAAACAAAACAGAAACAGTATACTTTCTGCATAATATCACCAAACAGAGCATACAACGTTTGGGGAAAACATGTCTTACTGTAATTATTTCCTTGGTGGCCTCCACGTAAACGTTGTACGCTTCTTTACCTGGAAAATTCTGCCATTCAACAGGGTTGCTTTTAATTATCTTTCTGAAATGAAAGACAAACCGAATGTAAAATAATTAAGAAGTCTTCCAAGCTTTATTTCGTATTTTGTTGCAGTTTGATTGTGTTTTCTTTTCTCATTTCTTGAATGGTGTGTAGTGAAATACCTGATGAGTGTCATATCAACACTGGGATAATTCTTTTCGATTTCAGTCATGATCTCCTCCATCAATTTACCATATGGGCGGTATCCCTCACTGGCAGCCTGACGGATCAAATTGTATTTGGAATTCAGTTCGTCACCCACGGCTTTGGCTGCTTCAGAGAAAGCGGTGTTCATTTGCCTGCTAGCCAGAGCTATCTTTGCAAGTCCAGATACCTTTGAATATGAAGATAAGAAATAAATTAGAGTGATTTCAAACACAAGAAACGAGTCTAGCGAAATAGAAAAAACAACTTTTCCTTATAAATGGAATCCAGGTATTACTTACTTTGAGATCCTGGATCATGGTAGGTCTCCAATGAATACGAGTGTGCAGGATTCTTGATGTATTCAATCTCATTGCTAGGAGATTATCTGTAATTCTACGAGAATTTTCATCTCGGTACACCTCGGCAAGAATGGCACTGTCGTTCACGTACTTAGCAATGAAGTGCAACACATTCGCTGGGTTATCTGAACAAACAAATATTTTGTTAATCTTTGAAAAAAAAGTAACCAGTATATTGTCGAGAGTATCCAATGAAATTACACTTTACCTATGTCATAGTTAATTTGTGCATCCAGTAATTTGTTTTCAGGGTCGAAAGTGATGCGAGAGTCAATTTCCTTTGTGTTATCGTACATGTTGCGCAAACTCAGTCTGTATGGTTTGGTTTCGATCTTTCCGGACATAATCATCGATTTAATGGGTGAGGTCACCTGGAATATAAAAGAATATTGCAAAATAATTACAACAAAATAGAAGCAAAGATATTGGAAGGAAGTCCATTAATTTAACCTACTATTTACCTCAACATTTATTTGGCGACGAAGGCTGTCGATTTCTCCCATCAGAGCAAAGTTTTTATTGATACGTTTCGATGTTAGGTAGTCAACCTTGATTCCGCTGGAGTACTTTTCATCTGACATTCCAACATGTGATTTAAACTGAACATCAACACTGCTGAAGATGTGCCTCAGTCCGAAGCTAAAGGTATAGTTTTTGTTGGATCCTCTTGAGATGTCTTCAATTCTGGAGTTGATGACAACGGTCTTGTCTTCGTCTTTAGAATATTTGAATTCTGTCTTCCCATCGAAAACAACGCTTCCTTGCTTCAGGGTCATTTCAGAGTCTAATTTCACATCCTTGTAAAAAAGAAACATTTAATATTTATCAGTTAGTAAAACAATTTTGATTCAGTCTTTAAATGTTCAAAAACGATATTTTCACAATTAATAGTAGTTACCTTGCCAATGCTTGGGATTTCAAAGGACACATCAGCTTTCATAGAGTCTCCTTGAGGAGTAAGGCTGGCACTGGCACCAATTTTCTTGGATGTGTCTCTGTCTGCATCCCACATTACAGACCCATCGATAGACTTCTTGCCATATTTAGTCTGATAGGATCCAGACAAAGCAATGCTTCTCTCTGGAAATCTCAGCTTCAGGTTGTTTCCATTTTCATAGTTGCTTCGACTGTGGACTAGTGAATGTTCAGCATCGATTCCAAAAATTTGAGAATCATCAATAAGGATATCCCATGACGAAAGCATGCGGGAAGATGACATTTCTCCTGATCCCTTGATTTCAACGGATTTGGATGGTGTGGAAACTTTAACTGTAACTTCTTTTCTCTGATTATAAGAATCGGTGACATATTTAGTTTCAAATTTCGCTTGTCTCTCTGTTGATGCTGTGTCCAAGTTAATGGAAACAAGGGCATATTTGACGGACTCGGACATCTCTGCTTCCCCATCGAATTTCATTGGTTGTGGCTCTCTCATCACGAAAGACATAGAGTGTTTTGAATCTTTAGCATAAGCAAATTCCGTGTCCAGTAATTTTTCATCATTAATTTCGGCAAGGAGGGATTGTTTGGCAGAGTCGCTGGATTTTTCGCTGCTTCCTTGGATGTTAAGACTTCTCAATTTGCTAAAGGGGGTGCTGATTGTTAGTCCAGCTTTGTGGGTGGTGATTCTCCATGTCTCACTTGTGGAATAGGTTGCATCAGACACAATGGTATGTCCTTTCATCCATGAGGCTTTCATGTGGTTTCTGTATTCATTGCCATTTTTATCGTTTTTAACACTGAACCTGACGTTTTCAAGTCCACTAATATCACTGTTGAACTCAAATGAGCTGTCGATATCTGACATAGACATGTATCTGAATCTAGCATCAGATTTTGCATTTCCAATCGATGTTTGTACATTGACACTAGTGGTGAAGTCCAGGGGACGTCCGTTGTGAGAAACCATCAGTTTTGTGGATTTCAAACCAGAAAACGGAGTAGATAAAGCAACATTGAATGACATAGGTGTTGATTCAAGATCGATCGTAGACTGCAAATTGATGGTATGGTCTTCCCTAGACAAGGTCATTTCGGAGTTGTATTTTCTTCCAGTTGTGGTAGTTTTGACAGTTGCTTTCAGATTTTTCATACCATCGAATGGCGATTTGAAAAGGATATCTACTTCCATTGGACTGAGGGAGACCTTCCATGCAGCTCTGATATGTTGATCGTTGCCGTATCCAACAGAAACAATTGATTCGATGCTGTTCCTGTTTGCCCCATGTTTTACAGTAAGCTTTGTTTGCTCAAATCCACTGAATGGGGTTTTAATAACCAAGACAGAGCTGATGCGACGCCAGTTTCGCCTGAAAAAATTAAGTGTTCCCTCCATTTTCCCCGTGTTTTCATGCTGGAAATCAGCGCTTGTCCTAAACTGGTCAAGGTCCCCGCTATGTGAAAATTTAGCATCAATATTACGAAGGTATGGTACCGGTGATTTGACTGACAGTGAGCCCTCAATAGCGTCTGTGTTTTTGAACTGTACTGATACAATTGCTTCCTCAGTTCCATACCTTGTGGAGAAATCGGTCTTGAAGTCACCAAGTGTTCCTTCATGATGTAGTTTGGTCATTGTAGTGGAAGATATTCCGTCTATGGTGTATGTAGTTGTCGCTGTGAAGTCAACCAACGAAGCATCATTGTACTGTAAAGTATTTGTTTGACTGAAACTGTATTGACTTCCAACGGAAAAGTCCGTTTGTGATTGAAATATACCGTTATCTGACGACTGTGTGTACGTGGTAGAGATATCATTATAAGGACTTTGGAGTTTCAAGGAGTGTTCTCGTGAAGAATCGCTGACTATATTACGCAATGAGACTGATACAGTTTGGGAGGATCCATAGACAAGGTTGCTGGACACTTGTAAGTTTTCCAAAGCTCCATCTTTGTTCAATGTAAAAACTGTAGATTCGAAACCAGTGAAAGGAGACTTAAGAGACATTGAGACTGATACTGCGTCAGAGGTATCCAAGGAGCTATCGAATTCGATCTTTTTTATATTGTTTCCAACTTCCAAATGAGTAGTGTATCCATTGGAGGACCATGTGTTTGATGTTGAAGCACTCAAAACTTCAAAATCATTGATAGGGGTCTTCATGTTAAAGTTGGCGTTCAGGCTTGAATCTCGAAGAGAGACAGATAGATCGGCTTCTAATTTTTGATTGCGGAATGTTCCCTCCAGATGGGAAATGATGTCCCGTGATGTCAGCTCATGGGTGAACTTCATGTTTTGTTTCTCAAATCCCACGAAAGGCGTCTTTACGACGAGATTGGCTGACATTTGGGGTTGAAGATCAAAACTGATGTCACTTTCAATTTTCTTTCTATTAAAGTTTCCTTCGGCATGTCCTCGAAGACCATCGGAAGATTTTACAATATCGACACTGAAATCCTGCTCTTCGAAATCTTTGAATGGGGTTTTCAGAGATACCTTAAACTCCTTCTTTAATCCATTAATGACAGTGAGATCAAATTCAGATTTCTCTTGGTTGAAAAGTACTTCGGCGTGTGTTTGGCAACCCTCACCTGTAGTGTCATGAGAAAACAAAACTTCTTGTTCCTGATAACCTAAGAAAGGTGTTCTTACTGCAATATTTCCCTCCATTTTTCTGTTGTTTCTAAATGAGATGTCCATTTCTACAGTTTTTTGCATGAGTGTTCCTTCCACTTGAATTTTTGGTCCTTTCTTAATAAACTTAATGTTCTGATTCTCCAAATCAGTAAACGGCGTTTTGATCGAGAGACTCCCTTTCTTTGCTGAAAGTTCGCCATCAACTTCAATTGATTTTTGCCTGTAGCTGCCTTGTGCATGGACTTTCTTATCATCAAATGTAAAGCTTAAACTTTGGGTCTCAAAACCTTTGAGAGTCGATTTAAGAGACAACAATCCTTGATTGGATGAGAGCTCGCCGTTAAACTCGATCGTTTCTTGCATGACTGACACGATGGCATGAACCTTACCACTTTCAACTCTGAAGGAGAGTCTCTGACTTTCGAAACCAGTGTATGGAGTAATGATTTGCAGATCTGCGTCAACAATTGTATCGATATTCAAACTGGCTGTAAGTTCAATCTTCTTCCTCTGGTAGGTAACTTCTGCACGCGTTTGATACCCACGAAGGGTTCTCTCGTTATCTATGGAAATTGCTTGTTCTTCAAATCCTGGGAAAGGTGTTTTTAATGAAAGCGTGTGTTGGATTCCATTTCTGGTGAAAATGGAGTACTCGAGCTGAACAATCTTTCCTCTAAATGTTCCCTTTACTTGAAGGGTCTCTCCGTTTACAGTGAAGAGTATTTCTTGTGTTTCGAATCCTTCAAATGGAGTCCTTATCAATAGATTACCAGCCTCAAAATCCACATTTGCATCGACTTCCACTTTCTTGCCACGGGCTGAAGCCTCGAAATGCGATTGGATGCCAGTCTTTTCAAAACTGTGGACAAAGGATGCTGATTGCTTTTCGTAGCCAGAGTATGGTGTTGTGATTATGACAGAACTAGTCGAACCTGGTCTTTTGTTCAATGTAGCCTCAACAGAAATTTCATCCTTTTCAATTCCGACTTTGGCAACACTCGAGATACCATTAGCATTTACTTCATGGTTGAAAGAAGCGGTAAACATGTTCATTCCTGCTATCGGAGTTTTGATAGTTGCACTTGCAGATATGGATTTCTTGTTGTTGAAGGCGGTATCCATTTCAACTGTTTTACCTCTCATCGTTCCTTCCACATGATTTCTGAATCCCCATCCAGAGCTGATATGGTTAAAGGCCAATTTCATTTCCTCAAACCCATTGAAAGGAGTTTTCAACACAATGCTACCTTGGAGTGGCGTTTTGTCGAAGCTAAGATCTGCAGAAATACTCTTTTGACGGAAGGTAGCTTTAGTTGTCGTCTTTAATCCGGAGGAAGAAAGAGAGTAAGTAAAGTCAGCCTTAGATTCTCTAAATCCTTCAAACGGTGTTGTGATGATGAATTTACCACTCATTCCATCATCAAAAGCAATTTCAGCAGCACTGATGATAGATTTGTCTCCTGAATGCATGTTTATACTGCTTTTCATTTGGCCATCATTGTTTTCGTGAGTGAACGAGGCACCACTAGTTTCACTGAATGGAGTTGATAATCTTACAGTTCCTTCTTTAATTCCATTATTAGAATAGGTAATGTCTGCTTGAGTATTTTCTCCATTGACATTCAGTTCAGCGTGGGATTGCATGGAGCTTGTTGACTGTGCATGGGTGAAAGCTCCAGACAATTTTCCAGCTATGCTTTTGATGTTGAAAGATACAGAAATAGGTTTGAAGTCATAAGAAATATCAGCAGATAGCATTTCCTTTCCGGATAAGCTGATTTTTCCATTGCATCTAAAGTTGTTCAGATCTCCATCATGACGGAAATGAACTTGAACATCATCTAATTGACGGAGTGGAGTTTTCAAAGACATTTGTCCGCTGACTGACGACAGCACATCGAGGGAGGTGTCAATTTCTATTTGTTTTCTTCCACTATACGAAATTTCTCCTACAGTTTTAAAGTTTGTAACTGCTCCATTATGTTTCAGCATGACTTTGATATCTTCAGAGAATGGAGTTTTCAGAGTCACGAAGCCATTCATCCCACTGCGTCGATCGAGTCCGAAATTAGCTGTCACTTTCTTACCGTTGAAACTGCCTGAAGACTGGATATTGAAATTCTCTGAAGTACCATCTTGTGACACGGAGACTTGAATGTTCTTCACCACTGGACATTTTGATTTCAGGGAAGCTTCGAAGGATAACGAAGAAACGGTGTTAAAGGAAAGCGTTCCTTGGATTTTCTTCTCCCCGCCATAAGTCAATTCAGTGCCGCTCTTGAATCTCTGACCTGATCCAGCATGATTTAGTTTAAAAATGATATCGTCAGAAGATGGCCGTTTGATGAAGCCATCAATGTTTACTTTTCTGTCGGTGTCTACGGTCAACTGAACTTCGGATTTCTGGCCTTCAAGTGAATAATCGGCATGACTGTTAAAATTCGATATTCCTCCATTATGTCGGAAGGAAAAGTCACTCTCTCGATAATCAGTAAACGGCGTGCGTATGGCCAGTGTTCCCTCAATTGGACCAAGGCTGTTAAAGGTCACGTCACCCTCCACTTTTTCACCATTAGCAGATACCTCAGCATGGCATTTGAAGTTGCTTATTCTTCCTGCATGGGAAAATGAAGCAGATAAACTGTTGATTTTTCCGAATGTGGTAGTCACTGCTGCTCTGCCAGAGATGTCGTTAGTTGAGTCGAACTCTGTTGTAAATATAATATTCTGTTTGCCATAATTCATTTGTACATCTGTCTTGAATTGTCTACTTGTACCCGAGTGTTTTATAGTGGCTTTCAGAGGTTTTGTGTAAATCGTATCTAAGATGAGTAATCCCTGCACCGGAGAGGACTTCAGAGAGAATCTTCCATCCAAAAGACTTTTACCTCCGTATTTGATTGTTGAAGAAGTAAACATAGGAGAACTTTTATGAAGAAAGGTACCCTCAATTGTTTTGATGTATGGCGACTTGACAATTACTTTTCCTTCCAGGTTGGCCAAAGAACTGAAATTCACGTCCATTTCAGATTTGTCGTTGTTGTGTTGAAATTGGAGATGGCTTCTGAAGTTGTTGAATGTTCCGTCATGCGAAATACTGCCTTTCAGACGATGCATGAATTGAAAAGGAGTTGTCAACTGCATATTTCCTTTGATGTGATCAATTACGTCCATGTCAATGTCACCGGTAAATTTCTTGTTGGACCCATCAGACCCTTCGGCATGGATTTGGAACTTCTTCCATGTGCCTTTGTGAGAAAACGATCCTTGTAGCATTTCATAATCTTTGAACGGTGTTTGGACTGACATTTCAACTGAAATATCAGACTCAAAATCCATTTTCAGGCTCGAGGCAATTCTCTTTTTATTCAGGAACATGATATTTACTTGGTTGTTGAAATTTTGTAAGGACCCATCATGTGTCACAGACAGTTCAGTATTTTCAAACTTCCTGAATGGAGTTTGAAGTGCAATTGAGACAGCGATCTTTGGATCTATGGTGAATATAATATCTCCATTATATAGTTTCTTCTTTCCTAATGTTACTTCTCCGTGACATTTAAAATCACGAAGAGTCCCTTGATGAGAAAGGATGACTCCTGCCTTTTTCAGTCCCTTAAACGGTGTTTCAAAGGAAATATCAGCTTTGAAATTTGGTCGGATAGACATCTTAAGATCTGCAGTGATAAATTCCTTTCCAATTGAACCACGAACGCTTGTTTTGAAACTCCTCTTATTTCCGCTGAACTTCCAGATTCCCTTTATCTTCTTGTACCCGGGAATTGGGGTGGCCATGTTGACAATAACAACAGAAGCTGATCCTCGTTTCATGGTAATATCGGCTGTATATTTGTTTCCTTTGCCTAGAAGTGCGTTTGTAATTACTCTCATATTCGTTGGTTTGCCTTTCTTGACAAGAATAAGTGTGATGGTCTCGGTGAATGGATTTTGAATCTGAATTTTTGCTTTAGTGCTCTTCTTATTTACCAAATCCGCATTCAATTTAAACTGCATTTTCTTGTCTACTTTTACAGCACCTGTCGTTGAAAAGCCTGAAAGATCTCCGGAGTGTTTGAATGTGGCTGATACATCCTTATGGAATGGTGTTTTTAGTGTAGCTGATCCAATCAATTTCTTTCCGTTTGAGAATGCAACAGATGTTTCATATATAACCTTTCTTCCTTTTTTCAGTGACGCACTGGTATCGAAAGTCTTAAGTGAGCCTTCGTGAGAAAATGCAGCCGTCATATCATCCACAAAGGAAGATTTGAATTCCAAAGATCCGATAGTCTTCTTTGCATTTTTGAACATTGCAGTGATTGACCCTTTATGTTTACCATATTTAGCATCGGCAGTGATTTTGAAGTCCTTAACTTTACCAGCATGTGAAAAAGATGTTGCAAAGTCATCTGTGACTGGAGAGTCAAATGATAAGGACCCTGTCCATGTTTTGGCGAGTGAAAGCTTAGCATTGGCCTCGTACTTCTTGGATTTGCCATACTGAAATTCAGCCTGAGATACAAAATCTGTCATTTCTCCTTTATGCTGGAATGACGCTCTCATGTCTTCTGACAAAGGGGATTTGATGCTAATACTACCAGTTTGTTGGCTATATTTGGCATCCAATTCATATTTCTTTCCTCTGCCATATAAAGCATCCAAATGTGAGCTAAAATCGGATATGGTACCCATATGTTTGAAAGAAGCGGCTATATCATCATGGAGTGGAGATTTAATCAAAATACTACCAGCTGATTTGCCATAATTTCCAGTAATTTCGTATTTCTTTGACTTTCCATACTGCATTTCAGCGTGGGAAGAGAATTGGGAAATGGACCCTTCGTGGTTGAATGCAGCAATAAAATCTTTTGCAAAGGGAGATCTTAGTACCAAAGTTCCTTCTAACTTCTTATCATTGGAAAAGGTTAAGTCTCCTTGAATTTTCTTTCCTCGGGTGTATTCAATCTCACCATGACATTGGAATTGACGACTATTGCCGGTATGACGAATCAATGCTGCAGAATAGGGAAGCTCTTGGAAAGGTGTTGTGAGAGCAATACTGCCTTCAAGATTTTGAAGATTTGGGCGTAAAGTAGACTCCACCTTAATTGTTTTACCTGGCAAATATTCAACACTCAGTTCGGTAACTTTCTTTGCCTTTTGGTCATTATGTGTAAATGAGACACTGCTTTGTTTATACTGCTCAAATGGGGTTTTGACCTGGATGCTTGCTATTATTCCACCGTATGAACTCCATTGAGAAGTAACGGACATAGCTCCAACTAAAGGATCGACCATCAAATTAGCACTGGTATGGAATGATTTGGAATTGCCTGAGAACTCGGCACCAATGGTCATTTTGCGAAGATTTCTATGTGGTGTCGTTAAAACAGTGTTAAAACTCTTCTTGTTATTCCATTGTCCACGATTTTCCATCGTGATGGAATCTCCAGATGGTAGGACGATGGATGATCTTGTAACAGTTTCACCTCTTTCGTTGGATTGGTCCATACTAAGCTTCAACTTTTCTACTCCAGGTATCTGACTTACTAGTTCGACTCTTCCGCTCATCAGTCCAGTTGGAAGGAAATCAAAATGTCCATCTATCATACCAAGGGATTTCTTGTTAGAAAGATATTCAACTTTACCTGTTAGAGGATAGCGATCATATTGAGAGGAGATTGACAGGCTCTTAGTGTCTCCATGGCATGAAAAAGTGTGACTTGATGTAGCAACTCCGTTGTGTCGTTTATAGATGTTCACCAAAGAGAGGACTTTCCTTCCTTTACTACTGTAATTGATCTGGTTATCGATCATTCCAACACCGTGTTCATGCGAAATCGTCAGAGCAATGTCTTCAGCAATGCTAAAGGGAGAACGCAAAGTTGTATCGAAAGATAGTGTTCCACGTGGAATTGACATACTCTGCTTTGCATTTACACTGAAGTCAACGATGCTACCATCGGATCCAAATTTGAAAATAGT
The DNA here is from genome assembly GCF_947568905.1 of Ostrea edulis. Classification (NCBI taxonomy): domain Eukaryota; kingdom Metazoa; phylum Mollusca; class Bivalvia; order Ostreida; family Ostreidae; genus Ostrea; species Ostrea edulis. Next base: position 30,102,456 of record NC_079168.1, read on the forward strand.
TTGGATCTCTTCAAATGTGTTTCTGTGAGCCCAGGAGGATTCTACTTGTCTTGATGGACTGCTTAGCTTGACATTGCCACTGCTCTGTAAATTCCATCCATTTCGAAAATGCATTACCTTTCCAAGGTAGCTGTAAGTGTTTCCGTTGTGCTCGAAAGTAAGGCTATTTTCAAATCTCTTTCCGGTGTCAACATGTTTTGCAGCAAGGTAGAGAGATGCTATTTGTTGCAGAGTTGATTTCATACTCAGTCTTCCTGTGATATCTCTGAAAGAAGACGTCGTTTGGTCAGCAGCAAGCATATCCGCTTGAAGGAAATCCTTGTTCCAAGACAATTTGATCATACTTTCAATTCGTCCGGTCTTCTTGTGCTTCATTTCGACTCCAGATCTTTCAAATCCTGGAACTGGTGTTTTTAAATCAAGACTTGCTTCAAAATCATCCCATTGCAATGGCCGTTTCACGGAGAGGGTGGAAGACATGCGCTTCATTGGTTTCCAGTCAATCTCTATGTTTGTCGAAGATTGTGTTTTGTCAAGTTGATGACCAGCATTGATATTAATGGATTTGTAGTCTTTGAATGGAGATGCAATTTTCAGACCAGCCTTGTAGCCATTCTTTTCCTTACCAAACATAGAGTCTACGGAAACTTTTTTTTTATTCCATTCAGCATGGGCATGGGTAGAATATTTAGCTCCACTCTGGTGTTTCAGATTAATACTGCCCGATCCCAAAGGACTTACTTTTGAAATTGTAGCTTCCAAGTTCTCAATTCCTTCAAAGGTAATGTCGCCTTGTAGCATCAGTTGTTTTGAAGGGTCTTTATTTGCATCCCATTTAACATCCAATTTGCTGGAGTACACTGGCGATTTCATTCGAGTGTCAAACTCCGCTATGATTTTGCGGGCGGGATTTTCGATATCAGCTGCCAACTGGATTCTAGATCCAGGACGGACCAGAGAGGACAGGGAAACTGCATATTTTGTTTTGCCATATTGAACTTCAGAGTTGGCCTGTAGATTTGTAGGAATGAGTCTGTACTGTCCTGAGACAGTCAACATTTCGTAGGAGGGAATGTTGAAAGAGGTAGAGATGTCGTATTCCTTTACTGCAACTTGGCGTACCTTTGTTTGGATGACGCATTTCTTTCCGTTTTCCAGTTGAATTGTGATAACGTTGCTGCATTTCTTGGCGTTGGTTTGATCAAAGATATTGCTGATGACAATATCTCTGCCTGGAATAGAAATGCCTAGTTTACCTACCAGACTTCTAAATTTCTTGGATTTGTCTTTAAGCTCCAAAGAAGCACTGTAGGAGGATTTCGTGCCAAAGAGGACATCCAAGGAAGAATCAATTGATTTGGAAGTCTGAACATGTTTTCCTTTCATTTGATAGTTCACACCCTGTAAGTATATCAAAAATCAATATTGATATCTCAAGAAAACTAGGAACATAGTACTGAATATTGAATTAAATGATATGGAAGCAAACCCTGGTACTTGGGATTTTACTTACAAGGTACGGGAAGATGAATTTGGTGTTAGCGTCAAGATTGAACTTCTTCTGTTTCTTATTCAGAATATGATTCATTGCAGTGGCAATCTCAATCCGCTTTTTCATATCTTTCTTGTTTGCTCCGTATTGAACAATGACAGTGGCCTCGGAGTGTTTCCAGTTCTTGCTGATATCGAAGTTGACGTTGACGTTGCAGTCAGATTGCTGTTTGAAGCTCAGAATCCTGAATCAAATAACATTTTTAATTGAAAAACATTTAAATATATCTCATGCGTATTGCATGCATCCTATATATATATATATATATATATATATATATATATATATATATATATATGATTTGTAAAATATCAGTATTTATGGATACAAATTTTTGCCCTAATCCGGAGTTATTTTAATCTTACATGTTTCCTTTTGCAGCTGAAAGGCTCTTAGTGTTGGCAACATTGAGTTTTCCATTTAGAGTGACCCTGTCTCTTTTGACACGGGGAATGACGTAATCAAGTGTTGATCGTACTATGGCTATTTTCTTATTTTTCAACAGGAACATGGAAGTTAACTTTGTTGTTAAGATGGGAGATTTGATGTCGATTTTGGATCGTATTCCTGTACTCTTTTTGTTACTAGCATCTCTCAGTTGAACTGGAACGATAGATGAACATTTGTGAGTATACTGAAGTCAGATAAAAGCTAGCGAAAGTATCATCTAACATTGACTATTTCTGCTTGATTAACTTACCGAAGAATTTCAAGGGTTTGGAAACGATGCGATCAACAGTTAAATCGACCTTTAAAGCCTTTCCGCTTCTGTATTCAGCTGAACCTCCAAAGCTTATGAGTTCCTTTTCAGGTGTTTTGATGGATAGATATGGTCTATACTTAGCAGCTTTCTTAGTAGCATATTTCTGAACTCTGGACTCAATCACATACTCTTTCTTCTTCTCAAAGCTGATACTGGCTTTAGCTAACACCACCACGCGCTTTGTAGCATAATTTACTGAAACGAAATATATAATCCTGAAAGTTTAGGCCATCAATCCGAGAGAAAAAAAACCCCGAAAATAATTGTAAAGAAACGTGATTAAGAAGTGACAATTTTTCAAAGTGTGAACTAAATATTACCTGAAATCTTAATTGGTTGTTTGGATACTCCGCTTAACACCAAATTAGCGTCTAAAACTTTCATTCCTTCGTAGTTGATTCCTCCTTTAAGTTGGATGGGTTTCATTTTGGGAGCAGATATCTCCACATTAGGTGTATAAGTATAAGAGTTACCCTTCCTCTTTTTTGCCAGTTCTGCAACTACTGAGTATTCCCTCTTATTGTGGACGAATTTTCCACTAACATGTTTCAGATTTTTTTCATTCTGGAGTTTACCTATGTTAAACATTCAAAGAGTATTGTGAATTATGTCTGTCAAACGGGGATTATAATTCATTGTATATTAGCTTGATATTTTGTAGCATACCTGTAAAGGCATATTTACTCCATGGTGACTGTAAACCAAGCTGAATTTTAGAGTCCGCTTTGTTCAGAAGAAATTCTGCGGAAAGAGCCCTGTCAATTCGTGATCCTGGTGTGTCAAAAGCCATACGGATGTTAACGTCCTTCTTGCTCTAGTGACAGAAAATAATGATACAAATTTGGGTTCGTTTCCTCAAAAGAGAAATAATTGTCAATGCTATAACTGTACGTGTGGAAAACATAAATACTTTACCGAGGTAAACCTAGCCTCTATATTATATGACTTGTGCGAATCAGCTTTCAACAGGGATAGATCAATATTCACTGGTCCAGTCAGAGGGAAGTACGGGGCGTTGGCATCAAGAGATGCATTGGGAAATTGAATTTCTCCGCACAATTTCAGTCCAGTGACTTTGGAAAGACGGGATCCAGTGCATGTTTTGTGAGTCTGCCTATTTTTTGTGATCATTTTTTGTTCTTTTTCCGCATCTCGGTGAACAGTAAAGAAAGCAGTCCTACAAATATTTCATTTCAAAAAAATTCCCTTTTTGCTCTGTAAATACTTGTAATCAGTCAATAAATAGCAATCTTAGAAAATACCGTACTTCAGGCTAAATATTTCCATTTTGTCTTTCGGCATGTCCAAGTTGGCATTGAAAATTTTTCCATCTTGCAATTCTAAATGACCTTTTAGCAGCGTGCTGGAGTGAACAGTTGACACCATTTTCAATCCGCTCTTTGTCACAAAAGCATCGACACTCATCATACTAGAGATCTCGACTGCAGCACTACAAACAAAATATTATATATATTCTCAATTTAGTGTATTAGTGTATCATTCTTTTGTTATCTGGATGAAATGTACGTTGCAATGCGAGTTTTACTTAAATGTCACAGATAGATAAGACGATTTGTTTGAAGGCAAAAGCAATGCTCTAACCTGGGTTGAATTGATCCACTAATAAGAAGACTACTCGGACTTGTACCCAGCTTTCGGAGATCAGCCTTTCCGGAGGCTTTCATGTCAATTGTGGCTGTTCCGTTAATTGTCAAATTCAATGGGAATCCAGCACTGGTTGGAATAATCATGGAAGTGTCCAAGAACATGATGTTCTGTGTGAAGGAATAGTCGTGGTTTTTAGACATGCTGATCAACATCTCTAGAATGTTGAAACTATCTCCACTCAAAAGACTCTCAAATCCGTTGAAACTGTTGTAGGATAATTCGTTTCCAAACATTCGCATGTATAGAGCTCCTTTTAGTTGATCCATTCCCATACCGAACTACATGTATAAAATAAACCTTGTATATGATCTTTTCAGAGAGTTAAAAATATCCAAAAAGTCACATAAAAAGAATATGAATGTAAAATGTAAAAATGTATACCTGGCTGTCGATTTTCTTCATTTTCTTGGCATCAATACCTTTAACAACCTGGCTGGTTGCCTTCTTGACATCCTTTTCGGTAAAATACCCATTGGGTCCAAAGTAGGATTCCAAGAAAAACTCCAGACCTTCAACTCGTCCTCCTATTTCAAGAATGTTAACAGATCTTCCGAACAAGTCTACTGTCAGGTTAGCCATCAGTGATCGCGGAATGAATGATTTCGACGACCAGATCAAATTACTTTCAACTGAAGCCCCTGTGTTGATTTTCTCGAGGAAGAAGGATCCTTCGTAATTTCTAGAAAACTTTCTCTTGTCCATATCAAATTCTTTTTTCAGGTACTCGTTTTCCAGGATGGATCTGATGTCCTGTTTCAGTGGACTGGAGGATTCCATCAAATTTGTGAGATGAGACCAGATGAAAGAACCGACTTGGTTAACCTCTTCTTTCTCCAGAGCGTATTGAAACGTAGACAGAATGCTTTTAGATGGACATTGCATCAGGGCCAAGTAGGCGGCTATTCTTAATTCAGAGTCTTCTTCTTTGTCATTGAAAACTTTCAAAGCCTGACTTCTCTGTAATGAAGAATCGTCGTAATATTAGAAGTCATTTATACTAGTTTTGTTTGTACATATTTTCATTCAATGTCCTAAATTAATTAATATAGTACGTACGTCATTCTCACAAGATGCACGACGGAAGGCCTCGATTGCAGCAATTCGTACTTCAATTGGGTTGTCTTTTCGGGAGATGCAGCTGTTGAGTGTTGCAGTAGCTGAGCTAATGTAACCAGAATTCCCAAGAGCGCGAAGCGTCAAGATGATCTGAAAAATAATAAACGAAAGCAGATGAAAAATGAAAAGATGAAAATGCAATATTGATATTAATCAAGGATTACTTCTCAAAATGGTTCAAAATCATACTAACATTGTCTTTGTTGTTTTCGTCAACGTAGCAGCCGTATCCAATTTTATCCTCCAGAGCAGAAATGACATTAGCGATGTCCAAATCGTTTTCACAAGCAGCGTTCTTGCAATAGGTGTTGACTAAGGAGCTCACAGCCAGCAATGCCTTACCATTCTTCTTCAGAAGTGGCTGTGATGGAGACAAGTGTTAGAATATTTCTTTGATATGAAATAAAGATAATGTATTTTCACATGTACAAATTCTTACCAAGACTTCTCTGATCATATCCTTCGAAGGACTTTGGATAAAGGCCAAGGTCGTCAACCACATGTCGGCCTCCATTCCTGTCACCTCATTGTCGTTGATCATTTTGGTAAGCATGACAACAGAGGCTGATGTTCCAACCATGGGAACTGCATCCATGAAAAACTTCCTGGAATAGTTATTGAAACATTTAATTATATCAATATAATACAAGTAACGTAATGTTTTATAATAAGACAGTTGCTTTGAGAGAGATTTACATGTTACCTGACTTTCTGGTTGTTGTCACTGCAGAGTGTACCACTCTGTATGTTTGAATAAACGTCATTCAGAGTTTGAGAGTCGGCTGCTCTCATGATATACACAAGATCGGAGAAAAGACGAGGTGTCTCAGGGCGAATATCCTCCTTTGTTTGGATGCAAATATTGACCAATTGTCTTTCAATGTCTTTGCGAGTTTTCATGTTACTGGCAGCATCTGAGTAGTGCTCAAAGTTCATGTCAGTCTTCCTGCTCACAGATCCTGTCAAAATTGAAAAGAATTCAGTTAGGGTGAACATATTCACATTGATCACTGCTTTTCAAGCAACGTAGTGTACCAATATTGAACTTACTTGCTGATGATACTCCACTTTTCTCGGTCGTGTATTTCAGTGTCTGTCTGCTCTCTGTGATAGCGCCACTTGATTCTCGTGAAAACGGTCTAAACAGATGCTGTTCTGTACAGGAAGATCCTTTCAGGATTCCAGATTTGCTAATTTCCTGCTGGCAAGAGTGACTACTCTTCATGACAGGCAAAGACTGGATTTCCTAAAGAGAAGGAACCGAGTGTATGATAATTGCATCAGTGAAAGGAAATGACACTAAACAACAACTAAACCATAAACAGAACCCGATATCCTACCGATGGAACTCTGTATGGTGTTCCTTGCAGAGCTGTTTGGAATCCTTGGCGTTCTGTGCAGCCTAAAAGATTCTTGTGCTTCTTAATGGTCACGGTGTACCACCCATTCTCGGACACTGTGTAGTCAGCATCACATGTTCCTGTCACGTCAGCCTGGAATTAATGTACAGATATTCATATCGATTTCTCATGCTTATATCCGTGTCGCTTTCTCTTCATCACTTAGTTAAGATGAAAAAAAACCCAATAAACTGTCTTTGATGCTTACCTCCTTGACTTTCTGGTCAACCTGTAGATCTTCCATTGTGTTTTGAATGAGGGAAAGGATACCTCGTTTGATGTTGAGAACCCAGGTCTTCTCACTCTCAGTTGGACACAGAGACTCAATGCGACCATCTTGGAAAGAGAATCTCAGTGAATTCTCCTCCAACTGTTTGCTGAATTCTCCGGACATGGCTGACAGGACAAAATTTTCTGGTGACTCGGGGTTTCGCTCGTGAAGCTGTACATTCTTGACCTTCAGAACAAGGTCACACTTTGACAGAACTTCCACTTGAACTTTGGTGGTCATTTTCATTCCCGATTTCCCTTCAGACGCCCCCTGAATGAGAGTGGTTGTGTCCACATCGTAGTCGTATTCGTAAGTAGTTCCAGGTTGATATCCGAATTTTGTAGAGTCTGAAAAAGGAATGATTTATGCTCTAACTGTCATGTCCCGAATATTTTGCAGAAAATACTACACAGCAATCGTAGACATAATGACAACACAACGTTCAATATGTACCTGTGCATGTTGTTGAGCATGTATCACCTGATGCTATATCATTTATAGGTCCTGTAGATTAGAAAGAAAAAGCATAGGTATGTATGAAAAAGTAAAATAGAAAAAGTGAAATTAGAGTAATTAATGTTGAATTTTATAGATCGTCATTATCAAGTTCCAGGTTTAAAATGTTAGAATAAAATTGACTTTACATGTATATTATAACAATCTTTACGTTGCTAAATATATAGTCAAGTTAATTTTAGATAACTACGAGATATATCGTGTTTAAATATTTTAACACAGAGTACTATGTTGGAGTAGGTAGATGGTTAGTGTAATTATAAAAAAGTCTTTGTTCACGCACTAAACTAATCACAAGTTCTTAAAATGTTATTGCTTTAGTGTGCATTACAGGGCAAGGTTCAAAGTCAACAAACATGTTCACTACTTTCCATATGAACAACAATCATTACACGACACAATCGTAATAAACATTCCTACACACGACTGGGAGTCAGTTGATGTACTTTACATATTGTTAACTAATTAATGAAATTCAAATAATACAATATCATGCAACATCATGATAATTGAACACTTGTCAAAAATATGTTTTAATGAGATATACATTTTATATACATGTACACATGCCTACATACGATTTGTGGTCGGCTGATTTTAACTTGAGATATTGTTAACTAACGAGTATGATTTAAATATAATATTATGTAAGATCATAATAATTCAACACTTGTAAAAAGTACATATGTTTATGAGATATCTATCCAAATATAAATGCCCAAACACGATTATGACTCATTTTAATGCAAGTATTATTAAGTAATGAATGTAATCTAAATAATACAATATTATATATAAAAAGGTTCAACACTAGTGAAAAGTACATGTTATTATGAAATGTATTTCATCTTGATTAAAGAAAGACAGAGAACAATCATAAACCAGAAAGTTATTTAAAAATTTTTAAAATGATAATAGTATATTCTGTTTGATTTCAATCGAATCATGTCTCTTAATGATATCATAATTTATATACTAAAAATAAGATTTAAGAACTTACCCGCCCAGATTCCTGCCGTTAAGGCTAGAAGTAAAAGTAACGTTCGCTCCATCGTGGGAGCTTGACGGTTGCTTTTCTGTGTTTTAGTATCTGGATTGTACGGTCGTGAATTTATACTAATCCAGTGAGAGTAAAGTACGATGATAAGAAATGATGACGAGGGGACACCAGTCCTGATACTAATTGTGTGTATGTAGCGTTATCAGATCTTTGGTACAAAGTTTTCATCAATTCAAATAATAGCGTTTATCGACAAATTCAATTCATTATAGAGATACTGCATATCAAATATAAATTACTAATCTGTGGTGCAATCGGAAGTTAATTGCAGTTTTTGCGTTCGTACAAACTTACGTACCACAAGCTAAAATGTTTAGAATTCTTTCAAATTCTGCTATCTATTTTGTAATTTGTCGGAAAATTTTGAGTGCTTCTTTCTGAATGGTATTTTATATAGTAAATATTTTATACAAATATTATAGACTTGTGTATAGAAAAAATTCCACTCTTTTCCTTTTTTTAGAATTCCATTTTCCACTTTCAGTAAATACGAGTTACGTTAAAAATACTAAGATACTAACTACATAAGTATAATTGATTAGCTTTTAGAGCTAGTAGTGAATTATATTAGAGTTGAACAACCTTTTTATAGAACTGATGCGATTTATCCTCTTTTGTTTACAATACTAAATATCATTACATCGTTAATATCTACTCTGGTGATCACTATCAAGCTTTCATTTTCTATAGCTACTTTTGTATAAACTTTCATTTAATGTTTTAAATAGATACAAGTTTTATTTAATCTTGAGACAATCATTTATTGTAAGTTAGGTCGACTTTACCGCGGAACGGCTTAAGAAGGGCACATTTTATTCACGTCTAATTCTAGAAGTGCACAGTTGTTTACATTTTACAGAGTGGGTTTTTATGGTTTTGTTAAAGCCCAAGCATTATAAATGGAAGAATTCAATAACAATTAACTATCAAGTTAATGGTAATCATACTGTTGATGAAAAGTGAAGATAAAGAACAGTGGTCAATTTAAAAAATATCCGATAAAGGATGTAACATTAAAAATAGGCAATACACAGATCCCCGGACACATCAGATGTGAGCTTAGGTGCCTAGGAGGAGTAAGGATCCACGTTGCCCAGTCACACTCGCCGTGAGCCCCTTCTCTTGGTCAGGTAAACGGGAGTAATCCGCAGTCAAAATTAGTATACAGGGAACGACCTAACAATTAGCAAGAAACACGTAAGACAGCCTTCGACCTACTGACAGGCTGTATTTGTAAATAAGATCATTGTGACGAACAGAGAATTTGCGAATTAATGACTAGAAACGAGAATGTTGTAGTCCCTAAAACATATGTACTCTGCCAACTCTGAATTAAATGTGAAGATAACGAACAGTGATCAATCTCTTCATTCCCATATGCAATACAAAATCGAGAGTTAAGCAAACCCTGACCCCTGGATATACCAGAAATGGGATCAGGTGGCTAGGAAGAGGAAGCATTCTCTGTCAACCAGTCATACCCGTCGTGAGCCCTATGTCTTGATCAGTAAACGTTTATCATAAAGTTGAGTTGTTAGTTTGCCAATATTCAATAAAATATGAAAGTATGAAGCACAAGTAGAGGACTCAGTGGTGTCTTTTATTTCGAGTTCACTGAGATATATCGATCGACATATGAATGAAATTTATTATTGTTAATAGATAAATCATGGTCGATATATCTAAATATCGCATTGGAGGCCAAAGCAAGGCATCTTTTCTTCTCATGTAGAAATTCTTGAATAGCATCTACTTCATAAGAATATAAAAAAAAACCCAGGTCAGCTAACAAAGCAACACAATTTATGCCCATGGAAATTCCAACAGACTGTTGGAAGACCTGATAACCAACAACTTCGACGATATTGTCAATGAGGAACTCCAGCATATTTTTTATTTCGATTTCAGAGTACTTGTAGCGCGTGAAATCAGAGTGGTGTTTAACAAAGTAATATTTTGGATGACTGATCACTAGATATGAATATAATTTCCGTTTTCCATTTTTATTGAAGAATCAACTATATATAATATCAAAAAACATAGTCTTTTAGATACCGTGAGGAATGGTTGTGTAAAGTGTTGAAAAGTCATACGTTTTGATGTTGTTGATTTGAGAAAACTTCTGAGATTTCAAGTTTACTAAGTGGTCTTTAAAACTTTTTATAATCCACATTTGATTTACACCACTTTTGGCGACCGCAGCGGTGACCAAGAGGTTAGAGCGTTCGCCCCACATGCAGAAGGCCGGGATTCGAATCCCGGCCGCGCCAGACCTAAGTCGTTAAAACAAGAAGTGACAGTTTCATCGCGACACTCAGCATCAGATGTGAATGTCACGGTCCTCGGAGATGACCTTGAAAACAGATGTCCCGTTTTACAGTAGGTGTGGCACACTAAAGAACCCCCACTGCTCAATGGCAGTAAGCGCCGAGCATAGGCCTAAATTTGAAGCCCTTCAACGGTCTTGGTTTCTTTTCCATATGAGTGAAAATTCATGAGCGAGGCGTTAAAGAGGCTCGCACCTGACATTTGGAGTAATGTCAATTATTTGGGAAGTGTATTTTTTATTTCTAAATTGAAGGAGAATTAGGAAATTAAAGAGAAAACTGGGGTTGCAGTGCTTGTTATTGAGCTATAGTGTTCTAAACATGACTTTTTTGCACTTAAAATTTATTCAATTAAACTTGATTTTTCTGTTAGTGTCAACACAACATAAGCAACACAAATCAATCATTACATAAAATAGATACATGATCATGTCCTTTAACACTACAAATGAAAAGAGAAATTAATACTAGTAAAGGAAATAAATAATGACCTTTTTGCACTTAATATACGAAAAACTTTATGATATCAAAATTGAGAGTTTAAAAGGACGTATTAGGAGTAATGTCATTTTCTAAAATTTTAGATAATTTTCAAGGTCTGGTCTTCCAATTTAAAATGCGACTTACAAAAGTGGGGATTAGAGACATTTTTGAATTATTGGCGAAAATACTGAATTTTTATACAAAATTTCGAGTAAATTAATTAAAACTTTGAATATTGAGCTCCCAATACATTAAGAACTGATACTTATGACGTGAAGGCATTAGTTTTTCAGTAAAGGGAAAGTCAAATGTTATAGATCTTGCATGTTTTGACTAAACCAGATGCACTTGCGGCCATTGTTCTTCAATACCAACAGAAGTCTATCTGTTGTCAGGAAATTCAACAAGTCATAGCAGTGATAATTTGAGCATCAAGTAATGAGGTCAGAACCTAAATATAACATATTCTGAAAGTAAAGCATATCGGAATGATTGATATCTTTCAGTTACAAAGTAATGGATACTATTTTGATATGTATTGGTGGGCGATGAAACAACTTTCATCCATACTTCATTTAGATAGCGGTATGTTGTCATTCAACAGCTTTATATGTACACTACTGACTGTTGTAGTGGATGCAGAACAATTGAATATAGATAAACCTAAACCAAATTCTGGAAAGAATTTCATTCAGGATGGGGGTATTACAGTATCAATACACTTAAGTAATTTTCACATGCCGAGGAAGGTTTGATACAGTAGCTTAACCATTTCAAGTTCGATTTTTTTTTATTTTGGGGTCAAAGGGTAAAGGGACATGGACAGAATTTCAGCTGAAAAAGTTTCAAATTTCAAATTTTATTTTTCCATGTCTAATATTTGCAATACTTAACTGAAGTTTTTCTAATCGTAAACCGAAATTTCAATATCAGTTGTTGAGTTACAAGTGAGACACAGCGCTTGCAATTCTTTGATATGTGAACAAGGCTCGTGTCATGTTTTTGTTTACATATACATGTAGATTGCTTACTAGAAAATATGATGTTTAAAACAAAATGAGATGTGTCAAACACTTTAAACTTTTTAATGGTGTTCAGAATTAACTTGTAATTTGAAAAATCTGCTTTAAACGAAACTTTTACAAATACGTTTAACCTATGTAAACAAACACATGACACGAGCCTTGTTTACATAAGAAAGAATTGTGAGCTCTGTGTCTCCCATGTATCTCGACAACTGACATTCAAATTTTCCTAACCATTAGAAATAACTTATTAAAGCATTCTATACTTTAAAAATGGAAATATAATTTGAAAATGTTCATCTCAAATCGTGTCCATGTCCCCTTAAGGTTAGTATGATACTTCAAAGAAAATGCTTTTCATTATAGATATTCATTGGGAGGGGAATATATCTTTAGCTATAAGTTAGAACACCGGGGGAAAATTCTTGCAAGCTCTGATTAGTTACATTAAAACTTCTGAGTACATAATTATCTCTCTCACGCATAGCTCTTATCCTTAGACGAATTTGATTCCACTTTTTTGGCACACTGTTTTTCCTTATAATAGCTCTAAAACTTCATTGTTATTTCGGATTTCAAACATTTCGGTTGAGCATCACTGAAGAGACATAATTTGTCGAAATGCGCATCTGGTGCATCAAAATTGATACCGTATAAGTTTTACATAAAAGACCCACATCCTAAATAACTATTTATAAATAATTACATCAGTTAAATTTACAGGTGATTAAATCCCAAGGACTCGTAGCTCAGTTAGAACGCATAGCCACAAAATGTACAGCTGCAAGAAAAAAGATTATGCATTAAAAAAATAAACAATTTTATTTCACTAGCATATGCACGTAGCTATATCACAATTCTTGTTCTTTTTGTAGACAAATGTGCTACATTGAATATCGACAGTCTGTATAGTGATGAGGATAATTAGCGGGGAAAAGCTCGTGTTCCTTTGCCTGCCTGCGTTGTCAGTGTAATTAGGACAACCTATCCTGGGAAGAGGGGAGCGTATCATGGATTTACTCCCCACTAATTCCGCCTGGCATTGTGCTACATTCTCCTGAAGTGGTGGCTGTCATTGTAAATATATGTACCTAGATTGAAAGACCAAAAACCATAGAAATAGACTGTGTTTATAGGTAAATTTCACGTATTTTCATTATGCATTTGCTAAAAATAATATATTGATATAGTGCATAATTATTTTGTGTTTGTCTTTTTGAAACTTCAAATGATATACATAAGATATTGCAGTGGCGGATCTAAGCGGGGGCGCAGCCAGCGCGCGCTCCTTAAAAGTTTTAAATTTAAGGTAAATCTTGGTAGCTTGTTTAGAAAAATGCACTAAACAATAAAAGAAACAATAATTTCTTTCACTCCGGGAGAAATAAATGCCAAATTAAATATTTTTCCAAAAAACCCTTAAAATATGCGTAATTTTACTGATTTCATCTTATCAAAAATTTTAGAAAATAGTACAAATGACTTAAATAGGAGACATAATTCAAGCCCTATAAAATCTATAAGGTACAGGAGCTTCCGGGGATTTCGCCCCTGGGCCCCCACCAGGGCTTCGCCCTGAACCCACTGTGGCCTCAAGGCGGCCCCCATACCCCCTGTTTCATAAAGTGGCGTTCACCGTAACCGCAATTCCTGGATCCGCCCCTACATTTTGCTGAATATTAACTACATGTATGTACAACCCAAGGAAACAAAACAAAACAAAAATACTCAGGGTTTTTTCTAATTCTAATGGCCTACAGAGTTACAAAATTTGATTATGAGAAATTGCTACTTGGGATAATTTATGCTGTGTAAATGAAAACATCTTTTTACTAAGAAAGAAAGAAATCTATGTACTTTTGTAATGATAAAGAGTGGCCAGTATCATGGATACACTCCCCTCTAATTCCTCCTGTATCTTGTGAATATTTCCTGAACAGCTTCACCCTTCTCTTGCCGAATAAAGATGAGGTGGAGGAGCATCCCCCTATATCATCATAATGAGCCACGTGGAACATTCTACACGAGTGGTGGCTGCTTGTGTCAGGATGTCTACATAACCTGAAAACAACATAAAAGTAGATTGTCTACAAATGTGAATTTCACATATTTTAGCATGCAATTGGTCAAAATAATATCATGGCTTTTTTGTTTGTTTGTGTTTGTCATTTCAATCATATTGCACTGTACTGTATATTTACTGTGTAACCCCACCCACCCCAAATGAAAAAAAAAACCCACTAATGACACATACTTTTTTTACTTAATAAATGTAGAGTTTGATTACATATAATTTACTTACCAAAAGTACTTGGTGCCTTTATTTTTGTGACGGTACAATATCCTTTACAAAGCAAGTAAAGGCAATGTGAATTTAATATTTACATTGCCTTTGAATAACTTTACTGATTTAAGCCAAAGTTGGTAAACATTAACCTTAATTTGACTTAAAGGTAATGTAATGTCCCACATTGTCTTAACTTCACTTCAATGTAAATATGACATTTCAGGGACTTTAAGGTTCATTAAAGTTAGTATTTAATCAAGTAAAGCAGATAGATGAAGTCCTGAAATTTCACCTTTACTTGTCATAAAGTAAACTTCTAATGACTTTACTGGACTGTAAAGTGCATCATTGCACATCTTTAATATTCCTAACTGGCTTTACTTAGAAGTAAATTTCATCTTTAATTATTTTTAATTGACATTACTTGAAAGTAAATTTGATCATTACTGAGAAGTAAAATTGATCATTTGTCATCTTTCATTCAACTTATCAAATTAAGATTAATCAAAAATGAAAAAAAATGAGATTGCAATGAGCTTTTTTTATTCAAAGTAAGCTAACAAAGATATGTTCTAGTACATATAAAAATATTTATTCAACTATTATTAAGTACAACATACATATACTTGTATAAGGGCAAACTAAAATACAATTAAGTCCTTGTCACATTACTCTTTTTTCAAATTGTCAATTCACAAAGAAAATTGCCTGTAATCAAAATTATCATTTTTCAGTATTTTCATTTGAAGATTAATACGATAAAAACATCAAATTTAAGATGAAAAGATTTACAAAAGTTCCTGTAGTAATAATTTCAGACCAATTATTCAAGATAGTGAATAAATGTTTAAAGAACAGTCACATATTTCAAACACAATCACTATATTAAATTTTGATTTGTTCCAATATCCTATTTAAAAACAATATATTTTTTTACATAGTTGATACGATAAATTTGTATTTGTAATAAAACAAAACGCTTTCGTAAATTTCAAAATCAGATTAATATAAAATGGAGCATGGTACAAATATTGCGATATGTACTTATACAGAAAATAGGCTTATTGTCCAAGTCCCAGTGAAAATCTCATCTAAATATCCAAAAGAATTCATCTGCAGCCTTGGGTTTGTCTTTTATAGATCTTCCGTTCTTGTTTAGACGAGTCTATTTCTTCTTGCCAGACAAATTTCTATGTATGTTTTAACGGAGTTGCTTTCCTATGAATATCGGTATGTCAAGAAGCCCTCATCATCTTCATCGCTTGGCATCATTTATGACGTAGTAATGAGGGTTCTTCAACATGCCAACGCCCGCCTTAACATGGAACCAGTTTGTTAAAGGTCATATCCGAAAGACCCGTGATTCTCACTTCAAAATCTTGAACATTTGGCAAAGGAGCAATCACTACGTATGTTTACATCTTAGGTTTGAAATGGCCACGAGCGGGGCTCAAATTCACCACCTTCCGGTTACGAGACAAACACTTTACCACTGAGCTACTGCGACCAGTCACAATTACTCAAAAATGTAATCGATCAATAATCAACAACTTAAAGGAATTTTGTGTAATTGATTACTAATTGAGTACAGTCAATTTTGCCCTCTAATCGATTGCAATAGATTACTTTAGAGGATGTAATTAATTAGTTACTTTAGATTTCTTATGTGTACATGTATGGAAAATAAAAATGGTGACAATCGTATGTTCATAACTTTAATATTAAACATGTACACAACCCATGTGCATTGCAACAAATCTTCAAGTTATATTCAGATGATTGATTTGTATTGAATTATTTTTGAGAGCTTCTAATCGTTAAAACAAAGAGTATTTTAACCATGTCCCTGTCCTCCTTTATTATAAGGTTCTCTTATTCCAAGTTACTCTTGTAAATCAAATCTCAGTTGAACTGAAATAAAACTTTGGAGTAATATTACATATATATACTGGTATATTAGATGCATACATATAAATATGACGCATTGTTAGCCTGGGCAACATCAAAAGTTCAATGTCTAATTCAAAAAAATAATTCAGTTTTCATGTTGACCCAAATCGATTATCATGCAATAACACAATAGTACTAAATAAGACTATATACATTTTCTAATTCTTATTTTAAATGTTCATTAAAATGTAATAAATGTTATTTCCAAATTTCCAATGAGTCACTTCAGTCCTGCTCACTTTCTTCCTGCTGAAGTACTGCAATTATTCATGTATTATGATAAATAGAATATTGGATGAGTGACCGAAACTTGTGGGAGTTTTTACCCCCCCCCCCTTTTCAATCAGACATTGAGCTTTTCATCTTGTCCCTTAACTTGCTAAATTACAAAATAAAAACTAATGGTTATTTTGTAATGTTTACCTTCATTATACCAAGACATTGGACTTAAATGTAATAAAGGAAAAGAGGAAATAAAATGTATGAACGAACCAGGAATCAAACCTGGGACCTCTATGTATGAACGAATCAGGAATCAAACCTGGAACCTCTGCATTACTAGTCAGGTGCTCTAACCATTGAATTACCTAAGCCGATATTCATGGTCCATATACCTCTAACTACAACAAATATTTACTTTTCATTACATATAGAATATCAAATTCGAAAGTTACCTCCTTGAAATGCTAAGCAGCTCCACTCCCTTCATTTTTCAATATTTTAGTTTGTGATGGCTATTGAAAAAAGAACCTGTTAATAGAAATGGAAGATGCGATGATATTATATGATGATGAATATTTACATTTTTTCACAATACGACTAAAAGGTAAGCCAGTTATTAATCCATTGTTTCGCTTGTACTTGCACTATATAGAATGCAGAGGCGGATCTAGAAAATTTTCACAGAGTTTCAAATGCACCTTTCTCGTCCCCAGAGGAGATAATGACACATAATATATTAACTTACATTTTGTTAAAAATATTCAACAAAAGTAGGTAGCAACACCTTTCCAGATCAACCACTGTATATGTAAGATAATAGTAATACAGAACGGTAGTGGAAATGGACAGAAAATGTATGAGTAAACTCAGATTAATCAATCATACAATGTACTTATACCAATCCACAATATAATACCAACCCTATGTTAACACGTCCTCTGAAAGGAACTAACGTTCGACATTTATACATGTATCAGACTGTCAAAAGTCTTTATTACAGTGATTAACTCTCCTTTCTAATAGTAAGTGCTTGTTTACATACAAATTTCAGCTACCTACCTGGTTTTCCGAAGTCGATTGATGGAAGTCTCCATCTCAGTAGATAAAAGCTCCTTTCTATGTCTTCTTTCCACATTTTAATAAAGAGCGCAATTCGCACAAAGGACCTTTCAAATTGATTCTCTGAGCCTGAATTTCAATGCACCAAATATGTAGTCAGGTTCCCGAGACCCCTCTGCATCTATTATAGGGATCAGGCAGCAGCCGACGCCATCTTGAGAACCGAGAATTTCTCGGGCACACAGAAAATATTAATTTTTGAACACCATAACATTTTACAAACCTTTTCTTTCACTGAAATCGATTCACGGGTGTGTATTTGCTTCATATATGAATAATTATACACGTACAAATGCTTATTGATTTGTTTTACCGAATATGCAGAACTTTGATTTGATGATACTTAACTGTTAATAATGTTTCGTTTTTGACATGGATCTAAAGTCCTAATAGAAGTACATATTTTTAGACAATTGATTGGCGTGGTTAAAATCACTTACATCAACTAGTTTTTCTTTAACTGAGCCCTTGCCTTTTACCTTGTGACCTCTAAATCATTAGAGTTCATATGCTTTTTGTAGGTAATCATTGCCTCGCAAGCATTGGGCTCAAAAGATATAAAATGGACAACAAGTATATTAAGTGACAGACCAGTGCAGTGTAATACCCCCCTTTCTCAAGGGAAGGGGGCATAAAAGTTAAATATTTTTGGCCTCAAACTTCTTTTTAGCCATGTGTTAAAAAAGAACCAAATGTTTGGAAAGATGTATTTTATCTACACATAAAAAGATGTTCTCAAGAATGAACAATCTTGCAAACTTATTTTACAGGTGTTTGACAGACTACAGATAATGGGAGTTTCAACATCATATACAGGAGCAGGTCGGATAGTGGATGAGGTTGGAAAGCATAATCATGATGAGATTATTGATTTTGTCCGAGAAGGTGGAAAAATAAGATTAATTGGAGGACAATATTAATAGACATTTTAGTATCAAGCACGAGTGTCTGAATCATCATACCCACATGCTCAAGTGGTTCGCATCTGCAATTATTACGCAGAGCAATATATTTTCAGAGCTTAATGCCCAACCACAAGACCAAGCTAAAGACCTCCCCATGAAAGCTTTCCAACCCACAAACATGGGTGACAAAATCCTGAAAAATAATCATGGAATCCACATCTGCCGCATTGTAAAAGAATTTTGTCCCAATTTACAATTCCTACATGAAAACGCACAAAATGTCATAAGGGGTGATTACACAGACACTCTGCAACAGAAAAACTTGGTTGTTCCCCTCCAAACACTGCCCTTAAACGAACAAAAATATGCAGATGTAGTTATATTTTAGACAATTATGAGTCCACTTTATCTCAATTTTTTACAGCTGCTGAGCACAATTTTCACAATGTTCATATTGGAGGGTACCAACGGACCCGTGAAAGGTTTTCTGGTGCCAAAGGCCTTCTCACTGGAGGAGCTACACCCCAGTAGAGGTTTGATTACCTATATCTCATTTCATTTGAAATGTAGCATGCAGGAATGAACTTCCTCACTCTAATTTTCTAAATCTTATTTTCGCCAGATTCATATATAATGCCGCACAAATAAAACTGGCTAGAAAAACTGTACATGAAGATGTAAAAAAAAAACCACTTTGACCATGACAAAGATTTGTTCATTTCATTTTTAAAAAGCTACGTTGTTGAGGCGCTGTGTGATTTCTATGGGATGGAAGCGCCAGAGGATATTCTAACGAAGAATGTACCTCCTGAAGAGATGGATGATTAAGAGCAAAAGATGTGGCTTCAAAACAAATTAGACATATTGATTGATCATTATGTGCTAGCCATTTCTACCAATGCCTCTGGTGATCAAAGAATATATAGGGATGCTTCAAATGTTACCCAACTAGAAGTAAATCTTCCAGATGGAGAAACTGTTACTACCAATGTTACACGTATTGCAAGAACCAGTGAAGTAAAAACATCCCATGATAGACTTAAACATTACGCACATACTGTACTTCAACTTGGCCTTCTGTTCATTCAGTTCCTAGATATTTGTAAAGTGCCAGACAGACAAAGAATGATCACAATTTTTAAGTTTATGATGAGGGTTTTGAAAGCTTTGAATGCAAAAAGCAAGTATGCATTAGAAATGCTGAGATTTTTGTGTCATCAGCAAGCAACATACAGTCTTCAAGAAGCAGATCAAAGCTTTTATGGACTCTTTGTCAATACCACAGGTAAAATTGATGGGCATATCCTAGCAGACCTCCAAATGGAGCACATAATTCGAAGGTTGAAAAATCTTTACAAACATTCTGGTCCATTCAATATTCAAAGATTCATGGTGAAGAAATCAAATAGCTTATCTGGACTTATGCAAATATGCGAAAATTTTGATGAAACAAGCAACGTGATAATTAGAAGTAAAAAAAAAACCCATAAACTCAAGAATGCACAACCTGAAGAGCTACAGATTGTCTCTGATTTAAGGGGAGTTAGACCATTTCAAAACTGGTGGGATATAAAGTCCCACCAGTTTCTCCCACATACACAATCTTGTTACATTTTTTACAAAAAACTCCATACACTACATTGCTAGATTTACAATTATTATAATTTTTGATGTGATAATTGTTTCCATTTTCAGAGACATGTCTTGAATTTATCACTCATCAGAAGGGAAACTAATGGACCTGTGGCTGTTCATTTTTATTCCGATTTTCACACCATAGATTATTATAACATAATAGGCATTGAAAAACTGTACAAGAGCGATATTTACCGGAAAAATAGAGAAAATCTATGGAAGAAAAAGCTTAATACATATGTACCAGTTGGTATAAACAAAAGGGAACATTACTGTCTATAAACTATCTTAATGAACATTTTTGGGTGTAGTACATTATGTATATGTGTACTATCTATTTCAAACAAAAAAAAAATTTTTTAATATATGTTTATGTATATGCAAGAATTTACTTTACACCAATTAGTGTCCACTTACAGGTATGATTTAAAAGGTTATTACAGTAGTTCTCGCAATTTTTCAGATGTTTTTGACGCAATTTTGATACATGACGTTGCCTTTCAGATGTATGTACATTGTGACGCCATAATACGTTGTTCAACGTTAGTTGCTATGCATTTTAATAAACACGACTGATGAAGGCTGGTAAAATGGCTGAAATATTTCGAAAAGTGTTTTTATGTTGTTTTTTTTAATCATTCTTACAAAAGAGAGACTTTGGATATATATATATATATATATATATATATATATATATATATATATATTCAGTCGTGTATTCCAACTTATTTCAAGTTCAAGTCTACACCCTGTATTTCCTACAGCTATACTTCTACTATTGCATCCAAACTTTTTAATTATAAACAAACTTTGCAGTGCTTAGATATAGACCATCTTATACGTAATCCACCAACATGTTCTTCATCTTCTTTCAACTATAGTCCAGCTGAACATGTCATTACTGGTAATGTTGATATAGTTGAAAATGAGGACCTCAAATCACTTATTGTTAAAGGTTCTAAATACAGAGAACCTCGGTCTTTTAATTGGCGACAGAACTTCATCTCTATTATGAGTTCTGTCGAAGATTATGCCAGACGATGGGCTAAATATGAAGAAGAAGAACTTGATGCATTGTCAGAATGGGTTAAAAGCATAAGAGGGATATTAAAATCCCGCATTAGACACATGAAAACAAAAGTACGTACCATCTATCCTTCTGTGTTTAGTAAACCAGAAGTGATACAGTACCTGCAACGTTATTTTTGACATTCCTATCGTGCTATATCGTGCGTGTATCCTATCGTATCATGCGTGTATCCTATCCTATCGTGTATCAGGTTTTCCTTTTTCTATCGTGTTTTGCATTTATCAGGTCTATCGTGTATCGTGTTTTGCGTGTATCAGGTTTTCCGTTTATCGTAAAAATCGTTTATCGTAAAACTCGTTTATCGTGTAGCTTCGGAAACTATCGGGATCGTATATCAAATCTAATGAAAAAGTAAGATACTTTCCGAAAGCTTTATTCGTTTTGTTAAAGAAGCTATTTTTAGGAATCGAGGAAAGACAATATATTTGAAGGAGAACATAAAGCTGTCGATTTTAAGGCAGAAAAAGAGCTATATGTCTGTCCAGGGAGGGTGAAAATTTATCACAATTTCATTCTAAGTAGTCTGGAAAGTAGGCAGTGATTTGCCGAGCAAACGGAGGACAGTAAAACTCAAAGCTCCTTCATCTGGAGTTCATAAACATTTCCTTGTCTAGAAACAATTATTTGTAATTAACACTAACAGAGAAATAGGAAGTTCCGATCTGAAAGGAAAAATCAGTAAATTACATTGTTTATTACATATATTTTAATAATGGTTCTTTTTCTTCCGATTTTTTTCACCTGTATTCAACTTATATACCAACTACTGAACTTGTGCGCGTTCTTATATCTGATTTTGTGTATCACCCGTGTTTTGACAGTAAACATTCTCGGGGACATTGTATTTCACACATTTAGAAGATTAAGTTTTAAAAGAGTGCAAGGGTATTGCATCTCCCAAACTTCTGCTCAATTGGGCACAATTCAGCTATCATCGTTGGTTTTTCTTATTTGTACATGTACACATGTACCAATAGTTGTACGTGTAGATACTGGAAATTTATGCTGGTTTTGATGATTATTTGAATTTTTTATATACTAAACACAATTATTTTAAAGCGTTTCTAAATTGCGACTTTAAATCAAGCCGGGTTTCGTATATGTTTTTAATAGTTTATTTATTTTTTGTTAATAAAATATCAATTGATATAAATATGTTCCAATTACTTATGACTATCAATTATCACTCGTGGTGTAGAAATATCTAACATATGAGCATATGGTGTAGTGCAGTGGATTGTTTTTAAAGCGGTCATTATGAAAATAATTGTAGTTGTTGAATGAGCGGTGAACTCAGAGCTTGATGCAAAATAACCCCCCTCCTCGCTACACACAAAATATTACTTGGTTTCATTTTATATCCAAGATAATAGACATTAGAATAAGAGAGCTATTGAAGCATGGTATCACTACATTATATTACATTTTGTTAATTCCCTGTTTAATTGCTAAACGCTCGGCATTAAGTGTGAATGCCACGGGTCCTCGGAGATGACCTTTAAAACAGACGTCCCGTGTCACAGTAGGTGTGGTACGCTAAAAGACCCTCACTGTTCAATGGCCGTAATTGCCGAGCATAGGCTTAAATTTAAAAGCTCTTCACCGGTCATGGTGACGTCTCCATATGAGTGAAATATTCTCGAGCGAGACGTTAAGCAAGATAAAAATCAATCACTCCCTGTATGATTCATATATTAAACATATATTAGGTGACAATATACGTTTTAGAATCATTGGCTGAGAAAATTCATATATATATCAAATGAATTCATTAAACTGAAACTGTTTTTATTTGATTTAACGCCTAATTTTACACAAAGTAAAAAACAAAGTAAATACAAATTCAATACCGTATATAGTTTAGTTTCCGGATTTTAGCTGTAATGCCGTTAAAAAACCAAAAATAGAATTTTAAAAAAAATAAATGAATAAACGTACAACCGTGGATAAATAAATTATATGTTTTAGGTATATATTGAATATTGAAATCCTTCAATATTATTATCAACATAATGTAATTATTTTGTACGTATCAAACTTTCGTTCTGTCTAAATTGTTTCTAAATTTACAACATTTCTATCAGGTTTTCCGTTTATCGTGAAGATCGTTTATCGTGTTTTGCGTTTATCAGGTCTATCGTGAAGATCATTTATCAGGTTTTGCGTTTATCAGGTTTACCGTGTATCCTATCGTATCGTGCGTGTATCCTATCCTATCGTGCGTGTATCCTATCCTATCGTGCGTGTATCGTGTTCTATCGTTTATCATGTCATGAATAACATTGCGGGTACCGTACAAGAATTAGATAGGTTACATGAGGAATATGTTTTGGTTCCAGCTGACAAAGCTAGTAACAACATTGTCTTTGTTTGTAAGGCTCGTTATTACAACTGTATTTTAAACGAACTTGGCACGTTTGGTAATCCCACGTTTGGTAATCATACTTATACTCCAACTGCCATTTCAAAAATTGAAATTCTTCAAAACCATGCTTCAGTTTTAGACATATTTAATATTCCAGTCAATGGGTCGAATGAATATGAGTTACCGTACCTATACTGGATTCCTAAACTACATAAAAACCCTTACAAACAAAGATACATTGCTGGATCTAGTAAGTGCTCTACCAAACCCCTATCTTTGCTCCTCACGAAAATGTTAACAGCTGTGAA
Organism: Ostrea edulis; assembly: GCF_947568905.1. NCBI lineage: Eukaryota > Metazoa > Mollusca > Bivalvia > Ostreida > Ostreidae > Ostrea > Ostrea edulis. The sequence goes on from NC_079168.1 coordinate 30,126,518, forward strand.
GGAGAAACTTCAAACTTACTGTGCGACTACATATGCCAGAAGTGGTGTTAATCAAATGTCAATTCTAAAACATTCTAAAGAACTTTTAGTAAACTTGAAATCACAGAATTTTCCCCAAATCAATAGCATTAAAACCTTTTACTTTTCAACACTATACACGACCATTCCTCACGATAAATTAAAGACTAGACTTTTTGACATCATAAACAGTTGTTTCTTCAACAAAAACGGAGAACGGAAATATTCATATCTAGTGATAAGTCATTCAAAAACTTACTTTGTTAAACACCACTCTGATTCCACGCACAAGTACTCTGAAGTTGAAATAAAAAATATGCTAGAGTTCCTCATTGACAAGTTCTTCGTGGTCTTAGGTGATCAGGTCTTCCAACAGTCTGTTGGAATTCCCATGGGCACGAATTGTGCTCCTTTGTTAGCTGACCTGTTTTTATATTCATATGAAGCAGAATTTATTCAAAAACTTCTACGTGAGAAGAAAAAATCTCTCGCTGTGACCTTCAATTCGACATTTAGATATATCGATGACGTTTTGTCTATTAACAATGGTAGCTTTCATTCATATGTCGATTTGATATATCTCTGTGAGCTCGAAATAAAGGACATCACAGAGTCGTCCACTTCTGCTTCATACTTAGATATTTTATTGAAAGTAGACATTAACGGCAAACTGACAACTCAACTGTATGACAAACGGGATGATTTCAGCTTCTCCTTCGTCAACTTCCCATATTTGTGTAGCAATATTTTATTATCACCTGCATATGGTGTTTATATATCTCAACTGATTCGATATGCAAGAGCTTGTTCTGCGTATAGTCAGTTTTTAAATCGAGGTAAGCTACTGATAACCAAGTTGATGGTACAGGAATTTCAACAGTCTCGATTGAAGTCAGCATTTTGCAAATTCTATGGTCGTTATAACGATCTAGTTCGTCAATACAACCTCGCATTGGGTCAAATGCTGTCTGACGTGTTTCATACCGATTATTAAGCCGTTCTTGGCACACTAATTTTGACTGCGGATAACTCCGTTTACCTGATCAGGATATGGGGCTCACGGCGCGTGTGACCGGTCAACAGGGGATGCTTACTCCTCCTAGGCACCTGATCCCACCTCTGGTGTGTCCAGGGGTCCGTGCTTGCCCAACTATCTATTTTGTATTGCTTGTAGGAGTTATGAGATTGATCACTGTCCGTTATCTTCACCTTGCATATATATATATATATATATATATATATATATATATATATATATATAGCTAGCTCTGATTTTTAGACGAATTTGATTCCAGTGTTTGGCACTCTGTCTTTCTTTTTAGTTCTTACAAGTTTACTGTTCTTTCGGATTTACAAAATTTTGGCTTGAGCATCAATGAAGAGACATTATTTGTCGAAATGCGCATCTGATGCATCAAAATTGGTACCGTATAAGTTTTACATTATGATCCTTGGGTCGAGTCCTCTGCTGGTTGACTGTTAGTCCCTGAGGGTCTCTACAGCCCAGTAGCTAAGTATTTCGTTACTATCTTGAAAATACGGATGCATATTTAATTTCTGTGATGAAATTTAGAAATTAATTTCAAAATTAATGATTATCTCCCTCATGCATAGCTCTGGTCCCTAGATGAATTCGACTCAAATCTTTGACACTCTGTTTTTCCTTTTATTTCTTACATGTTTATTGTTATTACGGATTTTCAGAATGTTTGCTTGAGCATCACTGAAGAAACATTATTTGTCAAAATGCGCATCTGCTGCGTCAAAATTGGTACCGTGAATTTTTTAGATGACTTACATAAAAAACTACCCACTCGCTTCAAATGCCTACAATTCAGAAACTAGATGTGATATACATAACTTGCCGGTCTCCTTGAATAGATTAATGTTTGAACTACTTGCATGCGAAATTGCAAGCCACAGGTTCTTGAAATAACAGAGATATACACCACCATTCTCTCGATTTCACGTGTTTGTTTTTACTAGGACATTTCCCAGTCCAGGTCATCGGGTGGATTCTCGCCTATGACAGTAGCGAAATTCAAACTACTGTGGAAGATTTCGGACTCATCAATTAAAACTTCACATGGAATATACGCTACTTACTTCCTCATACTTTAATAAAGTTCTCTATGTTCGCCGTATCTAGGTCGCTTATTTTACAAAACATCAACTCCTGACTCTATCTGCCATTTTGAGAAACACACTAAAGACCCGAAATACCTAAAACTTTAAAGAAGGGCAAAATGGGTAAAAATAATCTAAATGAAATGAAATAAAGAAAAATAAAAAATTAAGGAAGCCAAAACTTAATGTTAAATTTCCTTCTGTAGGTGCAATATTACAAAAAATAATTTTTTGATCAATTTTATGGACATTTAGATTTTAAGTATATCGGGTATTTAGTGATCTCATTAAAATGGCAGATCTTGTCAACAGTTGATGCTGCTGGGGAAACAATGAGTCGTGTAACGTACTCAAGAAGAACAGTATTTAAGTATGAGGAAGTAAGTAGCGTATAATTGATGTAAAATTTTAATTGACAGGTCCGAAATCTTCCACATTAGTCAGAATTTCGCTGCTGTCATACTCGAGAATTCATCCGATGACCTGGACCGGTAAATGTCCTAGTAAAAATAAACACGTGAAATCAAGAGAATGATGACGCGTATCTCTGTTATTTGAAAAACATGTGGATTGAAATTTCGCATGCAAGTAGTTCAAACATTAATATATTCAAGGAGATGGGCACATTATACATATCACACGTAGTTTCTGATTTCTTAGGCATTTGAAGCGAATGGGTATTTTTTTTATCTGAGTCAGAGTTAGGCACCTTTCTATTTTATGGTATCACAGAGTTCGGGCTCAAAAACGGCTTAGTCCCTGTCAGTGTGCTTTCAACATGTCCCTCACCATTTTAATGTTGACAAAAACCCAGTGATTGAAATTTTTAATTGTTATGCAACAAGAGTTCCATGTAACATTAAACGGAACAGTGGATTTCGGAGGGAATGCCAAGACAGCACCTGGTTAAAACCAAATACTTTTTGTGCAGATGAACAGAAAATATTTTCGACACTGTTTATGAAAGTAAGATCTACTCGATTTTTCCCCATTAACAAATTCATGGTGATTTGCTAATCATTTATAAAAAGTAATTCCTTTTCGGAACTTTATGCAGATGCAAGAGAATTATTCCTTGACTTTTAATTTCACCAAGTTTTTGACTTTCGTATCGACATTAAGATCTTGCTCAAGTTAAAACTTTGGTACCAATGTGTAAAAAACCACTCAATTTCAAAACATCTGTAAGGTTTTCTTTTCCCGTGTTTTTTTTTTTACAATATCATCTCTGCCACTGTAATTACACACAAATGTACTGCTTGAAATGATTTATTTATTGATTGGGGAAATCAATATAACAAAAACATGGATTTAACAATTTAACAATTGAATGATAAATCAAAGTTAGTATTAACAGTGTTTTTCAGTTTAACGGCATTTGCTGTCAACCTCCCAGCTGTTAACGAACGGATCCACATCATTTACAGTTCGCCGTGATGATGTCATCATGTCGTCATACACTTCATTGTTGTTGGTTCCAAAAAGTCCACCTACTTTTCCGTGGTACCATCCACTTACAACGAGTTTAAGTTGATCTCTTGGAATGTTATAGTTGACGGTGAATCCACGGCCGTACACGTTAAAGGACTGCTCCTCTGAAACCACACTTAATTCTCCAGATCTGTATGGGGTGCTGATAATTTTTCCATCAACACGAAGCTGCAATATAATTTAAAGTATTGGAAATTGGTTAAGGATCTTAATTTTTTATGTCGGGGAAAGGACGAACGATACCCAATTGAAATTCCATGCAGATTAATTTAATTATTCAAAGAAATTCATACCTTTCCATTGGGGGCGATTTGTAGTTTCTGATTGGCTGTCATGATGATGAGTTGTTGTTTGTCTTTTCCGAGGAAATTCATGATGACAGAGAAATTTCCATCAGTGTAGTCTCGTGCTAGAACATATGAACATTTTCCAGAGAAAGCGTACTCCTCACCATCGAAGGTTGTGACGCGGTTGCCATTCAAAGTAGCAACAGCTGAAATAGAACGATGATATTAATTCAGAACTGAATATATACCAATTACAACAATGAAATAACAAATTAATTCCAGAAGATATACATGTATTACGAAGACATTTCAGTACCTCTGAATGGTGGAATCCAGTTAGAAACATCAGAATCGGGAATGTACTCCGACAGAGATCCCCATTTGTTGGAATATTTTGGGACATAGGAGTGTAATCGATTGACATACTTGGTGACTGATATTTTAGGAAGTTCCCTCAAAGACGGCATAGCTACAGGCAGGTAAGTGTCCATTTGTATTTCCCCTGATTTTGGGTTGAAAACAGTAATCCTAGAGTTTTGAAGGTTGGAAATGGAATTCTAAGTATCCGGGATCCAAACTGTTAAAAGTCTTATTTTATTAAGCCGACTGTTGGATAATCTCTCATTCTACGTATATACTGAAAGAAGATTAACACAAGCTTTGGCGCCAAACTAAAAAAACGCCATTCCCATTCTTGCGTTATCGTGAAGTCTTATGATGGAGGATAATTCTTCTCATGTAAAATCACTCGGGTAGCTATGGAAATCCTTGTTTCAAAACAGATTAAAACTTGCAAACTGCACGAGTGGATACAGTACCTGTAAAATTTCTACGACAACTTCTGCAATATGATGCCTGATATTCGTTAGTCAACATATACAGAATGACTAAGCCTCCAATGTATAGCCAAAACGGGAATGGCTCTTTCAAGTCTGGCGACAAAGCGTGTGCTGATCTTCCTTCGCTATCTATGTACCTGACAGTCAGCTTAATAAAGCTTATATTTTTAACACTTTTGATTTCGGATACTTAGATCACTTGGGTAGAAAAAGACTAATCAGGAACAAAAGGTCAACCAGATAGAAATCATCATCAGGTACGAGCATTTCTGGTCTAATATTTTTTAAAATACCTCATTACAAATTCAGAAAAGAGATGGATTAAATTGATATACATGTACGTATACCATGTTTTATTTTCTTCATACGTTTATTGCATGTTTTCCATATGTTTATCTAACGTTTTGTTTCATATCTTTAACAAATGCATCTGGGATAATTACGATAGAGATACAATCAATGTGACACTTGTTTTCAATCTCGACCCGATTAGACCTCTCTCGTGTCATTATCCAGCCTGACACAGGTACAATTATGAAACTTGTCTGGGCCCAGTTACGAATTAAATCCGCTTGGTTGTTATAAGTCTGGACTTCTATTTAAGTTTAATATCCTTATTTTTCTTTTCTACATATGCTACATCTAGAATTTTCTTCGACGTTTTCCCCTTTCTTTTAACCATGTCCATTCCCAGCAGCAGTGAGTTACCAGATTCCTAGGTAAGTTTATAAGGTCTTTGTGTTCGTACTACAAACTTTATCTTTTGAGGAAATGACTCCCTTGGCTGAAACAACAACTCCTGAATTTCTTAACCCGATAATCATTTTTATCGCATTTTCGCATTAAGTTCTTCCTTTACTTCGCAATAATTTCCTGCCTCTTTTACTTGGGGTAAATTACAAAGTGTCCTCTAAACCATCATGATATGATTCAATATATCAAATCGATAACGATATATGACGTGTAAGTTTTCTAAATAGTTTTTTTTAAATTCTGCACTGAATACATTAAATTGAGCTTTTTAACCACTTGTCATTTGTCTATCCCTTTGTAAATTGTTCATATTTTCATCTACTAAGGATATTTTTATCCACTGGGGATATTTTCACCAAACCAAATGTACGTGTTGTCCACATTTATGTTCAGGTGGTCCATGCATGTTTTGCCTAAATTTTATCATGTTTTGGCTTTCTAAATGTTCAACAGAAATAGAGAATGATTGTTGTGAATAGAAATTAAAACATACAAAAATGTGTTTGTAAGATGTGTATAAGAAATACCGGGAAGTATGCATGTTTGACATAGCAGGAGGTTGGCCATGTGGTCTCTCTACCTGTAACTTGGCTATGTATTTGAAGTAGAAGTAGAAAATATAAACAAGGGTGACTTGAGGTAATCCATACAGATGTGGCCGTCAGACGGGTTCGATTGCCGGTGAATACAAAGCTCAGTAGATTCGGGTGTCCGGATTCGAATCCAGGTCTGATCCGTGGCATTTTCTCCCCTCCTCGTACGCACTGAAACGTCCGTTCAGTCAGGACACCTTTCTGTAAAATTATATAACATTTCCCAGGACACTTAGTTAAAACAAGATGACCTAAGGTCACTCCTATATTGAATTTTGGGTTACCTCAAGATATCATTCTGTGATGTGAAATTATGCAATATACACAATAGTATTTTGTTTTAAAACACGAGTGCCCTATACAATGAAATTTCCCCAGGAATCATTTATGATGTGTAGTTATACAATATTCTACCACGATTATTGCAAAGATCAAAGGAAATATCATAAATTATACAATTTACACAATTTTAGAATATTTCCATATATATATATATATATATATATATATATATATATATATATATAATATTATATTATATTATATTATATTATATTTGACGAGCCAAGGGTAAGCTTTGTTTACCTAGAGTTATTTAAGGAATGTTGCCGGTGTCACCCGACCATTGATGTCAAGCATAACAGAACTGCATAAAAGGCCAATATAATGAACAGTAATCAATCTCATAATTCCTATAAAGGCGAAGATAATGAACAATGATCAATCTCATAACTCCTATAAAGGCGAAGATAACGTACAGTGATCAATCTCATAACTCCTATAAGCAATACAAATCAGAACGTTATGCAAACACGGACCCCTGGATATACTAGAGGTAGGATCAGGTGACTAGGATGAGTAAGCATTCACTGTCGACCGGTCACACCCGCTGTGAACCCTATATCTTGATTAGGTAAACGGAGTTATCCGTAGTCAAAATCAGTGTGCCAAGAACGGTCTAACAATCGATATGAAACACGTCAGACAGCGTTTGATTCATTGATATGTTATATTATATTATCCTTTTTGTTGTATCTGAAATATATGGTGACATATTTCTGTCATCACTTGTCAGATAATCATGTCGACTAATTAAATAACAAAATCAATTTGTCAAATTTTCATGTCAACTAGTCAGATAATTTTCTGCATTTTCTCCTTTTTTCAAATGATGATGAGTTTAAAAAGTAAAATGCATTCACGATCAAAATGTGCCATCCACTTAATAAGGGTCTGAAAAGCTGACAAAAATGTTCTTGCACATCAAGATAATGATCTTTTTGTCGACTTGTCAGATGATTGTGTTGACTTATCGGATATTAAGACAGAAAATAGATGTCACCTAATGGCATTAGCAGAGTAGAATTAAAAGATAATGAGAGAGTTTGAACGAGAATAGTTTTCCGACATAATGACATAATCTAGTGTCAAGTCGACATGATCAAATGTTAAGTTGACGTAATTATCTGACAAGTCAGCATGATTATCTGTCAAGTGATGGCAGATGAGATGTGAATGAAATCAATACTAAACGTTAGGTACCATGGCAGATGCACAAGGTAAGATATTGTTGACTAAAATACTACCAGTAATTGCAGCATCTTAAGCCTATATATACTAGCGGAAAAAAAGAAACTGTGCATTATTTAATACATTGTATATGAAAAAATAATAAAAAATAAAAATGAACAAATTTTAATTTTTGTAATACTGTTAACAAATGTAATCATTACAACATTTGATAATCCATTAATGTTAACGTCTAATAACGTCAATTTCAGTACATTCAAACACTGTTTTCGAATTTGAATTAACAAAGTTGAAAACGCGTGTGACCACCATTTGCATTCACGCATGCTTGACAACGGCGTCTTATTGATGCCACTACAGTGTTCAGAAATGCTTGAGGGATGTTGTTCCATATGATGGTTAAAACTTGGTCTAAATCAACCAATGTCACTGGCGGAATTGGTAAACGGCGTAGATGTCGTTCCATTTTATCCCAGACGTGCTTGATCGGCGATAAATCGGGGGAAACAGCTGGCCAAGGCAAGACATCGACATTCTGTTGAACAAAAAAGTCCCTGACTACACGTGCAACACGTGGTCTTGCATTGTCTTGCTGCAGAGTGATGTGATTTTGCTGTCTCTGTATGAAGGGTATCACATGGCGCTGAATAATTTCGTCTCGATAGCGTACGCCGGTGAGATTTCCATTGACAATTTGTAGAGGGGTCCTTCCACGTGCTGTTATTCCACCCCACACCATAACGCTACATTCACCGAATTATCGACGTTGCACAACACAAGCGTCCTGGTACTGCTCCCCAACGCGACGATACACTCTACAACGAAATCTACAAATGAAATCTAAATTCATCAGTGAACAAAATATTGGCCCAGTCCTGAATTCTGAATCGCAGATGTCGTCTGCACCACGCTAGTCTAGCGATACGATGACGTTGAAGCAGTATTGGGCGCACCACTGGACATCTTGGTCTTATGTTGTGCTCTCGCAGACGATTACGAACAGTTTGTGGACTGATTGGTCGAAGTCCAGGGATGCTACGAGCAGTCAAACTTGTTGTCTGCAAACGATTTCTCAGGTGCACAAGTCTAATGTGGTTGTCCTGTCGACGCAACCTCACAAGAACACGCCCAGAACGTGGTCGATCCCGAGTGTCACCAGATTGTTGCAAGCGTCTCCATAATGACTGGATGGTGTTCCGATGAACTCCAAAGTGTCTTGCTACGATATTTTGTGCCATGCCAGCTTGAAGCATCCCAACAGCATGGTTGGTTTTCGCTGAGTAGTGGCATGACAGAAGGGTAAATTTTGAAAAACTAAAGTGCTTTCCTTAACGAATAGTGTCCAAACAAACCTTTTACACTTCTTACTCCAGTAAAACTCGTGCGTACGAACACTTTAATAAACAACATGTGTTCGCTAATCATGAAAAAGTCCGTGCATCTGAGTCGGGTACTATCCGATATTGTTAAAAAACATCATCTTTATCGATTGTTTAGATTTTATAAATATAAACAATAAATGTAGAAAAATTATACTAAATTTTATAATGCAGTTTCTTTTTCCGCTAGTATATATGTGGGGTGAACTGTTAACGGTATTCAATTTTAGCAATCTCAAAACCCTCGATAATAATGCCAAAATTAAATCCTCGCTAAGAATTCTGTTTATACGGTAATATGCCTCATATATTATCATTTACGTTTCAGGTTTAACATACATGGCTTGACTTGCTCTGGACAACTGTATGATGCCTATTGTGGACGGTCAATATTGGTCTGGATGCTAGAAATGTCGCTTAGTGGAGGGATCATGGGTTTGATTCCCGGTTCAACCATATATTCTATCCTGGTCACGGTACCATTTGTAGTCGGGAATGGGAAAGGGTGGGACGAAATCACTGCATTACTAACCGAGGGCTCTGATGAATGAGTTATCCATAGACCATCAATTCTACTACACATGCATATTAACGTAAACTTGATCCAGCAGTACATACCATTTCCAGATACGGAAATAGTATTTACTATCTATTTTACAAATAAAAAAGTAATTTTATTGAAATATTATGAACACTAGTTTTGAAATGAACTAAAGAATGCAGAATATATATTGTTATTGCACTAAAGCTGCATTTCAAGTATATTCATGAAGGGCGGCGGGGCATAGCAAGGTTTCCTCCAGAAGTACACCAAATATCCATTGGTCATCATTTATCGTGATTTATTGTGTTACCTATTATTGACGACGTTTTATCTATTAACAATGCTAATTTTAAATAAATATAAATATATATAGATACATTTACGGCAAACTAACAACTCATCTTTATGGTAAATGGGATGATTTCAGCTTCTCAATCGTCAACTTCCTATATTTATGTTGCAATATTCCATTATAACCTGCATACCTCTCAACTGATTCGATACGCAAGAGCTTGTTCTGCGTATGATCAGCTTTTAAACCAAGGTAGACTACTGAAAAACAAATTGATTGTGCAGGGGTACCAACAGTCACGTTTAAAGTCAGCATTTTGCAAATTCTCTGGTCGTGATAACAATCTAGTTAGCCAAATTGATACAACCTATCATTTGATCAAATGCTGACCGACGTGTTTTATACCGATTGTTAGGCCGTTCTTGGCACACTAATTTCGCCTACGGATAACTCCGCTTACCTGATCAAGATATAGGGCTCACGGCGGGTGGAACCGATCGACAGGGATGTTTACTCCTCCTAGGCACCTGATCCCACCTCTGGTATATCCAGGGATCCGTGTTTGCCTAACTCTCTATTTTGTATTGCTTATAGGAGTTGGTCACCTTTCATCCATTGGTCATCATTCACTGTGAGGTATTGTATTATACATTGGCTATCATTTTCCGTGAGGTATTGTCTTACGTAATACACATTGGTCATCATTCACCGTGAGACAGGGTGAGACACTGTTCGTTATCTTCACCTTTCATATTACCATATTACCATTATTGTCATAAGTTACCGTGACGTATTGCGTTGTACATATAAAGTCATCCAAACCCTCCAACCCTCAACAATGTTTAACTGGTAATAGATGAATATGTAGTAGAAATTGTGGACTTTCAGTATTGACCTATCTAGCTAAGTGATCAGAAAGTAAAGAACAGTACAAAGAAACTGCAAAGGAGACACATAATCCAAGAATAAGCCAATCTTGCCGAGGCAACTCCGATACTATGGCATCAAGATGCGCTGCATTGGGAATGCCCCTTAATTATCATTGACGTGACGCCAGACTTCTATGGTTGCAACGACACAGTTCAGATGTATTTCCTATGCTAAGATGGTGTCCTGTACTCTTCTCTGACCAGTCAAAATTCACACTTTTCCGCCAAGAGAGCATGTGTGGAATGTGTGAGATCATTCGAACGTTCCCAAATCCACCAGATTCTCTACCCACTTTGCGTTAAACAAAACAAAAATAGCAGTGGATACCTATAACACCGTGTAATGAAGTCTATAATTAGCAGTGGATACCTATAACATGCCGTGTAACGAAGTCTATAATTAGCAGTGGATACCTATAACAGACCGTGTAATGAAGTCTATAATTAGCAGTGGATACCTATAACACCGTGTAACGAAATCTATAATTATCAGTGGATACCTATAACAGACCGTGTAATGAAGTCTATAATTAGCAGTGTATACCTATAACACCGTGTAACGAAGTCTATAATTAACAGTGAATACCTATAACACACCGTGTGTTACACCCCAAATCGTCGCCCGTCCCAAATCGTCGCCAGAGACGATTTGGGCAACACCTCACACCCCAAATTGTCGTCCCCCTTGCTGCAATTACATGTATTTGGAAACTTCGTTGACATACAGACTGCCCTTGTTTGTTAAGTCCTTCTCCTCTCCCCCTCTTTCTTCTTTTGTGGTCCAGCTAAAATCGCAAAAGGTTCTCTAGACCCTATAAGCAAAACATTCTAATCTACTTTGACTTTTACCTGTTCTGTTGTATAATCTTTTAAAAAGATTTATCATTATGATGTAAAACTTATACGGTACCAATTTTGATGCACCAGATGCGCATTTCGACAAATAATGTCTCTTCAGTGATGCTCAACCGAAATGTTTGAAATCCGAAATAACAATGAAGTTTTAGAGCTATTATAGCGAAAAACAGCGTACCAAAAAAAGTGGAGTCAAATTCGTCTAAAGATAAGAGGTATGCATGAGGGGGATAATACTTAATTTTGAAATGAATTTCTAAATTTTATAACAGCAATTAAATATGCATCCGTATTTTCAAGCTAGTATCGAAGTACTTAGCTACTGGGCTGTAGAGACCCTCGGGGACTAATGAACACAGTATTTGTTATTGTTGCTTTGGTTGGTCGTGGTGTTGTTGCTATTGAAAGAGTTGTATTTTTGGTGGTGTAGGTGGTTGTGTTATTGTTGTCTATGATTTTTTTTCGTCCAGTCCGAGAGAGAGAGAGAGAGAGAGAGAGAGAGAGAGAGAGAGAGAGAGAGAGAGAGAGAGAGATGTCCGACGATAGACCATTTTGTCTTTTGTTGTAGAGTCATCCTGCTGATCATGGGGTTGTTAGATTTTGTGAACCGCAGCAGATTTGTTAGTGACATCAGATTGTATTAGATTACGCCTGTTAGCTCTCATTCCAGAGTTATCATTTTTAGGGAGGCATGTCAGAGGGTGACTTGTAACCCACATGCAAAATTTTAGCCAAATAAGTCGACAAACATCAGAGATATGAGTGCGGACAGACAGACAAACAGACCAAGTGAAACTTATGTACCCCCATGTAAGAGGGGATACAATAAAATAACCTTTGTATAATCTATCCTAAAAACGTCAATAAAATATTGGCGGGCGATGATTTAGGACGGGCGACTATTTGGGATGTACAATAGTACATCCTAAATCGTCATCCCTAATGATAGTGCAATTTTGTCCCAAATCGTCGATTTGGGAAGTCGGGCGACGATTTGAAATGGGGCGACGATTTGGGGTGTACCACCGTGTAACGAAGATTCATCGACTTCAAGTCTATTTTCAACTAAATTTAAGGAACTTTATATAAATATATACACGTTTTGTACAGTTGTATCGTTGACATAGCATTAAAAATATAAAGATAAACATTTATATATGAGCACTTGCATCTGCAATTGTAAGAAAAATAACACAAATGAATATTCAATGGTTGTTCAAGAACGGGATAAAGCATGGGGTGGGTAGTGTGCTAAGTTGGGGGTATTGTTCTAATGAACGGGGATAAGGATTGTTTATTGTTGGGTAAAAATAATTTTAATTCTTCTTTCTAATTTGTATTGAATATATATAATGAAATAGGGAGGGACTAAATAGGATATAACTGCTGCCCGATCCCATTCATTTATTTGTGAATAAAATATTGTTTCAATCAAATCAAATATTGGAATTCTTCGTCTTACAGCAAATTGCAGTTAAGTGAATAATGAAACAGTAGCGTGTGTGTTTCCTAAAGAGCATATTCTCATGAAAACAGTGACCAATCTCAAAACTCCCTATTCTTTATAAGGAATACAAATTAAAGAGTTGGAAAACCCCGGAACCCCGGACACACCAGGTGCCTTGGAGGACAGGTCACACCCGCTGTGAGCCCTATATCTTGATCAGATAAACGGAATTATCCGTAGTCAAATGCAGTGTGCCAAGAACGGCCTAACACTCGGTATGATACATGCAAGACAGCATTTGGCCTTATGGTAGGTTGTATTGGCAAATTAGATCATTATTACGTCAAATTGAACTTTCCATTCGTTTTAATCAACTTTGTTTTTAATCGGCTTAATAAAGCCATGGTTTTTAACAACTTTATAGTTGCGTTCAACTCATTTTAGCCGCCCTATTATCCCTATGTGACCTTATATTGTATATAGGTACACTGGAATTTCTCCGTAGTCTTATAATTGGCATGCAACATGCACCGTATATTTCAGTTTTCACTTGTGAAAAAACTGGAATTGGTCCATTATTCATTCATTAGCTACATGGCAGTTTTAGTGTTTTCCTGAATTTTGAGTGTGCGTCAGCGGTTCTTACCTTCCAGACTCCTGGCCACTTTGGAAATGGAAATGGTGAATAGAACAGTGTTACAAAAGGTACTTGACCTCGGGAAGAGTCTTTACAAAGCAAAAGTAGATATTGTATCTGCTTTGAAATTTTCGGATTACTATGATTCATATGCGATTCCGTTCGTTGTGTACGTGACTCCTTACATCTGGATCTTGTCATTGATTGTTATCATCGTGGTTTTTGTTACTTTCAAACGAGCCAAATTATTTGGAGTCACCCAAAAACTAATTTTTGCCGCCTTAATGATAGATATGTTTTTCACACTCTTAACAGGGGTGAGAGACGGTCTTTTGGATTGGTTAGACATGAATTATGTATTCATTGAATACGAAATCTGCAGACCTTTCGTGGTTTCGTTTCGATTACAGGGAGTTCTTCATAACTCGTCTCTCTTGCTGAAATCGCGATGAGAACATTATTGCTCTTTGCTTATCCAATGCAAGCATATTTTCTTCACCTAAAGAAATTGGCAATAGTAATTCTACTTGTCCATGTTGTGATTTGTGTTTACTTTCTGTCCACTCCGATATTATTTTAAAAAAATCCCTGTAACCACAGTGCAAAACTTCAAGCAAGGGAAACCACTGAAAATTATCCGGGCCTGTGTGTTTCTCAGTGATAAAGGATATCTCAATTTTCTGCTTTCCTATAACAATACCACATCTTTGGCACATTTCCTATATTTCATAATCGGTATTATTATTCCTTATGTTAATACAATTATATTATTGGTACTTATGAGAAAACAAATCAAGGTTGTCTCGATTTTGACTGGCCATGAAAGAAAGCCCGTGAAATACTTGCAATTAATGAAAGTTTCTCTACTCCTAGGGATATCCTTTGTTGTTCAACAAATACCTCAGGCAATACTTCAAGCTTTAATTTTGTAATCTGATTTCCCTTTCCACTAAACATTTTCATTCGCTTTCATCCATTGTCTTGGCCCTATCCTTTGCTATTGGGAAACCTGTCGACCTGATAATGTATTCCATGCAAAGTGAAGCATTCAGGTTCAAGTTGGCTGAATTGAAATGTCGAATCAGATTTATAAATGAGTGAAGTTGGATTCAAAATAAGATTTAGTAGTAAAGCTACTAATTGCCAGCTATAATCAAAGACAAAGGTAATATCAAAATTAAACAAGATATTTTTATCCATCCCCCCGATGAGAGACGATACCACCTTTCATTGCATACTTTCGCATCAATGCATTGTGACAGTTATAAGAATGGCGACTAAACCTGATTTTATAGCAAAGAATGTGCGCTGCGTCTACAAGAACCTGGGCATGCCACTGAATAAAAAACTGCAAAGTGTGTAGACGGCTGTAAAGGATAACCCGATATCCACAGATCCATGCTAGCTCTGTTGCCTAAACTATTGGTAAACCAAAGCTGTGAAGAGTTGACTTGCTTACCTTAGGACAATACCATGTGAACTGAACTAATGCACATGTGACTAATTATATGTTTAATTATTTTTCAATTATTTTTTTGTGGTCCTTACCTGTAACCCTAGTTTATATATGTATATATTTGTTTGTAGCTCGTGTACCAGTGATCTGGTTTTGAGTGAATCAATAAATTGAATTATTCCTGACAGATTTCATGAAAGATAATATCACGTTAATTACATGAGTCGAGCAGGTTTAGTCGAAGATCTGGAATACGATGAAAAGATCATGTTTGAGGAGACATTCTATTTGACAATTACTGTTGATTTGATTTAGACTAGAAACCCCCTTTTGATCCACCATTGTATGTGTGTTAAGAAATTATTGGTCTGTTAATAGGACAATCACCTGTCTGCAGGAAATTGATTGATTGATTAAATATTATTTAACGGGACGGGACGGCACCTGATCCCACCCCTGGTGTATCCAGGGATCCGTGTTTGCCCAACTCTCTTTTTTGTATTGCTTATAGGATCCCCAACGGGACGAGATTGAAAAGCAACAGGAAAGGAAGCTAATGGAACTGAGTGTGATAATTACCAAGAGCAATTTGTCTGGGGGCGGATCAAACGATAGAACATCAGCAATTATACAGGGATGAATAAATTGTATCTATTTGTTATGGCCGTTCTTGGCTCGAGAATATTTCACTCATATGGAGACGTCACCACTGCCGGTGAAGGGCTGCAAAATTTAGGCCTATGTTCGGCGCTTATGGCCATTGAGCAGGGATGGGTCTTTATCGTGTCACACCTGCTGTGACACGGGGCCTCGGTTTTTGCGGTCTCATCCGAAGGACCGCCTCATCTGGTCGCCTCTCACGACAAGCAAGGGGTACTGAGAATCTATTCTAACCCGGATCCCCAACGGGACGAGATTGAAAAGCAACAGGAAAGGAAGCTAATGGAACTGAGTGTGATAATTACCAAGAGCAATTTGTCCGGGGGCGGATCAAACGATAGAACATCAGCAATTATACAGGGATGAATAAATTGTATCTATTTGTTATGGCCGATCTTGGCCCACTATTTTGACTACGGATAACTCCGTTTACCTGATCAGGATATAGGGCTCATGGTGGGTGTGACCGGTCGACAGGGATGCTTACTCCTCCTAGGCACCTGATCCCACCCCTGGTGTATCCAGGGGTCCGTGTTTGCCCAACTCTCTTTTTTGTATTGCTTATAGGAGTTATGAGATTGATCACTGTTCGTTATCTTCACCTTTCACCTATCTCTGACTGACAATGGTTTATTCTCATAAACTGACATAATGTATAGTGTAGAGATATATTACACTAATATAGTTAAATAAATGTGTGCGCGAGAAAAAAAC
This sequence comes from Ostrea edulis, assembly GCF_947568905.1. NCBI lineage: Eukaryota > Metazoa > Mollusca > Bivalvia > Ostreida > Ostreidae > Ostrea > Ostrea edulis. Next base: position 30,143,069 of record NC_079168.1, read on the forward strand.
TTAAATACAATATCTGATAATGAGTTAACCAGGAAAGCTAACTCTTTATATAAATTTGCACAATTTTATCAATATGTTTATTTCTTGGGCTAAGAATCTGTTCAAACCTATACACATTTGGGTGTAAATGGAAGTGCTTTGAAACATAGGATTGATCGGATCTCTGTTCCTTATCTTCACCTTTCATATGATAATCTAGAATGCAATGTAAATCGATCAATACAATTAAACAAATAGTAGCACTCATCACCAATTCCATTTTTCAAACATATCTTACGAATTCTATCTTCTCTTGGTACATTACGAATAGGTGAAAATAACGAACAGTGATAAATCGCATAATTCCTGAAAGGAATACAAAATAGAGAGTTGGGCAAATGTGGATCCCTGGATAAACCAAAGGTGGGATCAGGTGCGTAAGAGGAGTAACGCATTACACTTAGTGAATAAACATCGGGTTCGGTATCATCGAAGACCCCTATTCCGGGGACTGAAATTCTGGGGATAGGTATTAGTGGTTCTCTCCCACCACTATGAAGAAATGGTGATGTTACTCTCTCTAGTTACGGAGATCCGACCCTCCAAGTTTTGTGCATAATGCATTACACTAAGCGAATAAACATCGGGTTCGGAATCATTGAAGACTCCTACCCCGGGGGCTGAAATTTTAGGATAAGGTATTAGTGGTCCTCTCCCACCACTATGAAGAAATGGTAATGTTATTCTCTCTAGTTACGGAGATCGGATCCTCCAATTTTTATGCATAATGCATTACAGTAAGTGAATAAACATCGGGTTCGGAATCATCGAAGACTCTTACCCCGGGAACTGAAATTTTGGGGGTAAGGTATAAGTCGTCCAGTGCCACCACTGTGAAGAAATGGTGTTCGTACTCTCTCTAGATACTTAGATTCTCCCGTTCACTTTTTCTGCATAACCCATTACACTAAGTGAATAAACATCGGATTCGGAATCATCAAAGACTCCTACCCCAGATACTGAAATTTTGGTGGTAGGCTATTAGTGGTCTTCTCCCACCACTATGAAGAAATGGTGATGGTACTCTCTAGTTACGGAGATCCGCCCCTTCAATTTTTATGCATAATGCATTACACCAAGTGAATAAACATCGGGTTCGGAATCATCGAAGACCCCTACCCCGGGGACTGAAATTTTGGGGGTAGGGTATTAGTGGTCCTTTCCTACCACTATAACAAAAATGATGATGTTACTCTCTCTTGTTACTAGTTCCAAAATCTAATTGCCCCACACACCTACATGTAACATCTTTATCTTTTGCTGAAGGAATATCATCGCTAATGTGTACAACATCAAATTCAAAGACGCCGAAATTCACGACGTGAAGGAATACTTGTTATATAATATGCCACATAGACTTGAGCTATCATTAATATTCTAAATTAAATAAACAAACCGATAAACAAATCATAAATATCGTACTAAGACCAACGGAAAATGATATCAATATGAATTATTCCTATGACAAAGAATTTGAAAATGAACAAAAATTAAATTGGAACACGAAATCGCCTCCTTCAAACAATTTAAAATTGCCCACGGAAAATATATCTTTATAGTTTAGATAATCAAGCTTTTAATAGTATTTTGCAAGGAAATGTACTGTACATTATATCTAAAGAATAAAAATTTATATTTCATGTATTACGGAGGGCTTTCCGAGGCCGACGCGGAAACTGCAACTTCAAAGGCACCGACTATCGTGTAGGCCTACGCTTTGTCTTTCAGTCTTGAGCGTCCCGTGTTCTTAGGGAAATGCCTGCGGCCCATACTTTATCTAACTCAAATGAACGAAATGTAATTAAATGTTATTTTCGTCAGCTCTAGAAACTTTTCTTGATTACATTAAGAAGTCTTCATATTTCACCCTTACAGTTTTTCATCCTCCCAGTACAATTGTAATGTTCCAAGTATTCTTGTTAAAAAATGTAACATCAATTTGGATGAATCATCTATTGCATCATCGTCGCTAACCACGCGTTATTGTTTCATTCTAATTGTGAAATAGAATTAGATAATAACCCATGGTTTGCGACAATGCCAGTGCATGAACATTATTTTTGTTGCTTTTCGATAAAAGTCATCTTATGAATATGTATGAATCGAGCAATGTAACATATCAGTAATTGGGGATTATCTTTGCATATATAGCACAAAATGTTATTGAAAAGGTTTCTAAAACTGTTTACAATCATACACATTTAAATTTCATAATAAAAACAAGTCAAATTTCTTGACTTTCTGTATCCTAGGATCCCCGTGTATATACAGGAACGCCCACGGCAGTGGCAGCATAAGACAGTGGCTATAAATGGCCACCGTCTAAAAAGCAAGTTTCGATTATCCTCACAGGACTTAAAGATCGAAACTGGGAGATATGTTAAGTTAACAAGGGGAAGTAGAAAATGTGATTTAAATGAATTAGATGAAATTGAATACGAGTTTCACCTTTAAGGCTTTGTGTATTGTACCCTGTTGATAATCATAAGTCATCTTTATTTCTAGTTATATATATTGTCTGATTACACAAATTAATCTAATAAACGCTTTTTAACCCCTTTTTCTCCTCGGGACATCGCAGCTAATTGAGATATTAATAAAAGAACCGGACTAAGATGAAAACATTAAATCCGCATTCGAGTAAGGGCTGGTATTTATTATCAATATTTATAATATTGATATATCACTTCGTTACAAACTCAAAATAATCTAATAGCAATGTTGATGTATTTCATAGAAGTTAAATGTAATGTAATTTACATATGATATCGTGAAAAGATCAATAAAATTGATATTGCGTGGAAAGTGTTAGCCGTAAGTTAATAAGACAGGTATAGACTGTCTGATTGAATTACGTTGTCTAGTTCTTGCTGCACGGAGACCACTCCCCTAAAAAGCCATAATCTTATTACTTGATATATATTTTGCTAAATCTTTTCTTGATTTTAAATTTGAAAGATGTTTATGTATATACATGTACCTCTTGCAGTAAACCTGTGTACACAATTTTGCACTAGAAAATTTGCGCCATTGTATTAGAAAGCTGTAATGACGAATCGTTATGATGAGCAGCCTACAACCAATAAAATAACCTGAAAAAACAACAAGGATATGGTTCATACATTTTGATTTTCAATATTGGTGGGGGAAAACTTCGACACCCAATAACGTTAAAGAATTTGACCATGTTCATGTGTGTGTATCTGTATTATAATTGATTTTGATTAATTTAAGAAGGGGTGGTGGCAAACCTTTGTCAACCAATCAAGTAAAACGGGGTTAACAATTTACTTTTCATCGTTAAATCATGATATGTGCACTTCTGCATTTGAATAATTAATTTAGACGATCATTAATCTTAATAACAACTCTCGTTTAATGTCATTAATTAGTAAAACCGTGTATATTGATTAACAATCATGCTACTAGTTACAATTTAGTATTTACCTTACACACTTTTGATAATATTTAATTAATTTAGACGATCATTAATCTTGATAGCAACTCTCATTTAATGTCATTAATTAGTAAAACCGTGTATATTGATTAACAATCACGCTACTAGTTACAATTTAGTATTTACCTTACACACTTTTGATAATATTGAAGAGAAAATTTCAAATAGGTTACAAAATGCTACATGTTGATATAGAATATTCCATAGAGAGGACAGCCGATATATTCAACAAGAAATGTAAATAGTCTTTTTTAAAATTTATTTATTTACGTATTATTATTTATAATACTTTATAAATATATCAATTATAATCAAACTTCCTTCAAAACATTTGCCTGGCTATTCATAATACGGGTTCAAACTGTCACCTTGTTCCGGTTTTATTTTTACACTCTTCGTGTCGGATCAACCATCGAAGCGATGTCCCATAGAAAGAAGGACGAGTATTCATATAACAAGTGGAACATTTTTGTTATGATATCAAACAATATGCAAAGCAAAATCAACAGCCAAAAAAAACACATTATAAACTTTATTTTTATTATCAACAAGTCGAAAACAAAAACCGAAAATGCGTTTTGTTCGTAAAATTTTCGGGACTACTTTTACACCCTAAAGAATAAATAAAAGCCATTTATTAAATAATTAGGCAATTTTCATACACCAAATTCACAATGAAGACACTTTGTGATTGTCTTAAAACATATGTAGTAAGATATTTAAAGAAAAAGTAACATAAAACGATAAATCGGCGAATATCAATATGGGACATCGCGGGACATATGTCCCGGACTACATTTACACCCACCCCTTCAGTGGTCGTTACTGTATATACACCATATACACGGGGGCCTTAGTGGGAGAATTTAGCGGGCCAAAAATCATGAAAATGGATTTGTTTTTATTATCAAAATTATCAGTGCATGATTGTAAAAAGTTTTTGAAAAGCTTTTTCGATAAAAGTGTGTGCAATATACGCGAAGAGAATCTTCATAAATGTGCACAAGATAACGGCGCTGTAACCAATAGTCGGCGCTTTTGAAGTTCCAGTTTCTCCGCCAGCCTTAAATCTTAAAGCCTTCCATGTAAGATGACGTGTCCACCGAATGTCCTGGTGTGTTTTCACTGCATCAACCACAGAATAAAAATAATTCTATGGATATAATGCACAGTACATTTTTTCTTCAAAATACCATTATAATATTGATTATTTAAAGCATAAAGATCTATTTTCCATGAGCCAATGTGAACTGTTCGAATGGATGCTTTCTTGTTTCAACTTTAATTTTTTTCTAATTTTCAAATCATTTGTATTTTGTGTAGTAATTTATATTGATAAAAATTGCCGTTAGTCTTTGTACGATAGTTATGATTTGTTTGTTGGTTTGTCTATTTAATTGAGAGTATCAAGAACGATGTTTGAATAAATACTCCAACTTACCAAGTCCAACAGATCAAGTCCACATGACCTAGTTTTGAAACAATTATCCCTTCGTCTCGTGAATTTCGATGTCTTTGATACTGTACGCATTACGCAAAGCGACGAGTTTCCTCCAGCCAAAAAGTTATAATCTTAAAATATTTTTATGTAAGTTGCGTGGATAGTTCAAATCAAAATAGAAACAATTTGTCAACGTTGATAACGGCGACAATTGCTTTGTGCTAGCATCAAATCGCAGTAATTCAAATAAAGTTAGCATGAATCACCAAAATAAAGAACTGTGTTCGTGAGTTCGACAGTACATTCATTTTATTTTAGTGTAGAAACAACCTCTCGAACTTTTCCAAACTCTCACTTGTGAATTGAAATAGATAGCTACAATAGATTTTGTTTGTGTTTTTCGAGAAATCTTGTAATAACCATACCACACGAGAGATTGAGATTGATCACTGTTCGTTATCTTCATCTTTCACGCTACAGAATTTCAGTTTGTTTTAAACATTTTCCCCATAAAGCCATGACCAACTTCTCAAGCAGCATGTGTCAGCTGATTGTCAGATGGAGCACGTGGATCTCGTATAAAAAATCGAGAAAACTTTAGTTGTCATTTGCTGAATAGATAGATTAAACAATTTTGCTGTCTCATCCGTGAATTCAATTGATAACTGTAAAATACCTTTCCATACAACTTAGTTCATTAATATTCAACGAGACATGTAAATAAGAATTTAAAGAACTCATTGTGCAGAATTAATCACGCTAACTTTCTATAAGCATTAATCTTCTGTATCATTTGTGCACAAAATCGAAGACCTTAAAAATAAAGATATGAATTTCTGGACAACGGAAATTGTATTCCGTTCGTCAAGATAAATGATATGAAAAAGCTTTGTAGATGCGTACATCGAACGTTTACCGACAATTTAGTTTACTATGAAGTCACTAATTAATCACAATTTAATTAACATACACTTCTTTCTGCGAATTAAATAGATAAAAGTATACAATTAGAATTGACAATAATTGTTTGTTTTTCAAGGACCGATCTTCAATTTTTCTACAAGTACATAGAGGAATATCGATGATGTTACAAATGGAATAAATGTTTAATATACAATTGTGCTGAAGTTTTGTATGGTCATTACAAGACTTGGTACACTACAGGAGTTGGTACACAAAAGTTATTAGATTTACATTTAGGTAAATGCAATTTAAAATATTTCTTATGTTGTAATTTCAGCAGGAAATATATCTTTATGATAGCTTGGAGTCAAATTCTGGTCCACTTTATACATTGTTTTGATTAGCCCCCTACCGACGAAGTCGAAGGGGACTTTAGGTTTGCGCTCCGTCTGTCCGTCCGTCAGTCCAATTTTCCGCACTTTTTTCTCTGTTATTTCAGATATTTATTTGATATTTGGTACGTTACTTTGCCATAACAAGTTACAGATTAAGCTTGAATTTTGTCTTGGTCCGTTGATTTTTCTTTAAGTTATGGCCCTTGGACTTAGAAAAATAGCATGAATTATCAGTTTTCCGGACTTTTTTTGGTTGTGCTTGCAGATGTTCATTTGATATTTGGTACATTGCTTTGCCATTACAAGTTACAGATCATGTTCGAATTTCGTCTTGGTCCGTTGATTTTTCATTAAGTTATGGGTCTTGGACTTAGAAAAATTGCATGAATTGTTAGTTTACATCCAAGTTTCTTATCTCTGTAGATAAGAGTAGTACACTCATTAAAAACTTCTAGCAAAGTAATACAACAATATAGCTAAATCATCACCTACATGCCACAGTTTATTGATTTGGTTAAAGACCCAAACCTAATTATAAATTTGTCTTTTTCCCTGGTCTAGTCTCTACTCGAATAGTAGTTGATTTCCAACCATTCCTATCCTGGTTCACCAATTTTCCTTTTTACCATAACCTGCATAATGAACTTTGAATATTGTTGTGGTACAGTAATTTTTGCAACCGGTAGGGGACTATGTATTGCCATGCAATACCCTCAGAATGCTTGTTCATGTTGTTTTCGCCTAATTTGAAGCTGACCCCAACCTTGTTTCCATACAAATTGATTCTCTCGATGCTGATAAAGTTCACCCTCTAACTAACTTGCTGTAGTTAGTTGAAATGCTTCTAGCTAGTTTTGTATATTCCTTTTGAATTTTACATTCTTTAAAATACGCAATTAGTTGAATGTTGTTTTACGTCCCACCCGAGATTGTTGCACTGGAGATGTCATCATTGCCAAAGACGGGCTGTAAAATTTAGGCCTACATGCTCGGCGCTTATTGCCTTTGGGCAGGGAGGGATCTTTATCGTGCCACACCTGATGTAGGGCTCACGGCGGGTGTTATCGGTCGACAGGGGATACTTACTCCTCCTAGGCACCTGATCCCACCCCTGGTGTGTCCAGGGATCCGTGTTTGCCCAACTCTCTATTTTGTATTGCTTATAGGAGTTATGATGTTGATCGGTGTTCGTTATCTTCGCCTTTCACCTGCTGTGACTTGGGGCCTCGGTATTTGCGATATCATCCGAAGGACCGCCCCCTTTAAACATCACCTCTTACAACAATCAAGGGGTACTTATGACCTATTCTAACCAGGATTCTCACGGGACCCTATACTCTGATCCAGTTTACTCTATATATCCTTTTGAAAACTCTAACATTCTATTGGTTTGAGAATTAGTGATTAAGAATTCAAAGACTTTAAACAATTATTGAATGAAAGTTGAAGATAACGAAGAGTAATCAATCTCATAACTCCTATTCATAAGCAATACAAAATAGAGAGTTGGGAAAACATGGACTCTGGACACACCAGATGTGGTAGCAGGTGCTCGGGAGGAGTAAACATCCCCTGTCGACCGGTCACATCCACCGTGAACCATATATCTTGATCAGGTAAACGGAGTTATCCGTAGTCTACATCAGTGTGCCAAGAACAATCGGTATGAAACACGTCAGATCGCATTTTACCCAATGAAAGGTTATAATGGCAAACGCGATCGTTATAACGACCATAACATTTTCGAAATGGTGATTTTAAAGGAGACTGTTGAAACCCCTGCACCATCAACTTGTTAGTAGCCTGCCTCGATTTAAAAACTGACCATACGCAGAACAAGCTCTTGCTTATCGAATCAGTTGAGAGATATAAACACCATATGCAGGTGATAATGGAATATTGCTACATAAATATGGGAAATTGACGATAGAGAAGTTGAAATCATCCCATTTGTCACAAAATAGAGTTGCAAGTTTGCCGTTAATATCTACTTTCAATAAAATATCTAAGTAAGAAGCAGAAGAGCAGGTGTCTTTTATGTGGAGTTGACTGGGATATATCGAATCGACATATGAATGAAAATCATTATTGTTAATACATAAAACGTCGTCGATATATCTAAATGTCGAATGGAAGGCTACAGCAAGAGATTTTGTTTTATCACGTAGAAGTGTTTGAATAACTCCTGCTTCATAAGAATATAAAAACAGGTCAGCTAACAAAGAAACACAATTCGTGCCGATGGGAATTCCAATAGACTGTTGGAAGACATGATCATCATAGACCACGAAGATGTTTTCAATGAAGAACTCATAATTTTTATTTCAACTTATAGAGTACCTGTGAGTGGAATTAGAGTGGTGTTTAACAAGGTAACTTTTTGGATGACTGATTACTAGCTATTAATATTTCCCTGTTCTATTTTTATTGCAGAAGCAACTGTCTATGGTGTAAAAAAGTGTAGTCTTTAATTTATCTTGAGGAATGGTCGTGTAAAGTGTTGGAAAGTCATACGTTTTGATGTTGTTGCTTTGAGAAAAGTATTGCGATTTCAATTTTACCAAACGTTCTTTAGAATCCATATTTGATTTACACCACTTCTGGCATATGTAGTCGCACAGTGCGTTTGTAGTTTCTCCTTAACAGCTGTTGATATTTTTGTGATGAACAAAGATAGAGACTTGGTAGAACACTTATTGAATCCAGCAATTTATCTTTGTAAGGGTTTTATGAAGTTTAGGAATCCAGTATAGGTACGGTAACTCATATTCATCCGACCTATTGACTGGGATGTTAAATGTGTCTAAACCTGAAGCATGGTTTTGATGAATTTCGTCTTTTGGAAGGGCAGTTGGAGTATAAGTACGATTACTAAAAGTGGAATTAATGCCAAGTTCGTTTAAAATACAGTTGTAATAATGAACCTTACAAAGACAATGTTCTTACAAGCTTTGTTAGCTGGAACTAAAATATATTCCTCATGTAACTTACACGTATCTAATTCTTTTATCGCTTCTGGTTTACTGAACACAGAAGGATAGATGGTTGATCACTGTTCGTTATCGTCACCTTTCATGGTACGTACTTTTGTTTTAATATGTCTAATGCGGGATTTTGATATTCCTCTTATATTTTGTAATCCATTCTGACAATGTATCAAGTTATTTATTATATTTAGCCCATCACCTGGCATAATCTTCGACAGAATTCATAATAGAGATGAAGTTCTGTCGCCAATTAAAAGACCGAGGCTCTCTGTATTTAGGACCTCTTAGAATAAGTCATTTGAGGTCCTCATTTTTAACTATATCAACATCACCAGTAATAACATGTCCAGCTGGACTCTAGTTGAAAGAAGACGAAGAACGAGAACACGTAGGTGGATTAAGTATAAGATTGTCTATATCTAGGCACTGCAAAGTTTGTTTATAATTAAAACGTTTGAATGCAATAGTAGAAGTATATTTGTAGGAAATACTGGGTGTAGACTTGAACTTGAAATAAGTTGGAATAACACTTCATGTGAAATACATTAAACACATGGAAACTTTCCCGATGTTGTTTGAGAACTTGATCATTCAATTTTAAGATTACATGACCGTGGACTATTTAAAGATAAGAATAACTAATAATCTAGAATTTAAAATTATATATGAGAGCAAACAGGATAAATATTTACAGAAAGTCAGGAACACACACGACGGTAATGGAGTCAAAATATTGTGAGAACTTGAATATTCCGTTACCTTTAAGATTATTTACTTTTTAGTAGTTTTGAGGTTTGCATTACTTTACTCTAGAAAAATTATATTCTATTAACAGATTAAGAATTACTGAAAAATTTGACAACTTTTGAACATTATGAGAACTATTTGCAAATGTATGAACATGAGAAATATTTTAATGGTTAAAATAGATGGAAAGGAGACGGTACACTAAGGGTCAATTTTGGCCTCTTTTCAGAAGTTGGTAATTATATGCCCTAATACTATATAAGGTGTGTACTTTCTTTATATAGTAACGGTATCCGTGTATTACAGTGTACGTATATTTTTGTGATATGAAGTAGCAAAGTTGGCATGTTTTGCGAGTGCAGGATTTAACGTTGCGTCTTTGATCTGTGTCTGATGGCGTTTTCTCAATTCGTATACAGAAAAAAATAGTTCAATATACCTTGTTAATTAAAATGTTTTGGATAATTTGTAAAGTTATTGACACACACAAAATTCTTTTCAATAACATTATAGAAATATCATAATCAAACACTATTTACAATTAACGTGTATTTGAATGACTTCGATAGTTAAAAGTGTGTCATCTTCTACTTTATTTTTCTTGATTTTACTAGGCCAAATTCATATGCTAAGCGTACCTTCTCCTTATTTGAACATACATGTATGAGATCTTTTGAGTTCTTTATTGGGATTAGATTACTGAAATGTCATATGACTGAGAAATTGGCACACTGTTTTTCCCTATAATAGCTCTAAAACTTCATTGTTATTTCGGATTTCAAACATTTCGGTTGAGCATCACTGAAGAGGCATTATTTGTCGAAATGCGCATCTGGTGCATCAAAATTGGTACCGTATAAGTTTTACATTATGACCCCTGGGTCGAGGCCTCTGCTGGTGGACTGTTAGTCCCCGAGGGTCTCTACAGCCCAGTAGCTAAGTACTTCGTTACTAGCATGAAAATACGGATGTATATTTAATTACTGTTATAAAATTTAGAAATCCATTTCAAAATTAAGGATTATGTCCCTCACGCATAGCTCTTATCCTTAGACGAATTTGACTCCACTTTTTTGGCACACTGTTTTTCCCTATAATAGCTCTAAAACTTCATTGTTATTTCGGATTTCAAACATTTCGGTTGAGCATCACTGAAGAGACATTATTTGTCGAAATGCGCATCTGGTGCATCAAAATTGGTACCGTATAAGTTTTACAATTACAAGAATATTTGAGATAAGTTGAATTTTTTAAAAACAGGAACAAAGACGACTAAGACACTCTAGCTGAGTCAAGATATCTTCTGAAAACTCGAGAATTCCATTAATGACTTTTCAAGGTGTAAGATTTTATGATTCAAAATTTTACTACTTCAGCAATAAGAATATATGAAAATTTTTTGTTGTTTACTATTAATCAAAATTTGAGAACTATTTCAAACATATGAGACATATTTGAGACATCAGTTGAGAACGTAACAACAATTCACTTTGGAATAACATGACAGAGTGTGAGAACAATCTGAAGATTAAAAATTCACGTAAGAATGTTTTGAACCCATGATAAATAACTCATTTGAAATAGCTTTTGAAAAACAGTATATAGGCCTAAATGTGATATTCTTTTTTCCATTCCATACATATCGGTATACAGTAAAATCCTGCTTATCAGGTAATTAGATCTTGAAACAAAAAGATTTTTATCTTGACTTGTTAATATTTAAGTTTTGAAAGCCACAGCATGCTAAAATCACATGGGTGTTTCAAAACGGAAAGGCCATAGACTCTAATGCCATTCTCCATTTTATATTCTCAAAGTTCTGAAAATTCCCTATAAGCTCAAGAGGAACACAGTGCATCTACTTTTTGAACTTCGCAGGTAATTATTATTAAATGGATTTTGATGCATATCTTGGACACTTTTGAGCCTATGATAATCAAAAGTTGTCAGTTGATGGATCATGGGACCTTGAACTGCGTCATGTGAAAAGTATGTCACCATGACCTACTTTCTGAATTTTCTGGCTAATCATTTATGAATACATTTTAGGTTGTTATTTCAGATACCGAGAGGTTTAGAATCATCAAACCTTGTAAGTTGATGCGTCTAGAGGCCTCAAAACATATTTATTAAAAAACGTAGGTCACAGTGATCTACTTTTTGAATTTTGCAGACATTAAAATTTCACATTTTCAAATTTAGATGCATATTTTGGACACTATGAAAGCTAGGATCATCAAACTTTGTCAGTTGATTCATCTTGAGTCTTCATACTTTGTTGACCAAAAAGCCTCCGAGTATTTGACTAAGCTATCCGAGTAAAGTTGACATCCCTAATGCCCAGTTTTTTGTAACTAAGAGAAAAGTATATCAAGAATTACTATCCCCCAAAGACCAAGTGTCTTCAAGTTGATACGGTTATGTAGTACAAATACCAAAGAATTAACTAACTGAGGCAAACATTTGTTGGTTTTTTTGTAGAAAATAAATTACGATTACAATTTTCACGAAATCAATGATATGTGATGTTCTTACACCGGGTATACTATTGTACTATATATCTATACTTTGTATATGTAATGTCTGAAATGTTACATCTCACGGAATGTAGGAACTAAACTATAAATCACATTTGGAGTTTGCATAAAATTCATTAATCGTAGATGGTAATGACAATCAGGTCATATGTAGAATTGGATTTTAAACCTAACTTCACAAACTCCAGACATATACATGTAGGTTGGTTATTTATAAGTCAGACAGACTTTGTCACCAGGTAAAAGGATATAAAAATAACATTAGGTAGAAGAGATTGGTTGATTAGTAAGCGGTTCGTTTAAGATCAAAGTATAACAATCCTTCATATTCATAGGGCTGAACTACTTCTGATTCAATCTTCCGCGTTCCATCCCTACCACTTAAATGACACCATTAGATACGCACTTCCGGTGTCTTTAGAGGTATATATATAAACTATATATATATACATGTAGGGTTTCAGTGTTGACAGATCAGTTATCAAGCAGCTGATTGTTTGTGTTATTTGAAAAAGCAACTCTTTGTTGAGTAAAGAGATGCAATAGAAAATACTATCAAATAAACGGGATGATAAACGAAACCAAACAAAATTCATCATTCAGCGGACTGAATAACACCGGAGACGAAACATATTACTACGGTTCTGACGGGGACGATGGGACCGGGAACTATTACCAACCTCTGGAATACTACTCGGAATTTTACGCTCAAAAATACGAGTATGTTGAAGACTGGGAAATTCCGATACGAGGCTATGTAACATTTTTCGTAGCCCTTGTTACTATACTAACAAACATTTTGCTGATCTCAGTTTTCATCTTCCGAAGTTCCCGTTCTCCTACCACTGTTGTTCTGACGTCCCTGGCGATTTCGGATTCCATCATATGTATGACACGGCTACCGGAGGCAATCTATTTCAATATGGCTAAAAACTACCAGAATCTCTACGTCACATATCGATGGTGCAAAGCGAGTCATGTATTGTATATTATTTACCAGATTTTTAGAATGACATCGAATTGGTGTACTGCTCTTCTTGGCACACAGCGTCTGCTGGCTGTAGCATTGCCTTTCAAATACAACAGAATATGCAGCAACCGGGCAACAATTATAGAAATTGCTGTGATTGTTACTGTTTCGTTCCTGCTTAATCTCTATGAAGCCTTTGGTATCTACATTGCCGAGCTTCCAATCTATACGAACTACTATTACAATGAATCGCTGCCGTCCAGTTGCGTTAGACATGTGTCACGTGGTTTAATCAATGCATTTGGCGATTCTAAAAAGTCAAACTTGATATTCTATATATTTTCTGGACTACTTTATCGCGTACTTCCAGTTGCCGTTCTCCTGTTCACGACCGTGATGTTGTTGTACTTTCTGTATACGCGACAGAAAATAGGACCTGTTGCAACGCAGAAAAAAGCACAAATACAGAGAATCACCGCTCTGATTTGCATTATTCTGGTGATTTTTCTAATCGCTGAGATCCAGGACGGCATAGCATATTTCATATATGCAGATGAGCTTTCTCGCGACGTAAAAAGAGGAATATTATCTAAGGAAGACGATATTAAATGGGACACTATTTCTTCTCTCTTGTCCTTATTGAGTTATGCGTGCAACTTCTGGATATTTTTCTTCATGAGTCAGCAGTTTCGCTCGGCGCTTTTGGATGTGTTTCGGTCTGGACTCCGGAAAGCCAACATCTATTTAGTTTTGGAAGCCTCTGAGGATAAAAGTGACTCCAACGCACGAAGCACTAGTGTCACGAGTAGAAACGATAGAAATACGGTGGTTTAATTATTCTAGAAATCTTTTACAACATTCATCACAGTGAATTGTACTTGTGCAATGATAAAGCCTTCAAGTTGATTGATTGTCCTTAACGTTACGATATTGCTTACTCCAATAACAGAATTAAACTTATTTTACAATTTGTTCAAGAGAAGATGTATTACATGGTTATCAAAGCACACCCTAAGGAAATAGATTTTCAAATATGAATTCTACCACGAGCTACATGTAATACATATTTAAACAAACATGGCGATGCACATATGCAGATATAGTATACCCTACTCTTTCACCTTAAACATTTTTTGTCAGCAAAAACAAGTAAGCCTAGCCCGTGTCGGAAACTGCTATAACGTCACAGTGACGGAATACGGAACGTTCTGGATGTGTCGGAATGACTGATTTGATGACGTGTATACACCGCGGTCACGTAAAGTAAGCAATTGTAGGGCAATGTTGACATCGATACAAATGGTGTTTCGCTAGTAGACGGTCCGTAAAGAGCTATGCGCAGTCCCACGATGACGATCCAAGTCACTATTGGTGCTTAGTGCCTGGGTGTAAATTAGATAGAAAGAAAAAGGCGCATTTAGACGTATCTCGAAAGTCCCGTATTCGTGGCTATATTGGTAAACGATCGGCTGTATATTTCTGAGAATCACGGAAACTTATAAATAGATTTTACACGTAACCCATTGGTTAATGTTTTCGGAATATGCTTGTAATGGTGATCAATACATGTAGCTGTAGCCATTTCTAAGAG
The DNA here is from genome assembly GCF_947568905.1 of Ostrea edulis. NCBI lineage: Eukaryota > Metazoa > Mollusca > Bivalvia > Ostreida > Ostreidae > Ostrea > Ostrea edulis. Next base: position 30,158,136 of record NC_079168.1, read on the forward strand.
TAATCTGAGTTGAAACTGACGTGGAATGTCACTTGAGGGTAATGCTATTTTTTTTTTTAATATTGGATGATAGAAAACTTCATAAAAATGTCTGAGGAGGAAACAATAGAACATCTTTTGAGGGAATGTGATTGCTTACAACTATATTTTAGTAGAATTTGAATACCTTTTGGAATTCCAATATTAGCAATCACAAAGAAATCCTTTATTTTAGCTTGTATTGAAAACAATAGTGATATACAAAACACTATCATTTTATGGCTGAAGTGTTATGTTTATACTGTAAAGTGCACCAAGAAACCTTTATACTTATCTATGGCTTGAGTGAATTCATGTGCTATATGTGTACAAAAACAATAAAATTTAAAAAAAAAAAAAAACATGTCGATTTCTGTATACAGTGTATCAATACCTGTTGACAAATCATGTTCCGTATTGTTTGTTTATTGATTTACTTTTCTTACTCACATAGACGAGGGCGTATAAACAATTCTCTAAACTCTTCAGAAGGTGTACAAAGTCTATCTCTAAAATTCTTCACCCTGGAAGTCTCCTAATCCTAAATAACATTACTGGTAACCAATTTGGATCCACTGACGATAGCGGATCAAAAACATCTGAATTTGAGTCGATTCTGATCATGAAAACATAGAAAGCTCAGGCAGGTTTGATCAGCATTGGCGGGATCCGAGCAGCTCAGTAGGTACATGGTAAAGTGTCTGCCAAGTTCAAACCCTGATTTTGTTAGTTGTGTTGTCTTCTTGTATTAATCCCATGGGGATCCGGTTTACAATAGGTCCTCAGTTCCCCTTGCTTGTCGTAGGAGGCGACTAAATGGGGCGGTCCTTCGGATGAGACTACAAAAACAGAGGTCCCGTGTCACAACATGTGTGGCGCGATCAAGTCCGTCCCTGCTCAAAGGCCGTAAGTGCCGAGCGTAGGCCTAATCAGTAGCAGTATCAATATTGTTTACATGTTTGGTTGTCAACAAAAATATTGGTTTCCAAGGAGAAATGACCTAATAATAAATAATTGAGTTTCAAAAACTTCAAATTCCAATACTCGGTAAACTACGGAAGCCTATAAGGGTCAAGTTAATAAAAATTATATGTCGAATAAACGACATAATATGTTGAATAAACGACATAACTATGTTGAATAAACGACTTAATATGTCGAATAAACGACATAACTTTGTCGAATAAACGACTTAAAAAGATTGAATATCTATAATAAAAAATGTTTATTACTTTTTTCTTCCTGAAATAAATGTGTCCTTATCCGTCTAACTTTTGCTCAGTGTGTTAGTCAATAAAAGGAAACTACCACTTCATTTGTCTATTGCACTATCTTTTAAGGAAAGTCCGTGCTTTTACGTATCCGGTTTTAAATTTTAAACACCGACTAGAAAGTTCCAGTTATAACTTCTTTGTCTGATGTTTGTAGTTTACGAGAACTGTACGAGTCAAATTTAGCATTCAAATGTGAATCTTAGATATATTTACCATAAATTATTATAGTATCAAGTCCTCACTAGCTCCAATGGTACAAAGCAATGTAATATCTACATTGATCTCTAAAAGGCTCATAGCTTGCAATCTAAGCCTGAACAAGTTAAAAATCATACATAGGCGTGACCCTCACAGTGGAATTCAAACTGTTTTTAGTGAGTTTGTGTTTGGTTCAAAGAAACCCAGAATTATAAATCCTCAGAAAATCATCAGCAAAGTTGTTGAATATTTGAACTCTTCTTCACAAGTACTTTCAAGAAACAAAATTATTTGTACATGAGCTGTAGTTGCTAGAATCTACACATATGTTATATTATAGTTATTTTTTCTATAAGTATGAGATAGCATGTAGGTATTTTTAAGTATGATATGATTGATAGCCAAACAAAAAAGGAATAACACACACACCAAAAAAAAAATGTGAGAAAAAGGAAGGGGAGGGGGTGCGCCCCCCCCCCCATCTCCCTCACTGTGTTCTAATTGTCTGGTAGGACAAAATTTTCAGTATGTTTTACATATATATATATTCTCATATTCTGTTAATCTTGATTTTAAGATTGTATTTGCTGTTACAATTTACTATTTTCAAAGTGTGAAAAGAATAATTGTAAAACTTAAATTCAAAAATGGGGGTTTGCGTATTCAAGAGACCATTTTGCAAAATATCTCTGGTCAACTATGGTAAAATATGTTTTTTTGTTAACCTTAGATATAATTCTAAATATTTTTAAAGAAAAACTAGCATGTAAACAATTTAGATTTTGAGAATTTTTCAAAATTGCGATATTCTGTGATTTTTTTCTGAAGGATGTGAGCAGATTAAACAGCAATTGTGTATGTTTTCAATTGAATATCTTTAAAAATTCTCTCAATAAATGAATAGCTATTGGTTTTTATATATTATAGCTTAATATGATGTGCCTTGGTGCATATTTTTAATAAAACATGAGATCATGCATTCTTGTGTTAAAATTTGGCTTTTGCATTTGGGGGTATATATGCTCTGTAGCACATAGTATAAAAATAAACCTGCAAAGGTATGTCTAATATGGGTTTTTTAGTTAGTTTATGAGTTGGTAAAGTTATTTAAATGGGAAAAAAATTTGATTGACAGAAATTTCTAATAGGATTTACCTACCTTAAAGAGGAAAAAGTAGGTTTTCTGAAATCGAGACTCGCTGAAACACAATGGGTTGTGAAATCAGTAAACGGTGAACACAGATTAAACCGATTGTCAAGTGCAAAAGTGTCATCATTTCCAATTTAATAATTTCAATGCTATTATAATGTGCAGAAAAAGCATGTCAAATTACTTTGTGGATCCGCTAATATTTCCCACACCAAAATCAACATACAAAACACCTCCTAATTAATACATTTATTACTACTAATTAATACATATTACTACTAATTAATATATTTATTACTACAAATTAATACATTTATTACAACTGATTAATACATTTATTTCTACTAATTAATACATTTATTACTACTGATTAATAAATTTATTTCTACTAATTAATACATTTATTACTACTAATTTATACATTTCTTTCCATCTATCAGTCGTGATCACCTTGACAGCTGCTTTCAAGAATGTTCTCGGTGAGGATCTCTACATCGTAAGCGGCCCATGGTGCTGGATTAGGGGCTGTCTGGACCGGGAAAACATCATTCTTTGGATGACAGTGGGTGGGAAAGGCTGGGAGATCTTGACCTATATCGTCACAGCGTTCCTGTACATTTATCTCAAGTACTACATGATTAGGAAGGTAAGCAGTTCCTGGTTCAAGTCGAAATCTCGTTTTATTCGCGTTCAAACTTTTTACGAACGCTAAAGGAAATAACGCAAAAGTATCTAATTTGAAATGTTCTACAAATATGCACATTTTATGTATTTGAATGTCAAATATGGGTATGTAGAACTTTACGTGAACTATTATATATATATATATATATATATATATATATATATATATATAACGAAATAAATTGATTATTTTCAAGTGCCATAACTTTTTATTGCACAATTTTAAGGTAGATCTATGGACTCAATCATGAAAAAATTGTTTTTATAAGATAAGATATAATAATAATATGCGGCATATATATTCCAGTAATAGACAAACATTGGAAAATATACATGTTAACATGCTATTTTCATTGTTATTGCTTCTCAAAACTAAGCACCCCATCCACATATAATCAGCATTAATGAAAATGTACCCCTCCTTCTTATTTTCTTAATAATTATTATTTTCCCCAAACAAATGGGCTGTAATAAGCAACATAGACTATATACCCATTATTCAATGATATGTAATCGTTTATTTTATTAAATATGAATAACTAGTTTCATAATGTACACTTTGTGAGCCTAAACATGTTAAAAGAAATACTGTTGAAAATACCAATTGATGTCAATATTGGGTCTTTTCCCCCAATTTTTTATGGACTAAACCTTGAATAAATTGTTTTAATTTAAAGATTATTATCACAGAAAAAGGATTTGACTAAGAAAATCATATGTTGTCATATCATTTTAAAAGCTATAAGCTCTACAACAAGTACCCCCCCCCCCTCCAAAAAAAATCTTGAATTATACATTATCATATTTGCATACGACATGTGAAATTTGAGTATATTCATACAACCTTGGATAATAATTTTAACTATGTTAAACTATAAGTATCATAAGATACATGTGGTTTGCAATTAGATTTTACATTTTATCTGAAAAGAAAAAAACCAACAACCCTGAAATAACAAACTGAATTTGATGGTTTCGCTTATATATGATTACTGCATGTGTGTAATGTGTGTTTTATTTTATATCCTGCGACAAAGTTTTATATGAGTATATACTTGGTCATGAAATCATTTACATGTACATAAATGAGATATACGTGTATGTACATTACTTACTCCAATCTAAGTAGATGCAAACTCAACAAGGAACTAATCGCGTTATACAGATGCCGACCCAATAATTTTGAAAAAAGGAGAGGGGATGAGGAAAAAATATAAAGTGAAATAAAACAAATCATTTGCAGCCGTTCTTGAAGCTTGCGTCAATATCTGCAACATTGGAGCAGCGAACACAACTACGATATTATCTGTGGTCAATGGAGTAGCGAAGTGTGAACTTTGATTTTTACACAAGCTTACCATGTATTTGTTCACGATAATTTGGATTCAACAGCTGTGTAAGATGTTTGAATCAGCAATTATTACACTCGAATTTTTTTTTATTCACATGGAAACGTCACCATTGCCGGTGAAGGGCTGCAAAATTTTGGCCTATGTTCGACACTGACGGCCTTTGAGTAGGACTCTTTATCGTGTCACGCCTGCTGTGGCACGGGGTCTCCGGCCGTTTTTGCGGTCTCATCCGAAGGACCGCCCCATTTAGTCGCCTATTACGACAAGCAATTGCAAGGGGTACTGAGGACCTATTTTAAAGCTGACATGAATTAATAAATATGTACACCTTTCTCATCTTATCCGCCATATTTCTCTCAGGCAGCCTAATTTACTCTACCTGTATATACCCCAAATATGATTCTCACACCTGAGTGATTTTTCTAGGTGGATTCGACCAGTGTACATCTCCGATTGTAATATATAGGGAATGAGAAACAAATAAAATAACATTTTAAAACATTATGCTTTGCTCAAAATTACAAAATATTTATTGTATACCAATGCACCATTCTGGAAATTTAGATAAGTTGGACAAAAATGCAAAAAAGCTTTTCTTGCATACTTGCAAGTGCATGCAAGTATTTGCAGTTTCTTATAAAATAAATGCGGCGAACTCATTTGCCAATTACATACTGATAGAATGGAATAAGCAAAGAGCATAAAATATATTCCTTATATCAATTCTTGCAAAATAAAGGTGCATGCCATATGCATAATATGTAATGCACACGATATATTCGCCAAAAAAAAAAAATTAAACCGTATCAAATACGGGCGTCTATTCAACAGGTATCGGAGATTTGCACTTACCGAAATTATTAGATTCTCTTTATTCTGATAAATCCACGAAACAAAATGATAAACTCCATTTGTATCTCGTTAGAACTTTACAACACGTTGTCAGACTGCAACACACTTCACCCGTGCCAAACAGGGTGTTTTCAATCAGGGGAGATGTCAGAGTCGAAATTTTTTTCCTGCATTGAAAGCTTGTCTGGTCGAGGTTTTGCATTTATAGAAATCGGGAATCTTTTATCTGGTTGGATATATTGCGTGCACAATTCAAAATTTATAGATGATCATATACAAACTTGGATATACAAATAAGGGAATAATGATCAAAAAAATATATCTGTGTGAAAATGCGTGTATTACATTTGCAATCCATGATAGACAGTTGATTACAAAAAGACACATATAAAAGGAAATATATAAACGAAAATATAGTTTTATTGTCTCTTTTGGAACCACAATTATTTACGGTCTCTGTATGTCCATATTCATTGATTGAACAGGAGAGAGAGAGAGAGAGAGAGAGAGAGAGAGAGAGAGAGAGAGAGACCTACTTCGATGTACAATATATCATATCACAGAAGGAAAGAAAATTGATCACTGATATAAATGTAAGCTTACAAGCAAATTAAAAAGAAAATATTAGTTTGAACTGTGCATGTAGAAAATACTGACTTTGTATGTTAGAATAACGGGGAAAAAGTGGGGGAAGCAGATTTCCTGCCAACCCCAACCCTCTGTATACGTGCCTGAAACAACATATCAATTCGTGTTGAAAGAAAGGTGCATATCTGCATTTCATTAAATTCCAAAGGAGCTCGAATTTATGTGTTCCCCTATTAATTATTTTGTATGCAAGATTTGTTCCCAAATTTAGAATCATGCTTTCAGTCAGAACAGAAATTCATTTTGAAGTACATCGAGTTTGAATGGAAATGTTGGGTTCCTTATTTTAATTTCATCAGACTCATTAGAACCCCCTCACCCAAACTATGCAGCTTTGTTTCTATTGATATCTAAATCAGTATATGAATCAGGATATAAATTATATAATGTTTTTTCGTGATCATATAGATATTGATACTAATAATGAAAAAGGAAAATGTTTATACTCTTGCCTTTTGCATATCCTACTATAATGCATACAGTATGTTGACATTGTATCATCAAATAAAACCTCAACACGAATTTTACTGATTTATTAATACTAACATCTTATCGAATACATTTGAATTTGAAATTTCGACATACAGCGGTATGGCCATTGCGCCAGATCTACGAAATGAAAATATCTATGAATAAATTACACTCAAGCCTGAAAGTAATCATTATGACATGCTACAAAAACGTTAAAACACACATATGCTATATTCCTGCAATGCATGCATGCGATTTTTCTGAATACATGTATTTATGTATTCGTAAATGAAGTTCCTACGCTTAAAACTATCTTGGCCTTTATGCATTTTGTTTTGTGATTTTGGTTTACCATTCCTTACACTGTGTAAATGAAGGAAAACTTGGTAAAGGATACAATTCTACACCATACAATAAGTATACACGCATGTGTTACAAAGCAAAATGTACTTGTAATAACCAGACATGTATCGTCATTTTTCAGGGGGGGGGGGGGGTACAACAGGGGGAAATAATGGAAAATCGGATTCTTCAAAATTTCTTGTCATTCAAAATAGTAATTAAAAAAGATGAACGAAAACAGCAATGAAATAAAACAAAACACCCAAACAAACCAAGATGTTTTGTCCGATGTTCAAAGTTCTAAGGTGTTTTTAAAATAGTTTATTAATTTAGGAATAGGCACATATACAATATAAATACAAGACAATGAAGGGTTAAAGGGTTAAAGAGTCGTTTACTTTGACTGCCTCAATAATTTCCCCCTACACTTCATTTTCTTCAATCGTTGGGGGTGGGATGGGGTGGTTAGAGTCCTCTACTATGAGTGCCTCATATCTTCATTTTCTTAATTGGTGGTGGTGTGTCTCTTCTACTATTATATCAGAACTTTCAAGCTGGGGTCAAGTGGGGGAGGGGTTGTCACCCAATATATCTTTTATTTGCATTACAAAATAACAAAAAATGGATATTGTTATTAAAGGTGGGGGACAGACACTCTTTTCCTCTCCCCTTGATTCTATGTGCTTGATAACGATGCATAATATGATAAACTCGACTATTACATTTTGCATTAGTACAATTTGCGTCGAGTTCAACGCAGAATGTAATAAGGCAAAATGGCATATAGATATATAAGATCTCTTGGGCGCCAAATTAGCATAAAATAAAGTAATTGAAAATAACACTATTTAAAGATATGTTTAATTTTTAATTATTGCGTGCTTTAAATGAATCAAATAAATCTGTATTATCAATTCATGAGAGCAATATTGATTTACTAGTACTGTTCTCTTTTATTGAATTAGCGATATCATTTGTTTTAATAAGAGCGTGAGTATTACGAGATCGTTTGAATCCTCTCTCTCTCTCTCTCTCTCTCTCTCTCTCGGTAAATATTATACTGATACTTCCCCTGATTGAAGATAGCTGATCGGCACGGGCTAAGTGTGTCGCAGTCTGTACAATGGACAACGGTATTTACTGTTGGAATGCAAATGGAGTTTATCGTTTTGTTTCATGGATTATGCAAATAAAGGGAGTTTTACTACTACTTAAGAGTATTTTCGACAAATGTACCATAGTTTGGCGTGCTTTCTTTTGTTAAAAGTGTGGGTTATCTGTACATAACCCACACTTTTCTTCAAACCCCGCCCACATTCTCGAAAAAAACCCAAAAAAAACCACCCAACAACATCACTGTCCACTGTATGAAGTTTCTCCAGATTAAAATTGCACATATCAAACACGGATAACTGACTCAGACTAAGTTCTCCAAATACATTATAGATATTTGCACTGAATCTCACTTAAACCTTGATACAAGATAATATCGTCAATGGTCTCGTCCCAAAGACTTTCTATTTCCATATTCTCCTCAAGTCGAGAAGCTACGCTCCCTCGTGTCATTATGACCACACCCATCGGGTATCTGCACATAACCAACAATATCATATGGGGTAATTACTACGTGTACACGTACATCTGCGGTCCTTTACAGATATTACGAGTAGACCCAGGTAAATAGTCGTCCGCATTCGATGCGTTTTCATGGCGAGCATACATGTCATGTAAGTACTGTACTTATAAACATGACTCATGTTTATAAGTACAGTAGTATTTATATATTTGCCTTTTACTTGAAGTAATTGTGAATGATATAGATTGTATACCCTTTGCTTGTTCCATTTTATCAATAGATAAGAGATGAAATATTTCTCCGCGTTTTTGTATAGTTTTGACATATTTACTGCAAATGTACGCACATTCACGTGAAGAAAAGGCATTCTATATATATTTATCCAAAGCTTTTAGAATGGTTTACTACTGTACGATATGTTTATTATAATTTTGAGCAATGCGTGGTGTTCATCAATAGATGTTCCAAAACGTGATTTCATTTCTTCTTGATGTTCTATAAATTAGTATCGGAGATGTACGTGTTACCTGGCGAAGCTACTCGCACAAGTAAATCGAAGACACTGATGTGAAGTGAAGCGTAGCAAAACCCGTCCCCTTATATACCATACGAACCCTAATACATATAACAATAGAATATCCAACTAATATGGCGGATTAGCAGAGAAATATGGCGGACATATAGAATTATACTATATTTATTAATTCATGTCAGCTTTAACTCGGATCCTCTCAAAAGAAATAATATTATTAAGATGATTATTATGATGCTGGTGGAAATATGAATTGGTCCCCTCTTTCTCATCCGTCTCCCCAACTTTCTGATGCCCCCGTAATCCCAAATGTTGAACATGGATCATTGTAAAAGTTTAACACTACATGAATAGTCAATGTACCTCAGTCATGTACAATGCAATTCACAGGCATTTGGAGTATGGATATTACTACCCCCCCTTTTTTTAATGATATTTTATGTGTGGCAATAAACACTGATAATTGTTCTGAAATGTGTAAATTCCCTGTCTATCTTATCCTTCTTTCGATTCATGTAATCGTTTCACGCTTTTTGTAAGCTTTAGAGATTGACCTTCTGCCAGTACCGGTATAATAAAATACACAAGGTATGAAACAAAAATTTGTAAACAAACGGGGTCTCCGTTTCGGGGCACATTATCCAAGTAATTGCAGCGTTACCTAAGAAATTTTAGCGAGCGGCAGGTCGTGGAGATGTCATACTACAAGTCTCTTCAACTCAATACCCATCTCATCTCTTTTATTTGACACAATCTTGCGTGCATTGATTGTCCGGAAAGGCCTTTATCTCTTTCACTCGCAGTCAAAAAGGAGGTCACAGAGTACGAATTTATTGTACGCAAAGACATTGCTTAATTTCGGGATCATCCGAATGGTCTCGGGATTATTCGCGGACCAATCACACGACACGTTATAAATGACTAAAATAACATAGTGCAGAATTCTAGACTTTTGGTATACTTTATATCAATTTGAAGGTTTGCTTGAAAACGTAATAAGTAAATGGGCTTATTTTTGGGGTGTGTAACGGGATGAGCGACGCTACAATCCAAATAACAAACAAGAACAGTACTGAAGAATTATTGAAAAAAAATTATTTTCAAATAAAAGGAAGATATATAGGTAACAGTCTCACACCAATCACACACCTACCAAAAAAAAAAAAAAACTAATATTCACGATAACAGGAAAACAGTACCTATCGTATATGTATAAAAATTCAAACAAAAGAAAACCCGGGAAAATTAAATTGCCCATAGAATGGATCGTTTTGTATCACAAAAAGTCACATCAAACTGTAGATGTCACACCCAATCCCTCCAGTCCTTCCGGGCTTTATATCCAAAGCTGGGAATGGTATAGGATGTCCGAGACAATCCACGTTGATATCATCACCATCGTCACAATCATCATCACCACGATGAAGTCACCATCACGATCATCATCGTTGTCATCATCACAGATATGACGCTACAACATTGATCGATTCATAAATCGTATGATCCCGTATTATAATGGCAAAATTTCATTGGCAATTAATGAAGCTAGGAAATAGTAAATACATGTCCACTAATATAACATCGTTTTATTGAAATGGCCGTTTATAAAATGGCGGATCAAACTTCCGGTCACTTACTTCCACCCAGCCATTTAAAAGAAAAGCAACACCCGATAACAAAAATAAAATAAAGCAGAATAAGCATTCGTTTTACAGGTAGTGTATAACAGCTATGTCAAAATATCTATAGAAAACACCAATGTTATAAAAACACTCTCTCGCTTATGTTACACCTGAGAGCATATACAGGTAAGAGTCTCCAGTGAATGACGAGGTGCCAAGGTGAAAAAGTTGAAAAGTACATTTTACCACTAAATATATATACTACAAATATAATGCAAAAGATACTCACCACGGTCTGCTATCCGTGCCCAAGTCATAAGTTCCCTAACTAAAATTGAATTCTTGAACGAATGAAGATATTAGCCCGCTGTGACAATGTACCCGTCTGTCTTACATGGCGACTCTGCTGGAAATGACCCGGCCACTATTGTTCGAGCGCCACTGAGCTATTTGCGGAGAATTATGGGTAATTCAAATTTCAAGGGCGTATTCGATATGGCATACTCGTGATTGTTACAGGGAGCTCTTGTTGATTTTTTGCATACTCTCCTTCTAGTAGTTCATTTTCGGAAAAAAAATTAAGACTTACTCTATATATGTTTGCAAACACTACGGCGAAATTGATGATGCAATCTACACCCGAAAACGACAACACGCACACGTAAACAAAGGGTCACCGATTCTGGTCAGTCACCGAAATAGGGCAGTCGACGATACAACCTACCAAACAACCGTTTACCAGATTGTGATATAGGGCTCTGGGGAGGGGGTATGGCCGGTCAACAGGGAAATCTTACTCTTCCTAAGCACCATATCTCGCCTCTGGTATATCCAGGGGTCCGTGTTCGCCCTTCTCTCTTCATTTGAATTCTTTATGGTAATTATGAGATTGGTCAATGTTTGATAACTTCACCCTTTCATTCGCTGAGTACTTGCGTTAAAAGTGAAAATTGCATGGATGAAATATTGAAACTGAGGTCCTGGTGTCGTCCATTCGTTAGGTTATTAAATAACTTGCAGCAACACTAAAAATACACCCCCCTCCCTCAAATAATAAATTCTTAACAAAATGACTTGCAATCTCACCTATAAATGAGCACTTCTATCACAAGGACCCAAACATAAGTATGATGTATAAATTATTTGTCATTGAAATAAGATAATTCAAATAAAATATATATACTTAATCAACAGGAAATAGATGTATCGTTGGACAATTTGTTTACATACGACTATTTTCCCCTAAGTAACTTAGTCTAATACATGTACCAGGAAATATAATTGTGAACTTCCCACTGCAATTCTCATGACTTACGTTTTTCATTTACGGATATAAAATCAAATAATACTCTATACATTTATTTGCATAACAATTTTTAAACATATGTGTATTTCCACTTGCAAATTCTCGTTGTGTCTGTTGCAATCATAAACTGGAACTAAGTTTGAATCTAAATAAAACAAAATAGAAAAATAAAATAAAATAACGCTTCTCTTTCTCTCCGAATTAACAAAGATATTTTCTTTCATTCACAGCGTCGTAGAGAGGGCCAGCCCAACCTCCGTTATAGCCAAATCTCGTACCGTCTCCGTGATGACGACGAGAATTACGTGCTCTTGTGGTTTGTTCTTTACATCTTACGAATCTGGGGAACAGCAAGATACGTGAAATTTGTCTACGAGGCCAGTACGGGTCAAACGTCCGAGCTGGATTTTGACCAGACGGACATGGTACTCATGCACTTTCAGAGCGTTGGTGACAGCTCCCAGGCTTTTTTCAATTGTCTACTTTTTTGTGTTAAGGACAGTACGGTAAGGCATGGATTATTAACTAGGCTGTTCTGTCGACGGAACCAACTTCAAGGAAGACAACTGAATGAATACAACCAGATTTAAACAATTTTAAGCGATTTTCCTATAAATTTGGAAATCAAGAAGGACAGTACTAAATCTCTAAAATTCAAGGTTTTAACAGATCTTTTTCGAAATGAATATAATTATTATAGAAGTATGAAATATTTTCTGTGTTTCTATCATGAACTAAGTGATAATTTTGTTGTTTGAGAACAGTCTCCGCTGACGTCATGTAATTTGACTACAGGAAGTTTTTTTTCTGAACTAGTTTGGTTTCAATATTTTCCCACACTTTGCACTGGTAATCTAATTCTATGCATGCATACAATATATCTACTTAAAGAGACACTACAGCTCATTTTCCACATTTTAATAAAGTGTTTTTAAAAACACGTATTGATAAAATGATAATACTCATATCGATACTGACAATTTTGAACAATTGGATGCATTCATTTACTCTCAACTGAGCTTTGAAGATCCTCCGGAATTCAAACGTTTCTTCATGCTGACTCGGACTTTTGAATGCTTATTTACATCACGTGGTTTTGAATGACAGCAAAGGTGTTGTGTAGGACTCCCCTTCAAGGGAACCACACTCACCTTTCAAGTATAAGTTAGATTATTTCCTGCTCATTATAATAAGTAATTATATAAATCATAATTCAACAGAAACCCACCTATGTTCTTATTGACCGATGTTTTTACAACCGGTTAACACTTGTCGTGTTGAGATAAAAATAACACTTTTAAAGCAGTTCTTCGCGGCTAGTCCCAATAGCAGATTTAGGGGGGCTAGGATCCCCCTCCCCTTTTTAACCACAAATTGTGAGTGAAACTCCAATTTTTGCACCCAGAATGGCCGATTACTTTGGCTAATATTTGACTTTCACATCTCCCTTCGGAAATCCTAGATCCACCACTGAGTTACAATCGTTTCTCCTAGCTCTTTGTTTTCCAACGGTCATACTGATCCCAAGGTAAATTTTATTTCACGTATGAGTTTTGTCTCATTTTATTTTTACCTCTTTTCTCATAGAATCTTTCAAAATTCTGGATCTATCGATATCCACTGCACTACACTTTCTCTCACTTGACGACATGCTACACTGTTTACTGTCTATGCGCATGCGTCTGAAGACCGAAGGAGGAGACTCGATATTTTTTGTATAGGCCATCAAAAAGTATTAATTTTTACGTTAAAACGAGAGTTTGTAACTTTAGATAAGTGTTATTTTCGCAAAGTTCATACATTCAACAATGCAACAAAAATTGAGAAAGCCCTGAGAAAATTGTCATTTCATGATTTTTGCGCAAAATGAGCTGTAGTGTCTCTTTAATTAATATTATTTATTAATGATTTATATTGTTAATTATTATTAACAATATAATCAGTAAAATGTAAGTCCAATTATGTTTGTTCTTTGAGCTAACCTTACTGGAATCTTCCATAATCCCCCCCCCCCATTCCTATCATTGTACACAAAGAGGAATGGAGGATATGATTTGTATGGTATGGAGAATAAATGTTCCCGCACACTTTAAGGAAAACTTTTTTTGCATCAGAATTCTACTAGACAAATAGGAAATGTCCTAATTCGCTCATTGATTAGCAAGCCAGAACAATAGACATTGTAATTTGCAGTGTTTATAGTGCTAGCTTGATCCTGCATCCTTTACTTAAGTAAATATTGATTTGACATATATCACACTTCAGGTCGACTCCCCCCATCGATATCTTACAGCTACGTCACAAAAAGTCAAAGGAGGCGGATTAAAAATGTAGAACTTCTTAGTTTTTATAGTGCATTTAAAAGCTGTAGTAAAATTGAAATCACAGAACTTTTCCAAAACCACATCACCAAAACATGACTGTTCAACAATTAATATCATCATCTCTCACAGTAGACAAAAAGACATCATAGACAGCTGCTTCCGATCGTCTAACAGTTTGTTGCAGTTCCCATGGACACAGATTATGCTTCTTTATTAGCTGACATGTTTAATTTGTATTCATATGAAAGAGAATTTATCCAAAAACTTCTACATGTCTAGAAATATATTTCTGCAGCCTCTACCTCGACATTTAGATATATCAACGGCGTTTTATATATTGACAATACTCGCTTTCATTCATAAGTTGATTCGATACATCCTAATGAACTCAAAATACGTCACTTCTGTCTTACACGTCTGTTTCATAGTGGGAATCTATACTGAACATAAGCATTAACGGCAAACTAACAAGTTAGCTTTTTGACAAACGGGATGCCATCAGCTTTTCCATCATTAATTGTTTTTAATTTATGAAATAATATTCCATTATCAGCCTGTTTATGTCTCGTACAACTGTAATTGATTCGATATGCGAGAGTACGTTTTGCGTATGATCAATTTTTAAATTGAAGCAGTCTACTTTTTCTTGAGGATAGCAGTGACTATTCTTAGCCACCAAATTTCTTCATTAATTTACAGTAGCGATATGGAACATGCTCCCTTAATCTTAATACTCTTGTTTTTCTTCTGAAAAAAGGCTTTTAGATACTGCACATAAATATGCGTTATGTATGTAAGTATGTAGGTATGTATATATGGAGGTATGTATGTATGGAGGCGCGGAGTTGTGAGAGCATGTTGCTATCTAGTAAATTGAAGAAGGAGAGCCCTTCTTTTCCTCTGGGTGTAGCTGCAATAATGTAGCCCTCTCCGATTGTTTTTTTTAGGAAAGGGCTACAAATCCTTAGGATCTCTGAAATGGTGCAGATGCGGGAGTGATTCACTCCCGCAACATTTTCGATTATTCTAAACATTTGCTGACTTTCTTTATAGGTAAATAAAATGATATTCTATGTTTCTTAGTCAGTATATAAATTTACAACCTGCAACTTACGATTTGTGAGGCTCTATTCTACCGTTTTCAACAATTTCGATATATTCCAATTTCTCGATTCATATTTGTGCGCCATGTTTGATGTACTGAAAGTTTTAACTTCCGATTGTCAAGTTATTTGCATATGCCATATAAGGTAGTATTTACATCAATGGACAAGTACGAAAGAGAAAGCTATTTCGTCGGTATTAAAAAGGTTTAGATTTGATATCAAGTTCAAAATACGAACAGCAGAGTGTAAATTCTTTCTGCATACATATGATTTTCCTTTCTTTGTCGGATTGGCTCGAGTAACTACATTTTCGCGCAGATTGTCAATGTTTAGGTTTTTCAGTAGATCCACCTACGATATCTCGCGATAAAAATCATGGCGGAGCAGGCGAACAATTTTGCATGCTGTACAAGATGTTTAATGAAAAACACCTTTATTAGACATGCCCAAAAACAGAGTTGGTACTCCGTTTGGTGTAAACAACATTTGGGACTAATACACTGAGCTTATTATCGGTTATTCATAAAATTATTTTTGTTATTACGGAGATCCTATGGAATTTTAGCTCTATCCCGAAAACGTCAGAATAAAAAAAAAATCAGATATGGCTACATTACTGTGGCTGCTCTGTGTGAAGTGGTCGAAATTCCTTCATACAAACTAGTAAGTGTTAAACTAGATCGGTAAACAGAAAAAGGATTTGAAATAAAACGTGGTTTAGTTTACAAGTATGTTTCATCCCAGCTCATAGAACAATGCAAACCGTCCCCGATGCGGCTTAGTGTAGTACTAAGAATTTATCCTTCTCATAGTCATTGTGGAAATGGGAAGTTTTGTATGCAACAGCTCTAGAATATATATACATTCTATTGACACACAGAAAATTGGGTATCATGAGGGCAAGGTTACTTCAAGGTCACTGTCCTTTTTACAGCAGGCATCAGTTGTATCTATTAGTGGTTTATCACGAGTTTTGTACTAATTTGTAGCATAGGAACAATGTCGGAAAATATTTCTATCTTTTTGTAAAGCAAGACTATAATCACTGTAAAGTTCAACACGATAAACCTTATATCCTTTGATAATCCTACACAATTATCTCACGATATAGAACTCACGGACACCGCCGCGGTGGTCTAGAGGTTAGAGCGTTTGCCCCGCGTGTGGAAAACCGGGGTTCAAATCCCGGCGGCGACAGACCTAAGTCGTTAGAACAGGTAGTGACAGTTCCATCGCCAACGTTCGGCATCAGGCGTGAATGTCAAGGGTCCTCGGGGATGACCTTAAAGACGGATATTCCGTGTCACAGTAGGTGTGGTACGCTAAAGAACCCTCACTGTTCAATAGCCGTAAGCGCCGAGGGAAGGCCTAAATTTGAGGACCTTCACCGGTATTGGTGACGTCTCTATAAGAGTGAAAAATTCTCGAGTGAGACGCTTAACAAGATACGATCAATTAATAGAACTCGCGGCGGGTATGACCGGTCGACAGGGTATGCCTACTCCACCTGTTTCCACCTCTTATATATCCAGGAGTCCCTGCTTGCCTAACTCCCTATTTTGTAGTCCTTATAAGTTATCTTCACATTTCATCATTTACCTCTATTGCATATATTTTGTAAAAACCTTTTTCATATGTATTGATGTAACGAGGTAGAGAAGGACACAATAATAGATAAATGTCGGATCAAGTGAAAAAGAGAAAACTATGTTCCTACCCCCCCCCCCTTAAAAATTAAAAGGATTATATGACAACGTGGAATTATGATATTACTAGCAGTAGTGAGTTTGATATGCATTGCATTATGTTTAATTGTTTTATCAATTGAATTTGTCCCAAAAACTCAAGAAAATTAAAATCATTGCTACTACTATTACAGCTGTATTTATAGAATGCTATTGTCCTGAAAATCATTAATTAACATTTTTCTTTTCTCTCTCAATAATGAAAATTGTTAATCAATGAAAGTCTTCTGCTCACTTCTGTCATTGCTGCACTGTGGTGAATTTGCAAAATTGGTTTTAAAGCTAAATTACACTGTACAACTTTGTTGTAAAATCTAAACTATTTCATTTGGAACAATTTCATTCTTTTTGTTGTCCTTCGTGATTTCCATACATGACAAACTCGTCTAGACCTGTTAATATAGACTAACTTGTAAATAATCTGATTTAGATTCTAGTTTATGGTTTTAGGCATGTTTTCGTTGTTTGTAAGGACAGCATATTTTGTTAAACTGAAAACTTTTGTAGTTACAAATTAACATGATATCAGATAACTGTTTTACACACTGAATCACTAGTCATTTTGTTTCCAAGCGCAGAACCGAGGAGGAGCTAAGCAAGATTGACTGTTTTGACAACCACATCAGATTAAAAGTTCGTGCACACAAGGTGTCGTGATTGGTTTTGTCATGCATTGGGGAAGGGGGAAATTTTATCAAATGGAAATACAGTTCAGGGAAATACGGTATAGATGTATTTTGCCACAAAGAAACAATCTTTTTGTGTGAAAAGTGCAAAAGACACACTAAACATTACTTGATAAATATTGAAAAGTTTTTATGAAATCAATTTTTTTTTTAATAACGGGGTTTATAGTAAAAACATTTTTTATTCCCTG
Organism: Ostrea edulis; assembly: GCF_947568905.1. Lineage (NCBI taxonomy): Eukaryota > Metazoa > Mollusca > Bivalvia > Ostreida > Ostreidae > Ostrea > Ostrea edulis. Next base: position 30,176,213 of record NC_079168.1, read on the forward strand.
ATGGAATTGAAGCATGTTCATAATATATATTGTATGTACATCAATTATTTACGAATATTTATATACTTACGACAATTATGCACAGAAGAAATGGACAAGCATTGTGAACAGAAAGTATGAGTCACAAAACCTGAAACCAAAGAAGATTCAAGGATATGTTAAGAGTATTTTGAAGATGACAGATGTGCTACCTTAAACCCCTTCCCTACACTAAACTTAGGTTACACACCCCACAAACCTATCACGTTTAGGTCTCCACCTACGGAATAATCAGACGTTCACCAAAACAACAAAAGAAAACCAAAGAAACTTCATTCTACAGCAGATTTACATCCATGTTTGACCCAGCAATCCATTTCAGACTTAAATTTTGAAGTTGAGCAAAGTTTACATGTATTCAAGGAAATTGAAAACTGAAATTCCAAATACATTATCCAAGATGTATGACATAAGAACACATATTAAATGAATTATAAATTTATTATGTTAATGGCGTTACTGGCCGCGGTGAAGTAAATTGAGGCTACCAATGCATAGGGCCGCCTCGCACAAAAGTTCACACAAAAGTGACGGCCCATCAAGAGGCTCACTGTGCAATGGGTTATCGCAAATGCACAAGCGTCACGAAAACAACAAATCACAAATATGACGGCCCATCAAGAGGCTTAATGCGCATTAGTACAAACGTCACTGAATCAACAAATTCACAAAATGCGATGGCCCATCAAGAGGCTCATTGTGCAATGGGTGATCGCAAAAGCACAATCGTCACGAAAAACAAATTCAAAGCACAAACTTCATTGTGCAGTGGGTGATCGCAAAAGCACAATCGTCACGAAAAACAAATTCAAAGCACAAACTTTACAAATAATCATTCAAAATGTCAAAGGCAACAAATGTTCATACAAGTATATATATGGGAATGTATGGTGTCCATTCAGCAGGTTCATGGTAGTTTAGTCAACTGCATAACGTATTTACAGGATGACGAATCAACATACTCAAATCTAAATAGACAGTTCGAATATCACATCAGAATTTGTTTCCAGATGGTTGACACTCTTCCATTGGAGTAGGGGTGTGACGAAACACGCCACTTGCAAGGGCCATGAACATGGCTCTTCAACCGCCACCAATGGAGTGCCCACAATGGTGACGGCGGCAGCTCCCCAACTCCAATGGTCACCGCTGGCCAGTGAATACGTTGCCCTAGAGTTAGACTGGAAAGCCTATTGCATCGCAACAAGTGAAGTTTAGAAGGGCCCCCTGGAAGTTATTTAAGAACAAATCATTGCCAAGCTGAGATAAGTGAACCCCATTGGAGTCAAAGAGGGACGGTGGTTTGGCGCTGATTTGGGGTGTTTAATATAACGGCCACCCCGAACTGACAAAAACCTGATAGCTTCCCTATCCATTCTACCTCTGATCCTGTTCATTGCCCTGGTATTATTTGAAAAACGCCACGAAAACCTTGGCAATGACGAGGACCAGACGATAGAGGTGGTAGGAAACATGGCACGAATTTGTAACAAAGTAGAAATTAGAATTTGCAGTAGGCGCTCCGTTGTAGTCTGTCCCACATTGTTGGCTCCACAATGAATAATTAAGAAGGCGGGTGGATTTTCGTACCGTAATAAGGTCGTTAGTTTGGGAGCAAGGTCCTGCAGCTTCATGCCACTATAGCCCTGCCACCAAATGGAGATATTGTCCAAGTTGAGGTTGAGCCCCCCAAGTCCAGTAGCTGCAAAACTGGCCGCTCTCTTTATAATTGAAGATCCCACAATCCAAACATTTGTTACATCTAAAATTCTTGGTGTGAATTAGCTTGGGGTAGCAAATACTGGCATATAAATGAATTAAAGCCAAACAATGACAATACAAGTATATTCAACGAATATATGAATGGAACACATTGGAGCACCATCGCCCTGCTGCTTGAATAACATTACTGTGGGCCCCTTGCATAGCCAGGGTAGTAGCTGCTCCTATTCTGAACGAATGGGAGTTATAATTTGTGGTGTCAATCCCAAGGATAGTCAAACACCCGTTTAATGTTGCACAAAACTGATAACGAGTTAGAGGCTGTCCCCCAAAATGAACAAACAAGGGGCCCTTTTTCGCAGGGTGGGATTGTATATAAGCCCGCATAGAGACAAATGGGCATACTGTGGCATGGGATGCTGTAATACTGAGAATTGTACCTACACCTAACTGGTCGGTCTTTGAACGCTTAATAGTGAGTTGAATTTTGGACTGAAGCAAAATAACGTCATCGAACTGTAGTATTGATTGAGGATTGTTGCCTTTAGATAGTGCAATTTCGCCTATGCGCAAGAAAGCATGAAATGTCAATGTAAAGGCCGCGGAAAATAATTTGGTTTCATAAAGGTTGTGACATGCTGAGTGTAAAATTGAAACGATACGGTTCAAAAGCTCCAATGTAATGGGCAGTCGCGAGTCTTTACTATGCGTGCTAGTTCTTTGCATGCCCTGCAAAAGTTTTCTGATGATAAACTGACCAGTAGGGTCAATATTGTGCGAGACTTTGGTATAAAAACTAATTGCCGCAATGTACGATTGCGCTGTGGAGTGTTTGTAGCCCATTATTGACAAGTATGCAATAAACTGTGTGATGTGCGAGTCCGGTGGAGGCCAAATCTGTTGGAGATTATGTATTCTACGAAATGCCTTAAAGGCCTTGATGCCTACACTATGTGATGATTTAGTGTTGGTTGCTACCGAAGCATCTAACAACTGATGGATCTGACTTCTGAGAGCCTCTTCAGGAATTGGACTGGGATTGACCGGGGGTGTTCGTCTGCTTGTGGCGCAGCCAACTTCATGATGTCCCACTGTTTACGAGATATTGCGTCAGCAATTACATTAACTTTGCCTGGTATATGTTCGGCTTTGAACTGAATAGTGTGTTTGAGTGCCATAAGTACTAATGGTCTAATAAAATGCATTACCCTATGTGACTTAGCAGACTGTTTGTTTAGAATGTGTACCAGGGCAAGGTTGTCCACGTGAAGAATAACTTTTTTGTTTTGCAAACTGAGGCCCCATATTGTAAAGGCTAGGACGATAGGCACTAATTCCAGAAAAGTTATGTCCCTCAAAATTGGGGTGCTTAACCAACTGGTTGGCCACGATAAATGAGCCCACTGACCTTGAAAGTAACACCCACAACCCAGGTTGACAGAACCGGCACTATCTGTGAAAAGTCGCAAGGTGTCTGGAGTCGCCCATTCACTTTCAGGAAAATACACAATGCCATTAAAATTATTCAAAAATTCCAACCAAATATACAAGTCCTGACGTAGGGGCTCAGTGATTCCAATATGATGGTAATGCCTATATGTCCCTGATAATGCATTGTAAAACCGTCTTATAAAAGCCCGACTTCCAGGTATAACTCGGCTGAAGAAATTGAGCTTACCAACTAATGTCTCCAATTCTGCAAAACGGATTTTTTTGCGAGAAATCCCACTTTGTAATAGTTGTTGGAGTTCAACAATTTTGTGTACTGGTATCAGCATTTGCATCTTAACCGTATTTATATCTAACCCCAGGAAAGTGAGGTGCGTGGTAGGCTCAATGGTTTTGTCTGGGTTCAGGGGTACACCTAACTCGGCGCAAATATCTTGAAAACTATGGAACAAGGCGAGGCAGTGGTTTGAATTGTGTCGACCGGCAAATATGAAATCATCCAAGTAATGATGTACTGTGTTGAGATGCATTTTGAATTTAACGACCCATTCCAAAAAAGAGGAAAAAGTTTCAAATATTTTACATGATATTGAGCAACCAAAGGGGAGGCATTTATCAATGAAATATGCACCCTTAATATATAGTCCCAAGAGCTCAAAATCACCAGGGTATATGGGCAATAAACGGAATGCATTTTTTATGACAGCCTTTGTTAGGAGAGCTCCCTTACCTAATGTACCTATGGTCTCAACTACTGTGTCAAATTGGGTATACGAGACAGAGGTGAAAGCCGGATCTATGTTGTGATTGATACTAAAGGACGGGGGGTAAGATAAATGCATAATCATTCTCCAACCCCCATCTGACTTGGGAACAACCCCAATTGGGGATACATGTAAATTATGCATAGGTGGCCTAGGATAGGGACCTCCCATACGACCAGCTGCAACCTCACTCAAAATTTTTTCATGAAGCACTTGCTCATGATTCAAGGCCGACGATAATTTTTTTGAAAAAAGTGAAATTCGGGGCCCAGAGTATTGAAGCCTAAATACATGACAAAAACCAGCTAACAAATATTCAGCCGTAACTAGATCTGGGTAACTATCCAAATATTTCAGTAAAGAGTTAATAATTACTGGGGAAAGGCCTAGGTCCCATGTGCTTGTGTTGTGCGGGGTTTCGATTCCATGACTGTTGCGCTGGGCCTGATTTGTGGCGAAACGACTTGTTAGTGTTTGCTGTTGGTGCCCGAAAAGCATGATTGAAACTAGCATTGGATTGACTAGAGGTTATGTTGGGGTTGGTGCACGACAGCGATGGGTGTTTGCCATTGCATTTCAGGCAGCGGTGGGCATACCCACATTGCACTTTGTCACATGCACCCTTATAATTATAATCGAAGCACTTGTGAAGGGGATTAGTGCCTGGCCTATCTGGTGTGGGGGTCATATAGAGTAGCCACAGTTCACTATCTACTGTTCCCCAGTCTCGAGAAGGGTTGTGCGCCATTCTTAGACGAAACTGTTCGTCGTAGGTAGCCCACCCCATGGATTTCATAGAACCTAAGCGAATATCGTGCAAGTATTTAAACAACTGCTGTGTTCTATGTGGGTGTGCTGCCGTGTAGATGCTAGCATAAATAAGGAATGCATCAGGCCATCTCTCGATTGAAACAATTTTGTTGGAGTACTTTGGCTGCATAACGAGATTGCCCTACGAGTCAATGGTTAGAGTGGCAGCTGACTGGGTATTGACTGGATTCCTAACGAGCAGCACCGCTAAGTTGACAAATTCCCCCGCGATATTTTTTTGCTTAGTAGAATGGTCTACATGGTACCCAATGGGAAAATCAATAGAATCATGCAAGGGGGGAGAGGGAAGATGGGCATTTTGCACATTGCTAACATCAGGTGCTATAGGCCTAGGTAAGCTAGATGAGCAGGCACTTACCCCAGTATCAATTGTGTGAAATTGACTAGCTAAATTTGGAGGGTGTACAACTGGGGGAACAAAATAAGCCATACCCGGATTCTGTTCTGTGATTTCCGAGTCCGAGTTGTCCAACTGTGGGGCCTGTGAGGATGCCTGGGAGCCTCGACTTGCTGTCGTGGACTCCGTGCGTTGGTCCTGCTGTCCGCGACGTCGGGTGTCGTTGCCCGCTGCTGAAGTCAGTGGAGCAGACTGCCTTTTTCCGTGGCTCAGGTGTGGTCACCGCGGATTGATCTTGCCGCCGGCGGTGACCGCGTGTGACATGAGGTTCCGGCTGGGGCAGAGTTCTAGCTATCCGGCTGGATCTCTTGGGTTTTGTCTTAGGCATGGTTACCAGTAACAATATAGAAATTAATAATAATAATAATAATAAAATAGGAAATACAAGTTATCGGTATAGATATAATGATATTGTAGTTGGGAACGAACTAAATGTGCAGCGAGGGATGGCACGTTGGTATAACGAATTTCCCAATCCGTTCCAATCTGAATAAAATCAAGCCATCCGTACACCACTAGCAGTAAAACGTTAAAATAAATGTCTAAATAAACTAATTCAAACACATTAGTTGCATAAATGTTGATTTCAAAGGATGTTTTCAGGAGCGGATTTTGGTACGTCTTCCCGATCTAAATATAGGTTTGAAAGAGAAAGTGGCGAGAATTCTAACATCCGGGGTTGGTTTGCTCAGCCGCAAAATTTCCGGAATTGCAAACTGATACCCTTGTATAAAATTCGTATATATTAGACGAGCTACCATATGCGATATTATATTCAGATGGTAATCTGGGAAAAGTTGCCCATTTAGAAAAGACAAAAAGGAATTTGAAATCAAACTTGAAGCAAAGTCAAAGGAAATGTCTTTATATCTTATATTAACGGCAAACTAACATCTCAACTTTATGACAAACGGGATGATTTCAACTTCTCCATCGTCAACATCCCATATTTATGTAGCAATGCTGCAATATTCCATTATCACCTGCATATGGTGTTTACCTCTCTCAACTGCTTCGATACGCAATAGTTTGTTCTGTGTATGGTCAGTTTTTAAATCGAAGCCGGCTACTGACAAATGGGTTGATGGTGCAGGGGTTCTAACAGTCTCGTTTAAAATCAGCATTTCGCAAATTCTATGGTCGTTATAATTAGTATATATACTACTACTGGTCAGTTTTCGGGCAGTGCGAAGTTCGTTACAAGCAACGAAGGTCGCTTTTGTATTTCTGTGCCTTGTACCATAGTTTGGTGTGCTTTCTTTTGTTAAAAGTGTGGGTTATCTGTACATAACCCACACTTTCCTTCAAACTCCGCCCACATTCTCGAGAGAAAAAACAACAACATCACTGTCCACTGTATGAAGTTCCTCCAGATCAAAATTGCACATATCAAACACAGAAACTGACTCAGACTCCAAATACAATATAGATATTCGCACTGAATCTCACTTAAACCTTGATACAAATTAATATCCTCAATGGTCTCGTCCCAAAGACTTTCTATTTCCATATTCTCCTCAAGTCGAGAAACACGTGTACGTAGAAATATAAAAGACCCAGTCATGTGATAAGAACGCGTTTGAGAGATAAACTTGTTTAGCGGACAGAGTGAATCAGACTTGTGTTTCTTTTATGGTTTCGCATCTTACAATTCTTTTTTTTTTTCTCTCTCTTATGTTTCACCATTTTTTTTAATCTATTGTATATACATGTAAATGGTTTTCCAGCCAATTTAGTCAAAATATGTATTAGAATGAAGGATATCAAATAGGATTTTCAAAAGAGTAACTACAATCATCAGTTGAATATATTGATAAATTTTTAAACAGAAAAATGCACGAATATGGGTTCTTAGAATTTTATTTGAATTTTTAAATTTCAATTCTTTAAAGCCAATACCGGTACTAAAAGTCGGAGAATGCGTGTAAATGTTAAATAAAAATATGGTGTACAAAGTTTAATGTAAAGGCATACAATTGGCATCATATTGTAAACAGGCGACCGCGCTTCCGAAAGCTATAACAAAATATAATGAATAATTGTAAACTATGGTACAAGTCACTTACCCCAAATAATATTGTTCATTATGTGCAGATACCCGATGGGCGTGGTCATAATGACACTCGGGAGCTACGCTCCCTCGTGTCATTATGACCACACCCATCGGGTATCTGCACATAACCAACAATATCATATGGGATAACTACTACTTAGCCTTGAATATAATGTCGTCAGACAACGAGACAAATAACACGAGCTGAAGGATATGGAAAAACCACGAGCTAGGTCCAATATCATGGGTGAAGATTTCGACGTTGTAATTTTGACCCCATGTTCAAATTGAGATTTCAGTGATGCATTTAAATTCTAAGAAGGAAGCTCTCCTACCGGAATATACTTTTATGCATAGCAACAAATCATATTTGGAACACTGTTAAAATATAAGTTGTTTCCGACATTGCTGATAGTAGTGAGAATGCCGCCAAAATTTTCTCGGCTATACCAAGAGCCACCGCAGCTAAAATAGAAAATCCGGCGCATTCGATGGTTTCTCCAATCAGCAGCTATTTATCAGAAATGCCAAGTTCGAATTTCGACAAGAGTATTCTTTAAGAGCATTTCCACCGAGTTATAGGAAACCTCTGCCATTCCTGCAGGCTCTCGGTTCATTTTGTCAGGTTTTGTCTGTACACCGAGCAGATGCAAGCCATGCGTCAATACACAATCAACTTTGGAACCGTTCCAACTCAACATATCAGCAAACCACAGCAAGTCAGCAGTGAAGTTGAGTACTTTAATTTGAATAATGAAAATTGCAGAGCTGAATTTACTGCTACATGTAAAATTTATACGGTACCAATTTTGATGCACCCGCTGCGCATTTCGACAAATAATGTCTCTTCAGTGATGCTCAACCGAAATGTTTGAAATCCGAAATAACAATGAAGTTTTAGAGCTATTATAGGGAAAAACAGTGTGCCAAAATGTGGAGTCAAACCTATCGTAACCATCAATCATTGATATACAATTGTTGAAATTTTGGAAAACGTAAAGCTGATTTCTACATAGTCAACGTTGTTACTTTTGGTTATAACTTTACACGGTAAAGTACTTTTATTAAATAACAAATACAGAATTTTTTGAAAGGGCTATCCTTGGTTTTTTAGCAAATTTTGTTTCTAGCCACCCTATTGTGTAAACCCACTAACCATGTACATGTTATCAAGAAGAATACCAGATTGACGTTTGACCTCCTACACGTTGGCAACTGCTTTCTAGCGTTTCAGTGGGTTTGGCAATTGCGTATGATAAATCCTAGGACAAGTGGTTTTCCCCATATCAATATTTATCCAGATCATTTTAAATACACAGGGTTTTCTTCGAATTTCAACGGCACGGTACGACATTTCACTTTTACAGTCCTGTCATTCGCGTTAAGAGGCTGCTTAAATTTTCACATAAAGTCTTACGACCTGTAGTTTTGCACTGGCGAACTCAAGCATACATCTATAAAATCACATGTAAATACCACTGGATTTGCTATTTCCAAGCTAACTGCAATAACATATCACCAAGTTTTAAATATTTTTAGTCATCAAGAAAAGTATTTCCACCCAATAAAAGCTTAGAATGGTTCGCCTTTGAATGGAAGTAAAACTCGGTTTTATAGGTATATCCGTGGAAAACCCATAATGATTACGTGTTAAGATTAACACTTGGAGAAATTAAAAGCGGGTATGGTTGGGTAACTTCCTGCAAATTGCATTTGGTCCGGATTGTTCATACTACAACTAAAAAGTTATCTACTTTGATTTCAAACATGCTTTCTCAGGATGAACCAAAATTTTGATTTTACAACGCTAACAAATAGCTAGGAAATTTTCTGGCAGGAATTTTGATTGGTTTTATCATAGACTTTTTGAAGTTTAAATATTCTAAAAAAAATTATTTTCCCCTGGATCGAAAGGCATTTTTGAAGAATGGAAAACTGCACTTTGGATATTTTAGTTAATAAATGTATGGCTGTTATCTGTTTACAGAGGACTGCTCTTCTACATGTATATCAACATATATAATAACGTTTGATCATTGGTTGTCATGGGAACGGAGGCCTGCTTTCCTACATGCATATCAACATACATAACATTTAATCATTGGTTGGCATGGGAACAGAGGACTGCTCTCCTACATGTATATTAACCTATAGAACATTTGATCATCGGTTGTCCTGGAAACGGAGGACTGCTCTCCTACATGTGTACTAACATATATAACATTTATTCATTGGTTGTCATGGAAACGGAGGACAAATTCATGGTAATTTGCTGAGCTCATAATTTATGAAAAGTAATTCCTTTACGGAACTTAATCTGATGCAAGAGAAATATTCCTTGACTTTTCTTTTGATAAAGTTTTTGACTTTCGTATTGACATTAAAATCTTGCTCAGTGTAAAACTTATATGATACCAATGTGAACAAAACCACTCAGTCTCAAAACATCAGAAAGGTTTTCTTTTTCCGTGTTTTTTTTTTTTTTTTTTTTTTTTTTTACGATATCATCTCTGCCATTGTAATTACACACAAACACTGTATATACTGCTTGAAATGATTGTATTTATTGATTGGTGAAATCAATATAACAAAAACATGGATTTAACAATTTAACAATTGAATGATAAATCAAAGTTAGTATTAACAGTGTTTTTCAGGTTAACGGCATCTGCTGTCAACCTCCCAGCTGTTAACGAACGGATCCACATCGTTTACAGTTCGCCGTGATGATGTCATCATGTCGTCATACACTTCATTGTTGTTGGTTCCAAAAAGTCCACCTACTTTTCCGTGGTACCATCCACTTACAACGAGTTTAAGTTGATCTCTTGGAATGTTGTAGGTGACGGTGAATCCACGGCCGTACACGTTAAAGGACTGCTCCTCTGAAACCACACTTAATTCTCGAGGTCTGTATGGGGTGCTGATAATTTTTCCATCAACACGAAGCTGCAATAGAATTTAAAGTATTGGAAATTGGTCAAGGATCTTAATTTTTTATGTCGGGGTAAAGGAAGAATGATACCCAATTCAAATTCCATGAAGATTAATTTGATTATTTAAAGAAATTCATACCTTCCCATTAGGGGCGATTTGGAGTATCTGATTGGCTGTCATGATGATGAGTTGTTTCTTGTCTTTTCCGAGGACATTCATGATGACAGAGAAATTTCCATCAGTGTAGTCTCGTGCTAGAACGTATGAACATTTTCCAGAGAAATCGTACTCCTCACCATCGAAAGTTGTGACGCGGTTGCCATTCAGAGTAGCAACAGCTGAAATAGAACGATGATATTAATTCAGAACTGAATATATACTAATTACAACAATGAAATAACAAATTAATTCCAGAAGATATACATGTATTACGAAGACATTTCAGTACCTCTGAATGGTGGAATCCAGTTAGAAACATCAGAATCGGGAATGTACTCCGACAGAGATCCCCATTTGTTGGAATATTTTGGGACATAGGAGTGGAGTCGATTGACATACTTGGCGACTGATATTTTAGGAAGTTCCCTCAAAGACGGCATAGCTACAGGCAGGTAAGTGTCCATTTGTATTTCCCCTGATTTTGGGTTGAAAACAGTAATCCTAGAGTTTTGAAGGTTGGAAATGGAATTCTTGAGAATCGCAAACTCATCATCAATGTCTTTTTTGATCATATCAAAGATGTTGGTCATGACAGATTTGATATTTGCCTCCACTTCCCAAAATTTGTATGCGTTTTTAGCCTACAAATGTATGAGATACATGTAATATATTCATTCCGAAACAGAGATTTAATATTGCGATTTTAAAATCTTACGATAAAAGCAAATTGTCCTAACCAGTTGATAACTTTGATCTCCAGCCTGTTTAATGGTTTTTAATACAGGTCCATTCATTCTAGAAGCGATTTGGTCCCTGGCATTGTAGATGGCGTTTGTATACTGACTAGCCATATCTGGCACTTCCATTTCACTAAGTGTTCTTGAATATACATCGTACTTTGATTTTAAGTACTCAGATACGTGGTTTCCTGATAATTTGGACACCGCAGCTTCAATGAGGAAGATGGAAATAATAAATAGAGGGAAAAGGTGCAACATAAGCATTCATTTAGATCAATATTAACCTAGTAATAAAAAAAATCTTAAAACTACCTTGGTATTTTTTCATAGAACTTTCAATGACAGCAGACAATTCAACAAACTGTTGTTCAATGAAATTCATCAGTTCAGCATAATTCTTGCTGCCTCTTGATTCCATCAGCTTAAAAACAAAACAGAAACAGTATACTTTCTGCATAATATCACCAAACATAGCATACAACTTTTGGGGAAAACATGTCTTACTGTAATTATTTCCTTGGTGGCCTCCACGTAAACGTTGTACGCTTCTTTACCTGGAAAAGTCTGCCATTCAACAGGGTTGCTTTTAATTATCTTTCTGAAATGAAAGACAAACCGAATGTAAAATAATAAAGAAGTCTTCCAAGCTTTATTTCGTATTTTGTTGCAGTTGGATTGTGTTTTCTTTTCTCATTTCTTGAATGGTGTGTAGTGAAATACCTGATGAGTGTCATATCAACAGTGGGATAGTTCTTTTCGATTTCAGTCATGATCTCCTCCATAAATTTACCATATGGGCGGTATCCCTCACTGGCAGCCTGACGGATCAAATTGTATTTGGAATTCAGTTCGTCACCCACGGCTTTGGCTGCTTCAGAGAAAGCGGTGTTCATTTGCCTGCTGGTCAGAGCTATCTTTGCAAGTCCAGATACCTTTGAATATGAAGATAAGAAATAAATTAGAGTGATTTCAAACACAAGAAAAGAGTCTAGCGAAATAGAAAAAAAACCTTTTCCTTATAAATGGAATCCAGGTATTACTTACTTTGAGATCCTGGATCATGGAAGGTCTCCAATGAATACGAGTGTGCAGGAGTCTTGATGTATTCAATCTCATTGCTAGGAGATTATCTGTAATTCTACGAGAATTTTCATCTCGGTACACCTCGGCAAGAATGGCACTGTCGTTCACGTACTTAGCAATGAAGTGCAACACATTCGCTGGGTTATCTGAACAAACAAATATTTTGTTAATCTTTCAGAAAAAGTAACCAGTATATTGTCGAGAGTATCCAATGAAATTACACTTTACCTATGTCATAGTTAATTTGTGCATCCAGTAATTTGTTTTCAGGGTCGAAAGTGATGCGAGAGTCAATTTCCTTTGTGTTATCGTACATGTTGCGCAAACTCAGTCTGTATGGTTTGGTTTCGATCTTTCCGGACATAATCATCGATTTAATGGGTGAGGTCACCTGGAATATAAAAGAATATTGCAAAATAATTACAACAAAATAGAAGCAAAGATATTGGAAGGAAGTCCATTAATTTAACCTACTATTTACCTCAACATTTATTTGGCGACGAAGGCTGTCGATTTCTCCCATCAGAGCAAAGTTTTTATTGATACGTTTCGATGTTAGGTAGTCAACCTTGATTCCGCTGGAGTACTTTTCATCTGACATTCCAACATGTGATTTAAACTGAACATCAACACTGCTGAAGATGTGCCTCAGTCCGAAGCTAAAGGTATAGTTTTTGTTGGATCCTCTTGAGATGTCCTCAATTCTGGAGTTGATGACAACAGTCTTGTCTTCATCTTTAGAATATTTGAATTCTGTCTTCCCATCGAAAACAACGCTTCCTTGGTTCAGGGTCATTTCAGAGTCTAATTTCACATCCTTGTAAAAAAGAAACATTTAATATTTATCAGTTAGTAAAACAATTTTGATTCAGTCTTTAAATGTTCAAAAACGATATTTTCACAATTAATAGTAGTTACCTTGCCAATGCTTGGGATTTGAAAGGACACATCAGCTTTCATAGAGTCTCCTTGAGGAGTAAGGCTGGCACTGGCACCAATTTTCTTGGATGTGTCTCTGTCTGCATCCCACATTACAGACCCATCGATAGACTTCTTGCCATATTTAGTCTGATAGGATCCAGACAAAGCAATGCTTCTCTCTGGAAATCTCAGCTTCAGGTTGTTTCCATTTTCATAGTTGCTTCGACTGTGGACTAGTGAATGTTCAGCATCGATTCCAAAAATTTGAGAATCATCAATAAGGATATCCCATGACGAAAGCATGCGGGAAGATGACATTTCTCCTGATCCCTTGATTTCAACGGATTTGGATGGTGTGGAAACTTTAACTGTAACTTCTTTTCTCTGATTATAAGAATCGGTGACATATTTAGTTTCAAATTTCGCTTGTCTCTCTGTTGATGCTGTGTCCAAGTTAATGGAAACAAGGGCATATTTGACGGACTCGGACATCTCTGCTTCCCCATCGAATTTCATTGGTTGTGGCTCTCTCATCACGAAAGACATAGAGTGTTTTGAATCTTTAGCATAAGCAAATTCCGTGTCCAGTAATTTTTCATCATTAATTTCGGCAAGGAGGGATTGTTTGGCAGAGTCGCTGGATTTTTCGCTGCTTCCTTGGATGTTAAGACTTCTCAATTTGCTAAAGGGGGTGCTGATTGTTAGTCCAGCTTTGTGGGTGGTGATTCTCCATGTCTCACTTGTGGAATAGGTTGCATAAGACACAATGGTATGTCCTTTCATCCATGAGGCTTTCATGTGGTTTCTGTATTCATTGCCATTTTTATCGTTTTTAACACTGAACCTGACGTTTTCAAGTCCACTAATACCACTGTTGAACTCAAATGAGCTGTCGATATCTGACATAGACATGTATCTGAATCTAGCATCAGATTTTGCATTTCCAATCGATGTTTGTACATTGACACTAGTGGTGAAGTCCAGGGGACGTCCGTTGTGAGAAACCATCAGTTTTGTGGATTTCAAACCAGAAAACGGAGTAGATAAAGCAACATTGAATGACATGGGTGTTGATTCAAGATCGATCGTAGACTGCAAATTGATGGTATGGTCTTCCCTAGACAAGGTCATTTCGGAGTTGTATTTTCTTCCAGTTGTGGTAGTTTTGACAGTTGCTTTCAGATTTTTCATACCATCGAATGGTGATTTGAAAAGGATATCTACTTCCATTGGACTGAGGGAGACCTTCCATGCAGCTCTGATATGTTGATCGTTGCCGTATCCAACAGAAACAATTGATTCGATGCTGTTCCTGTTTGCCCCATGTTTTACAGTAAGCTTTGTTTGCTCAAATCCACTGAATGGGGTTTTAATAACCAAGACAGAGCTGATGCGACGCCAGTTTCGCCTGAAAAAATTAAGTGTTCCCTCCATTTTCCCCGTGTTTTCATGCTGGAAATCAGCGCTTGTCCTAAACTGGTCAAGGTCCCCGCTATGTGAAAATTTAGCATCAATATTACGAAGGTAGGGTACCGGTGATTTGACTGACAGTGAGCCCTCAATAGCGTCTGTGTTTTTGAACTGTACTGATACAATTGCTTCCTCAGTTCCATACCTTGTGGAGAAATCGGTCTTGAAGTCACCAAGTGTTCCTTCATGATGTAGTTTGGTCATTGTAGTGGAAGATATTCCGTCTATGGTGTATGTAGTTGTCGCTGTGAAGTCAACCAACGAAGCATCATTGTACTGTAAAGTATTTGTTTGACTGAAACTGTATTGACTTCCAACGGAAAAGTCCGTTTGTGATTGAAATATACCGTTATCTGACGACTGTGTGTACGTGGTAGAGATATCATTATAAGGACTTTGGAGTTTCAAGGAGTGTTCTCGTGAAGAATCGCTGACTATATTACGCAATGAGACTGATACAGTTTGGGAGGATCCATAGACAAGGTTGCTGGACACTTGTAAGTTTTCCAAAGCTCCATCTTTGTTCAATGTAAAAACTGTAGATTCGAAACCAGTGATAGGAGTCTTAAGAGACATTGAGACTGATACTGCGTCAGAGGTATCCAAGGAGCTATCGAATTCGATCTTTTTTATATTGTTTCCAACTTCCAAATGAGTAGTGTATCCATTGGAGGACCATGTGTTTGATGTTGAAGCACTCAAAACTTCAAAATCATTGATAGGGGTCTTCATGTTAAAGTTGGCGTTCAGGCTTGAATCTCGAAGAGAGACAGATAGATCGGCTTCTAATTTTTGATTGCGGAATGTTCCCTCCAGATGGGAAATGATGTCCCGTGATGTCAGCTCATGGGTGAACTTCATGTTTTGTTTCTCAAATCCCACGAAAGGCGTCTTTACGACGAGATTGGCTGACATTTGGGGTTGAAGATCAAAACTGATGTCACTTTCAATTTTCTTTCTATTAAAGTTTCCTTCGGCATGTCCTCGAAGACCATCGGAAGATTTTACAATATCGACACTGAAATCCTGCTCTTCGAAATCTTTGAATGGGGTTTTCAGAGATACCTTAAACTCCTTCTTTAATCCATTAATGACAGTGAGATCAAATTCAGATTTCTCTTGGTTGAAAAGTACTTCGGCGTGTGTTTGGCAACCCTCACCTGTAGTGTCATGAGAAAACAAAACTTCTTGTTCCTGATAACCTAAGAAAGGTGTTCTTACTGCAATATTTCCCTCCATTTTTCTGTTGTTTCTAAATGAGATGTCCATTTCTACAGTTTTTTGCATGAGTGTTCCTTCCACTTGAATTTTTGGTCCTTTCTTAATAAACTTAATGTTCTGATTCTCCAAATCAGTAAACGGCGTTTTGATCGAGAGACTCCCTTTCTTTGCTGAAAGTTCGCCATCAACTTCAATTGATTTTTGCCTGTAGCTGCCTTGTGCATGGACTTTCTTATCATCAAATGTAAAGCTTAAACTTTGGGTCTCAAAACCTTTGAGAGTCGATTTAAGAGACAACAATCCTTGATTGGATGAGAGCTCGCCGTTAAACTCGATCGTTTCTTGCATGACTGACACGATGGCATGAACCTTACCACTTTCAACTCTGAAGGAGAGTCTCTGACTTTCGAAACCAGTGTATGGAGTAATGATTTGCAGATCTGCGTCAACAATTGTATCGATATTCAAACTGGCTGTAAGTTCAATCTTCTTCCTCTGGTAGGTAACTTCTGCACGCGTTTGATACCCACGAAGGGTTCTCTCGTTATCTATGGAAATTGCTTGTTCTTCAAATCCTGGGAAAGGTGTTTTTAATGAAAGCGTGTGTTGGATTCCATTTCTGGTGAAAATGGAGTACTCGAGCTGAACAATCTTTCCTCTAAATGTTCCCTTTACTTGAAGGGTCTCTCCGTTTACAGTGAAGAGTATTTCTTGTGTTTCGAATCCTTCAAATGGAGTCCTTATCAATAGATTACCAGCCTCAAAATCCACATTTGCATCGACTTCCACTTTCTTGCCACGGGCTGAAGCCTCGAAGTGCGATTGGATGCCAGTCTTTTCAAAACTGTGGACAAAGGATGCTGATTGCTTTTCGTAGCCAGAGTATGGTGTTGTGATTATGACAGAACTAGTCGAACCTGGTCTTTTGTTCAATGTAGCCTCAACAGAAATTTCATCCTTTTCAATTCCGACTTTGACAACACTCGAGATACCATTAGCATTTACTTCATGGTTGAAAGAAGCGGTAAACATGTTCATTCCTGCTATCGGAGTTTTGATAGTTGCACTTGCAGATATGGATTTCTTGTTGTTGAAGGCGGTATCCATTTCAACTGTTTTACCTCTCATCGTTCCTTCCACATGATTTCTGAATCCCCATCCAGAGCTGATATGGTTAAAGGCCAATTTCATTTCCTCAAACCCTTTGAAAGGAGTTTTCAACACAATGCTACCTTGGAGTGGCGTTTTGTCGAAGCTAAGATCTGCAGAAATACTCTTTTGACGGAAGGTAGCTTTAGTTGTCGTCTTTAATCCGGAGGAAGAAAGAGAGTAAGTAAAGTCAGCCTTAGATTCTCTAAATCCTTCAAACGGTGTTGTGATGATGAATTTACCACTCATTCCATCATCAAAAGCAATTTCAGCAGCACTGATGATAGATTTGTCTCCTGAATGCATGTTTATACTGCTTTTAATTTGGCCATCATTGTTTTCGTGAGTGAACGAGGCACCACTAGTTTCACTGAATGGAGTTGATAATCTTACAGTTCCTTCTTTAATTCCATTATTAGAATAGGTAATGTCTGCTTGAGTATTTTCTCCATTGACATTCAGTTCAGCGTGGGATTGCATGGAGCTTGTTGACTGTGCATGGGTGAAAGCTCCAGACAATTTTCCAGCTATGCTTTTGATGTTGAAAGATACAGAAATAGGTTTGAAGTCATAAGAAATATCAGCAGATACCATTTCCTTTCCGGATAAACTGATTTTTCCATTGCATCTAAAGTTGTTCAGATCTCCATCATGACGGAAATGAACTTGAACATCATCTAATTGACGGAGTGGAGTTTTCAAAGACATTTGTCCGCTGACTGACGACAGCACATCGAGGGAGGTGTCAATTTCTATTTGTTTTCTTCCACTATACGAAATTTCTCCTACAGTTTTAAAGTTTGTAACTGCTCCATTATGTTTCAGCATGACTTTGATATCTTCAGAGAATGGAGTTTTCAGAGTCACGAAGCCATTCATCCCACTGCGTCGATCGAGTCCGAAATTAGCTGTCACTTTCTTACCGTTGAAACTGCCTGAAGACTGGATATTGAAATTCTCTGAAGTACCATCTTGTGACACGGAGACTTGAATGTTCTTCACCACTGGACATTTTGATTTCAGGGAAGCTTCGAAGGATAACGAAGAAACGGTGTTAAAGGAAAGCGTTCCTTGGATTTTCTTCTCCCCGCCATAAGTCAATTCAGTGCCGCTCTTGAATCTCTGACCTGATCCAGCATGATTTAGTTTAAAAATGATATCGTCAGAAGATGGCCGTTTGATGAAGCCATCAATGTTTACTTTTCTGTCGGTGTCTACGGTCAACTGAACTTCGGATTTCTGGCCTTCAAGTGAATAATCGGCATGACTGTTAAAATTCCATATTCCTCCATTATGTCGGAAGGAAAAGTCACTCTCTCGATAATCAGTAAACGGCGTGCGTATGGCCAGTGTTCCCTCAATTGGACCAAGGCTGTTAAAGGTCACGTCACCCTCCACTTTTTCACCATTAGCAGATACCTCAGCATGGCATTTGAAGTTGCTTATTCTTCCTGCATGGGAAAATGAAGCAGATAAACTGTTGATTTTTCCGAATGTGGTAGTCACTGCTGCTCTGCCAGAGATGTCGTTAGTTGAGTCGAACTCTGTTGTAAATATAATATTCTGTTTGCCATAATTCATTTGTACATCTGTCTTGAATTGTCTACTTGTACCCGAGTGTTTTATAGTGGCTTTCAGAGGTTTTGTGTAAATTGTATCTAAGATGAGTAATCCCTGCACCGGAGAGGACTTCAGAGAGAATCTTCCATCCAAAAGACTTTTACCTCCGTATTTGATTGTTGAAGAAGTAAACATAGGAGAACTTTTATGAAGAAAGGTACCCTCAATTGTTTTGATGTATGGCGACTTGACAATTACTTTTCCTTCCAGGTTGGCCAAAGAACTGAAATTCACGTCCATTTCAGATTTGTCGTTGTTGTGTTGAAATTGGAGATGGCTTCTGAAGTTGTTGAATGTTCCGTCATGCGAAATACTGCCTTTCAGACGATGCATGAATTGAAAAGGAGTTGTCAACTGCATATTTCCTTTGATGTGATCAATTACGTCCATGTCAATGTCACCGGTAAATTTCTTGTTGGACCCATCAGACCCTTCGGCATGGATTTGGAACTTCTTCCATGTGCCTTTGTGAGAAAACGATCCTTGTAGCATTTCATAATCTTTGAACGGTGTTTGGACTGACATTTCAACTGAAATATCAGACTCAAAATCCATTTTCAGGCTCGAGGCAATTCTCTTTTTATTCAGGAACATGATATTTACTTGGTTGTTGAAATTTTGTAAGGACCCATCATGTGTCACAGACAGTTCAGTATTTTCAAACTTCCTGAATGGAGTTTGAAGTGCAATTGAGACAGCGATCTTTGGATCTATGGTGAATATAATATCTCCATTATATAGTTTCTTCTTTCCTAATGTTACTTCTCCGTGACATTTAAAATCACGAAGAGTCCCTTGATGAGAAAGGATGACTCCTGCCTTTTTCAGTCCCTTAAACGGTGTTTCAAAGGAAATATCAGCTTTGAAATTTGGTCGGATAGACATCTTAAGATCTGCAGTGATAAATTCCTTTCCAATTGAACCACGAACGCTTGTTTTGAAACTCCTCTTATTTCCGCTGAACTTCCAGATTCCCTTCATCTTCTTGTACCCGGGAATTGGGGTGGCCATGTTGACAATAACAACAGAAGCTGATCCTCGTTTCATGGTAATATCGGCTGTATATTTGTTTCCTTTGCCTAGAAGTGCGTTTGTAATTACTCTCATATTCGTTGGTTTGCCTTTCTTGACAAGAATAAGTGTGATGGTCTCGGTGAATGGATTTTGAATCTGAATTTTTGCTTTAGTGCTCTTCTTATTTACCAAATCCGCATTCAATTTAAACTGCATTTTCTTGTCTACTTTTACAGCACCTGTCGTTGAAAAGCCTGAAAGATCTCCGGAGTGTTTGAATGTGGCTGATACATCCTTATGGAATGGTGTTTTTAGTGTAGCTGATCCAATCAATTTCTTTCCGTTTGAGAATGCAACAGATGTTTCATATATAACCTTTCTTCCTTTTTTCAGTGACGCACTGGTATCGAAAGTCTTAAGTGAGCCTTCGTGAGAAAATGCAGCCGTCATATCATCCACAAAGGAAGATTTGAATTCCAAAGATCCGATAGTCTTCTTTGCATTTTTGAACATTGCAGTGATTGACCCTTTATGTTTACCATATTTAGCATCGGCAGTGATTTTGAAGTCCTTAACTTTACCAGCATGTGAAAAAGATGTTGCAAAGTCATCTGTGACTGGAGAGTCAAATGATAAGGACCCTGTCCATGTTTTGGCGAGTGAAAGCTTAGCATTGGCCTCGTACTTCTTGGATTTGCCATACTGAAATTCAGCCTGAGATACAAAATTTGTCATTTCTCCTTTATGCTGGAATGACGCTCTCATGTCTTCTGACAAAGGGGATTTGATGCTAATACTACCCGTTTGTTGGCTATATTTGGCATCCAATTCATATTTCTTTCCTCTGCCATATAAAGCATCCAAATGTGAGCTAAAATCGGATATGGTACCCATATGTTTGAAAGAAGCGGCTATATCATCATGGAGTGGAGATTTAATCAAAATACTACCAGCTGATTTGCCATAATTTCCAGTAATTTCGTATTTCTTTGACTTTCCATACTGCATTTCAGCGTGGGAAGAGAATTGGGAAATGGACCCTTCGTGGTTGAATGCAGCAATAAAATCTTTTGCAAAGGGAGATCTTAGTACCAAAGTTCCTTCTAACTTCTTATCATTGGAAAAGGTTAAGTCTCCTTGAATTTTCTTTCCTCGGGTGTATTCAATCTCACCATGACATTGGAATTGACGACTATTGCCGGTATGACGAATCAATGCTGCAGAATAGGGAAGCTCTTGGAAAGGTGTTGTGAGAGCAATGCTGCCTTCAAGATTTTGAAGATTTGGGCGTAAAGTAGACTCCACCTTAATTGTTTTACCTGGCAAATATTCAATACTCAGTTCGGTAACTTTCTTTGCCTTTTGGTCATTATGTGTAAATGAGACACTGCTTTGTTTATACTGCTCAAATGGGGTTTTGACCTGGATGCTTGCTATTATTCCACCGTATGAACTCCATTGAGAAGTAACGGACATAGCTCCAACTAAAGGATCGACCATCAAATTAGCACTGGTATGGAATGATTTGGAATTGCCTGAGAACTCGGCACCAATGGTCATTTTGCGAAGATTTCTATGTGGTGTCGTTAAAACAGTGTTAAAACTCTTCTTGTTATTCCATTGTCCACGATTTTCCATCGTGATGGAATCTCCAGATGGTAGGACGATGGATGATCTTGTAACAGTTTCACCTCTTTCGTTGGATTGGTCCATACTAAGCTTCAGCTTTTCTACTCCAGGTATCTGACTTACTAGTTCGACTCTTCCGCTCATCAGTCCAGTTGGAAGGAAATCAAAATGTCCATCTATCATACCAAGGGATTTCTTGTTAGAAAGATATTCAACTTTACCTGTTAGAGGATATCGATCATATTGAGAGGAGATTGACAGGCTCTTAGTGTCTCCATGGCATGAAAGAGTGTGACTTGATGTAGCAACTCCGTTGTGTCGTTTATAGATGTTCACCAAAGAGATGACTTTCCTTCCTTTACTACTGTAATTGATCTGGTTATCGATCATTCCAACACCGTGTTCATGTGAAATCGTCAGAGCAATGTCTTCAGCAATGCTAAAGGGAGAACGCAAAGTTGTATCGAAAGATAGTGTTCCACGTGGAATTGACATACTCTGCTTTGCATTTACACTGAAGTCAACGATGCTACCATCGGATCCAAATTTGAAAATAGTTTGGATCTCTTCAAATGTGTTTCTGTGAGCCCAGGAGGATTCTACTTGTCTTGATGGACTGCTTAGCTTGACATTGCCACTGCTCTGTAAATTCCATCCATTTCGAAAATGCATTACCTCTCCAAGGTAGCTGTAAGTGTTTCCGTTGTGCTCGAAAGTAAGGCTATTTTCAAATCTCTTTCCGGTGTCAACATGTTTTGCAGCAAGGTAGAGAGATGCTATTTGTTGCAGAGTTGATTTCATACTCAGTCTTCCTGTGATATCTCTGGAAGAAGACGTCGTTTGGTCAGCAGCAAGCATATCCGCTTGAAGGAAATCCTTGTTCCAAGACAATTTGATCATACTTTCAATTCGTCCGGTCTTCTTGTGCTTCATTTCGACTCCAGATCTTTCAAATCCTGGAACTGGTGTTTTTAAATCAAGACTTGCTTCAAAATCATCCCATTGCAATGGCCGTTTCACGGAGAGGGTGGAAGACATGCGCTTCATTGGTTTCCAGTCAATCTCTATGTTTGTCGAAGATTGTGTTTTGTCAAGTTGATGACCAGCATTGATATTAATGGATTTGTAGTCTTTGAATGGAGATGCAATTTTCAGACCAGCCTTGTAGCCATTCTTTTCCTTACCAAACATAGAGTCTACGGAAACTTTCTTTTTATTCCATTCAGCATGGGCATGGGTAGTATATTTAGCTCCACCCTGGTGTTTCAGATTAATACTGCCCGATCCCAAAGGACTTACTTTTGAAATTGTAGCTTCCAAGTTCTCAATTCCTTCAAAGGTAATGTCGCCCTGTAGCATCAGTTGTTTTGAAGGGTCTTTATTTGCATCCCATTTAACATCCAATTTGCTGGAGTACACTGGAGATTTCATTCGAGTGTCAAACTCCGCTATGATTTTGCGGGCGGGATTTTCGATATCAGCTGCCAACTGGATTCTAGATCCAGGACGGACCAGAGAGGACAGGGAAACTGCATATTTTGTTTTGCCATATTGAACTTCAGAGTTGGCCTGTAGATTTGTAGGAATGAGTCTGTACTGTCCTGAGACAGTCAACATTTCGTAGGAGGGAATGTTGAAAGAGGTAGAGATGTCGTATTCCTTTACTGCAACTTGGCGTACCTTTGTTTGGATGACGCATTTCTTTCCGTTTTCCAGTTGAATTGTGATAACGTTGCTGCATTTCTTGGCGTTGGTTTGATCAAAGATATTGCTGATGACAATATCTCTGCCTGGAATAGAAATGCCTAGTTTACCTACCAGACTTCTAAATTTCTTGGATTTGTCTGTAAGCTCCAAAGAAGCACTGTAGGAGGATTTCTTGCCAAAGAGGACATCCAAGGAAGAATCAATGGATTTGGAAGTCTGAACATGTTTGCCTTTCATTTGATAGTTCACACCCTGTAAGTATATCAAAAATCAATATTGATATCTCAAGAAAACTAGGAACATAGAACTGAATATTGAATTAAATGATATGGAAGCAAACCCTGGTACTTGGGATTTTACTTACAAGGTACGGGAAGATGAATTTGGTGTTAGCGTCAAGATTGAACTTCTTCTGTTTCTTATTCAGAATATGATTCATTGCAGTGGCAATCTCAATCCGCTTCTTCCTATCTTTCTTGTTTGCTCCGTATTGGACAATGACAGTGGCCTCGGAGTGTTTCCAGTTCTTGCTGATATCGAAGTTGACGTTGACGTTGCAGTCAGATTGCTGTTTGAAACTCAGAATCCTGAATCAAATAACATTTTTAATTGAAAAACATTTAAATATATCTCATGCGTATTGCATACAGCCTATATATATATATATATATATATATATATATATATATATATATATATATGATTTGTAAAATATCAGTATTTATGGATACAAATTTTTGCCCTAATCCGGAGTTATTTTAATCTTACATGTTTCCTTTTGCAGCTGAAAGGCTCTTCGTGTTGGCAACATTGAGTTTTCCATTTAGAGTGACCTTGTCTCTTTTGACACGGGGAATGACGTAATCAAGTGTTGATCGTACTATGGCTATTTTCTTATTTTTCAACAGGAACATGGAAGTTAACTTTGTTGTTAAGATGGGAGATTTGATGTCGATTTTGGATCGTATTCCTGTACTCTTTTTGTTACTAGCATCTCTCAGTTGAACTGGAACGATAGATGAACATTTGTGAGTATACTGAAGTCAGATAAAAGCTAGCGAAAGTATCATCTAACATTGACTATTTCTGCATGATTAACTTACCGAAGAATTTCATGGGTTTGGAAACGATGCGATCAACGGTTAAATCGACCTTTAAAGCCTTTCCGCTTCTGTATTCAGCTGAACCTCCAAAGCTTATGAGTTCCTTTTCAGGTGTTTTGATGGATAGATATGGTCTATACTTAGCAGCTTTCTTAGTAGCATATTTCTGAACTCTGGACTCAATCACATACTCTTTCTTCTTCTCAAAGCTGATACTGGCTTTAGCTAACACCACTACGCGCTTTGTAGCATAATTTACTGAAACGAAATATATAATCCTGAAAGTTTAGGCCATCAATCCGAGAGAAAAAAAAAACCCCGAAAATAATTGTAAAGAAACGTGATTAAGAAGTGACAATTTTTCAAAGTGTGAACTAAATATTACCTGAAATCTTAATTGGTTGTTTGGATACTCCGCTTAACACCAAATTAGCGTCTAAAACTTTCATTCCTTCGTAGTTGATTCCTCCTTTAAGTTGGATGGGTTTCATTTTGGGAGCAGATATCTCCACATTAGGTGTATAAGTATAAGAGTTACCCTTCCTCTTTTTTGCCAGTTCTGCAACTACTGAGTATTCCCTCTTATTGTGGACGAATTTTCCACTAACATGTTTCAGATTTTTTTCATTCTGGAGTTTACCTATGTTAAACATTCAAAGAGTATTGTGAATTATGTCTGTCAAACGGGGATTATAATTCATTGTATATTAGCTTGATATTTTGTAGCATACCTGTAAAGGCATATTTACTCCATGGTGACTGTAAACCAAGCTGAATTTTAGAGTCCGCTTTGTTCAGAAGAAATTCTGCGGAAAGAGCCCTGTCAATTCGTGATCCTGGTGTGTCAAAAGCCATACGGATGTTAACGTCCTTCTTGCTCTAGTGACAGAAAATAATGATACAAATTTGGGTTCGTTTCCTCAAAAGAGAAATAATTGTCAATGCTATAACTGTACGTGTAGAAAACATAAATACTTTACCGAGGTAAACCTAGCCTCTATATTATATGACTTGTGCGAATCAGCTTTCAACAGGGATAGATCAATATTCACTGGTCCAGTCAGAGGGAAGTACGGGGCGTTGGCATCAAGAGATGCATTGGGAAATTGAATTTCTCCGCACAATTTCAGTCCAGTGACTTTGGAAAGACGGGATCCAGTGCATGTTTTGTGAGTCTGCCTATTTTTTGTGATCATTTTTTGTTCTTTTTCCGCATCTCGGTGAACAGTAAAGAAAGCAGTCCTACAAATATTTCATTTCAAAAAAATTCCCTTTTTGCTCTGTAAATACTTGTAATCAGTCAATAAATAGCAATCTTAGAAAATACCGTACTTCAGGCTAAATATTTCCATTTTGTCTTTCGGCATGTCCAAGTTGGCATTGAAAATTTTTCCATCTTGCAATTCTAAATGACCTTTTAGCAGCGTGCTGGAGTGAACAGTTGACACCATTTTCAATCCGCTCTTTGTCACAAAAGCATCGACACTCATCATACTAGAGATCTCGACTGCAGCACTACAAACAAAATATTATATATATTCTCAATTTAGTGTATTAGTGTATCATTCTTTTGTTATCTGGATGAAATGTACGTTGCAATGCGAGTTTTACTTAAATGTCACAGATAGATAAGACGATTTCTTTGAAGGCAAAAGCAATGCTCTAACCTGGGTTGAATTGATCCACTAATAAGAAGACTACTCGGACTTGTACCCAGCTTTCGGAGATCAGCCTTTCCGGAGGCTTTCATGTCAATTGTGGCTGTTCCGTTAATTGTCAAATTCAATGGGAATCCAGCACTGGTTGGAATAATCATGGAAGTGTCCAAGAACATGATGTTCTGTGTGAAGGAATAGTCGTGGTTTTTAGACATGCTGATCAACATCTCTAGAATGTTGAAACTATCTCCACTCAAAAGACTCTCAAATCCGTTGAAACTGTTGTAGGATAATTCGTTTCCAAACATTCGCATGTATAGAGCTCCTTTTAGTTGATCCATTCCCATACCGAACTACATGTATAAAATAAACCTTGTATATGATCTTTTCAGAGAGTTAAAAATATCCAAAAAGTCACATAAAAAGAATATGAATGTAAAATGTAAAAATGTATACCTGGCTGTCGATTTTCTTCATTTTCTTGGCATCAATACCTTTAACAACCTGGCTGGTTGCCTTCTTGACATCCTTTTCGGTAAAATACCCATTGGGTCCAAAGTAGGATTCCAAGAAAAACTCCAGACCTTCAACTCGTCCTCCTATTTCAAGAATGTTAACAGATCTTCCGAACAAGTCTACTGTCAGGTTAGCCATCAGTGATCGCGGAATGAATGATTTCGACGACCAGATCAAATTACTTTCAACTGAAGCCCCTGTGTTGATTTTCTCGAGGAAGAAGGATCCTTCGTAATTTCTAGAAAACTTTCTCTTGTCCATATCAAATTCTTTTTTCAGGTACTCGTTTTCCAGGATGGATCTGATCTCCTGTTTCAGTGGACTGGAGGATTCCATCAAATTTGTGAGATGAGACCAGATGAAAGAACCGACTTGGTTAACCTCTTCTTTCTCCAGAGCGTATTGAAACGTAGACAGAATGCTTTTAGATGGACATTGCATCAGGGCCAAGTAGGCGGCTATTCTTAATTCAGAGTCTTCTTCTTTGTCATTGAAAACTTTCAAAGCCTGACTTCTCTGTAATGAAGAATCGTCGTAATATTAGAGTCATTTATACTAATTTTGTTTGTACATATTTTCATTCAATGTCCTAAATTAATTAATATAGTACGTACGTCATTCTCACAAGATGCACGACGGAAGGCCTCGATTGCAGCAATTCGTACTTCAGTTGGGTTGTCTTTTCGGGAGATGCAGCTGTTAAGTGTTGCAGTAGCTGAGCTAATGTAACCAGAATTCCCAAGAGCGCGAAGCGTCAAGATGATCTGAAAAATAATAAACGAAAGCAGATGAAAAATGAAAAGATGAAAATGCAATATTGATATTAATCAAGGATTACTTCTCAAAATGGTTCAAAATCTTACTAACATTGTCTTTGTTGTTTTCGTCAACGTAGCAGCCGTATCCAATTTTATCCTCCAGAGCAGAAATGACATTAGCGATGTCCAAATCGTTTTCACAAGCAGCGTTCTTGCAATAGGTGTTGACTAAGGAGCTCACAGCCAGCAATGCCTTACCATTCTTCTTCAGAAGTGGCTGTGATGGAGACAAGTGTTAGAATATTTCTTTGATATGAAATAAAGATAATGTATTTTCACATGTACAAATTCTTACCAAGACTTCTCTGATCATATCCTTCGAAGGACTTTGGATAAAGGCCAAGGTCGTCAACCACATGTCGGCCTCCATTCCTGTCACCTCATTGTCGTTGATCATTTTGGTAAGCATGACAACAGAGGCTGATGTTCCAACCATGGGAGCTGCATCCATGAAAAACTTCCTGGAATAGTTATTGAAACATTTAATTATATCAATATAATACAAGTAACGTAATGTTTTATAATAAGACAGTTGCTTTGAGAGAGATTTACATGTTACCTGACTTTCTGGTTGTTGTCACTGCAGAGTGTACCACTCTGTATGTTTGAATAAACGTCATTCAGAGTTTGAGAGTCGGCTGCTCGCATGATATACACAAGATCGGAGAAAAGACGAGGTGTCTCAGGGCGAATATCCTCCTTTGTTTGGATGCAAATATTGACCAATTGTCTTTCAATGTCTTTGCGAGTTTTCATGCTACTGGCAGCATCTGAGTAGTGCTCAAAGTTCATGTCAGTCTTCCTGCTCACAGATCCTGTCAAAATTGAAAAGAATTCAGTTAGGGTGAACATATTCACATTGATCACTGCTTTTCAAGCAACGTAGTGTACCAATATTGAACTTACTTGCTGATGATACTCCACTTTTCTCGGTCGTGTATTTCAGTGTCTGTCTGCTCTCTGTGATAGCGCCACTTGATTCTCGTGAAAACGGTCTAAACAGATGCTGTTCTGTACAGGAAGATCCTTTCAGGATTCCAGATTTGCTAATTTCCTGCTGGCAAGAGTGACTACTCTTCATGACAGGCAAAGACTGGATTTCCTAAAGAGAAGGAACCGAGTGTATGATAATTGCATCAGTGAAAGGAAATGACACTAAACAACAACTAAACCATAAACAGAACCCGATATCCTACCGATGGAACTCTGTATGGTGTTCCTTGCAGAGCTGTTTGGAATCCTTGGCGTTCTGTGCAGCCTAAAAGATTCTTGTGCTTCTTAATGGTCACGGTGTACCACCCATTCTCGGACACTGTGTAGTCAGCATCACATGTTCCTGTCACGTCAGCCTGGAATTAATGTACAGATATTCATATCGATTTCTCATGCTTATATCCGTGTCGCTTTCTCTTCATCACTTAGTTAAGATGAAAAAAAACCCAATAAACTGTCTTTGATGCTTACCTCCTTGACTTTCTGGTCAACCTGTAGATCTTCCATTGTGTTTTGAATGAGGGAAAGGATACCTCGTTTGATGTTGAGAACCCAGGTCTTCTCACTCTCAGTTGGACACAGAGACTCAATGCGACCATCTTGGAAAGAGAATCTCAGTGAATTCTCCTCCAACTGTTTGCTGAATTCTCCGGACATGGCTGACAGGACAAAATTTTCTGGTGACTCGGGGTTTCGCTCGTGAAGCTGTACATTCTTGACCTTCAGAACAAGGTCACACTTTGACAGAACTTCCACTTGAACTTTGGTGGTCATTTTCATTCCCGATTTCCCTTCAGACGCCCCCTGAATGAGAGTGGTTGTGTCCACATCGTAGTCGTATTCGTAAGTAGTTCCAGGTTGATATCCGAATTTTGTAGAGTCTGAAAAAGGAATGATTTATGCTCTAACTGTCATGTCCCGAATATTTTGCAGAAAATACTACACAGCAATCGTAGACATAATGACAACACAAAGTTCAATACGTACCTGTGCATGTTGTTGAGCATGTATCACCTGATGCTATATCATTTATAGGTCCTGTAGATTAGAAAGAAAAAGCATAGGTATGTATGAAAAAGTAAAATAGAAAAAGTGAAATTAGAGTAATTAATGTTGAATTTTATAGATCGTCATTATCAAGTTCCAGGTTGAAAATGTTAGAATAAAATTGACTTTACATGTATATTATAACAATCTTTACGTTGCTAAATATATAGTCAAGTTAATTTTAGATAACTACGAGATATATCGTGTTTAAATATTTTAACACAGAGTACTATGTTGGAGTAGGTAGATGGTTAGTGTAATTATGAAAAGTCTTTGTTCACGCACTAAACTAATCACAAGTTCTTAAAATGTTATTGCTTTAGTGTGCATTACAGGGCAAGGTTCAAAGTCAACAAACATGTTCACTACTTTCCATATGAACAACAATCATTACACGACACAATCGTAATAAACATTCCTACACACGACTGGGAGTCAGTTGATGTACTTTACATATTGTTAACTAATTAATGAAATTCAAATAATACAATATCATGCAACATCATGATAATTGAACACTTGTCAAAAATATGTTTTAATGAGATATACATTTTATATACATGTACACATGCCTACATACGATTTGTGGTCGGCTGATTTTAACTTGAGATATTGTTAACTAACGAGTATGATTTAAATATAATATTATGTAAGATCATAAGAATTCAACACTTGTAAAAAGTACATATGTTTATGAGATATCTATCCAAATATAAATGCCCAAACACGCTTATGACTCATTTTAATGCAAGTATTATTAAGTAATGAGTGTAATCTAAATAATACAATATTATATATAAAAAGGTTCAACACTAGTGAAAAGTACATGTTATTATGAAATGTATTTCATCTTGATTAAAGAAAGACAGAGAACAATCATAAACCAGAAAGTTATTTAATTTTTTTTAAATGATAATAGTATATTCTGTTTGATTTCAATCGAATCATGTCTCTTAATGATATCATAATTTATATACTAAAAATAAGATTTAAGAACTTACCCGCCCAGATTCCTGCCGTTAAGGCTAGAAGTAAAAGTAACGTTCGCTCCATCGTGGGAGCTTGACGGTTGCTTTTCTGTGTTTTAGTATCTGGATTGTACGGTCGTGAATTTATACTAATCCAGTGAGAGTAAAGTACGATGATAAGAAATGATGACGAGGGGACACCAGTCCTGATACTAATTGTGTGTATGTAGCGTTATCAGATCTTTGGTACAAAGTTTTCATCAATTCAAATAATAGCGTTTATCGACAAATTCAATTCATTATAGAGATACTGCATATCAAATATAAATTAC
The DNA here is from genome assembly GCF_947568905.1 of Ostrea edulis. Lineage (NCBI taxonomy): Eukaryota > Metazoa > Mollusca > Bivalvia > Ostreida > Ostreidae > Ostrea > Ostrea edulis. The sequence continues at coordinate 30,206,553 of NC_079168.1, forward strand.
TAATCTGTGGTGCAATCGGAAGTTAATTGCAGTTTTTGCGTTCGTACAAACTTACGTACCACAAGCTAAAATGTTTAGAATTCTTTCAAATTCTGCTATCTATTTTCTAATTTGTCGGAAAATTTTGAGTGCTTCTTTCTGAATGGTATTTTATATAGTAAATATTTTATACAAATATTATAGACTTGTGTATAGAAAAAATTCCACTCTTTTCCTTTTTTTAGAATTCCATTTTCCACTTTCAGTAAATACGAGTTACGTTAAAAATACTAAGATACTAACTACATAAGTATAATTGATTAGCTTTTAGAGCTAGTAGTGAATTATATTAGAGTTGAACAACCTTTTTATAGAACTGATGCGATTTATCCTCTTTTGTTTACAATACTAAATATCTTTACATCGTTAATATCTACTCTGGTGATCACTATCAAGCTTTCATTTTCTATAGCTACTTTTGTATAAACTTTCATTTAATGTTTTAAATAGATACAAGTTTTATTTAATCTTGAGACAATTATTTATTGTAAGTTAGGTCGACTTTACCGCGGAACGGCTTAAGAAGGGCACATTTTATTCACGTCTAATTCTAGAAGTGCACAGTTGTTTACATTTTATGTATCAGACGAAGTGTTTTATCTATCATCATTACTGAGAATATGGTGTTACAATCACCGATTTATATAAGCAGATGTGACGTCAAAATTACAATAGAATAGTACCGCGCATTTACAGAGTGGGTTTTTATGGTTTTGTTAAAGCCCAAGCATTCTAAATGGAAGAATTCAATAACAATTAACTATCAAGTGAATGGTAATCATACTGTTGATGAAAAGTGAAGATAAAGAACAGTAGTCAATTTAAAAAAAATCCGATAAAGGATGTAACATTAAAAATAGGCAATACACAGATCCCCGGACACATCAGATGTGAGCTTAGGTGCCTAGGAGGAGTAAGGATCCACGTTGCCCAGTCACACTCGCCGTGAGACCCTTCTCTTGGTCAGGTAAACGGGAGTAATCCGCAGTCAAAATTAGTATACAGGGAACGACCTAACAATTAGCAAGAAACACGTAAGACAGCCTTCGACCTACTGACAGGCTGTATTTGTAAATAAGATCATTGTGACGAACAGAGAATTTGCGAATTGATGACTAGAAACGAGAATGTTGTAGTCCCTAAAACATATGTACTCTGCCAACTCTGAATTAAATGTGAAGATAACGAACAGTGATCAATCTCTTCATTCCCATATGCAATACAAAATCGAGAGTTAAGCAAACCCTGACCCCTGGATATACCAGAAATGGGATCAGGTGGCTAGGAAGAGGAAGCATTCTCTGTCAACCAGTCAAACCCGTCGTGAGCCCTATGTCTTGATCAGTAAACGTTTATCATAAAGTTGAGTTGTTAGTTTGCCAATATTCAATAAAATATGAAAGTATGAAGCACAAGTAGAGGACTCAGTGGTGTCTTTTATTTCGAGTTCACTGAGATATATCGATCGACATATGAATGAAATTTATTATTGTTAATAGATAAATCATGGTCGATATATCTAAATATCGCATTGGAGGCCAAAGCAAGACATCTTTTCTTCTCATGTAGAAATTCTTGAATAGCATCTACTTCATAAGAATATAAAAAAACCCAGGTCAGCTAACAAAGCAACACAATTTATGCCCATGGAAATTCCAACAGACTGTTGGAAGACCTGATAACCAACAACTTCGACGATATTGTCAATGAGAAACTCCAGCATATTTTTTATTTCGATTTCAGAGTACTTGTAGCGCGTGAAATCAGAGTGGTGTTTAACAAAGTAATAGTTTGGATGACTGATCACTAGATATGAATATAATTTCCGTTTTCCATTTTTATTGAAGAATCAACTATATATAATATCAAAAAACATAGTCTTTTAGATACCGTGAGGAATGGTTGTGTAAAGTGTTGAAAAGTCATACGTTTTGATGTTGTTGATTTGAGAAAACTTCTGAGATTTCAAGTTTACTAAGTGGTCTTTAAAACTTTTTATAATCCACATTTGATTTACACCACTTTTGGCGACCGCAGCGGTGACCAAGAGGTTAGAGCGTTCGCCCCACATGCAGAAGGCCGGGATTCGAATCCCGGCCGCGCCAGACCTAAGTCGTTAAAACAAGAAGTGACAGTTTCATCGCGAGCACTCAGCATCAGATGTGAATGTCACGGTCCTCGGAGATGACCTTGAAAACAGATGTCCCGTTTTACAGTAGGTGTGGCACACTAAAGAACCCCCACTGCTCAATGGCAGTAAGCACCGAGCATAGGCCTAAATTTGAAGCCCTTCAACGGTCTTGGTTTCTTTTCCATATGAGTGAAAATTCTTGAGCGAGGCGTTAAAGAGGCTCGCACCTGACATTTGGAGTAATGTCAATTTTTTGGGAAGTGTATTTTTTATTTCTAAATTGAAGGAGAATTAGGAAATTAAAGAGAAAACAGGGATTGCAGTGCTTGTTATTGAGCTATAGTGTTCTAAACATGACTTTTTTGCACTTAAAATTTATTCAATTAAACTTGATTTTTCTGTTAGTGTCAACACAACATAAGCAACACAAATCAATCATTACATAAAATAGATACATGATCATGTTCTTTAACACTACAAATGAAAAGAGAAATTAATACTAGTAAAGGAAATAAATAATGACCTTTTTGCACTTAATATACGAAAAACTTTATGATATCAAAATTGAGAGTTTAAAAGGACGTATTAGGAGTAATGTCATTTTCTAAAATTTTAGATAATTTTCAAGGTCTGGTCTTCCAATTTAAAATGCGACTTACAAAAGTGGGGATTAGAGACATTTTTGAATTATTGGCGAAAATACTGAATTTTTATACAAAATTTCGAGTAAATTAATTAAAACTTTTTAAATAATTGGCCTTCTGTTTGGAAAAATATATCAAACAAGTTAATAAATTACAACATTTGAACTAGTTCCAAGTCTCAACTACCTGTATCATAAATTATAAAACTGAAATACACGTATAGGGGTATAAAAATAGACGATTCATTGGATGGAACAGAAACTGTAACTTCCGCCACAAAATATAGTCCCTGTCAAACCCTTTCAAAATTTCAATTGACACAAAATGTTTCAACTGGATAGGGTTCAGCAAGAGATGTGCAATATCTTTGCACCAATGGGATCAGTATTGAACCAGTGAATACTTAGTTGTAGCATCCTGCGCAGTTGTACTCAAAAGCTCAGGAGCTAACTTCCTTAAGCAAGATAAAATCAACCAATACACCACTTCTGGCACATGTAGTTGAACAGTACGTTTGAATTTTCTCCTTGAGAGCTTTTAATACTTTCGTGCTGAGCAACGATAGAGACTAGCAAGAACACTTACTGAATCCAGTAATGTATCTTTGTAAGGGTGTTTATGAAATTTAGGAATTCAGTATAGGTACGGTAACTGATATTCAACCGAGTCATTGACTAGGACATTAAATGTGTCTAGAACGGCAGCATGGTTTTGAAAAATTTTATCTTTTGAAAGGGCAGTTGGGGTATATGTATCATTACCAAAAGTGGACGTAATGCCAAATTCGTTTAAAATACAGTTGTAATAATGCGCCTTACAAACAAAGACAATGTTGTTACAAGTTTTGTTAGCTGGAACCTATCTAATTCTTCTATCACTTCTGGTTTACTGAACACAGATGGATTAATGGTACGTACTTTTATTTTGATGTGTCTAATACAGGATATTAATATTCCTCTCATGAAAAGTGAAGATAACGAATAGTGATCAAGCTCATTCATAATTCCTATAAGTAACACAAATTTGATAGGTGGACAAACACGGATCCCTGGGCACACCAGAGGTGGGATCAGGTGCATAGGGAGAGTAAGCATACTTTTATTCCATTCTGACAATGTATCATGTTCATTGTTTTCATATTTAGACATCGTCTGGCATAATCGTCGTCAGAATTCAGAATAGAAGTGAAATTCTGTCCCCAAGTGAATGACCGAGGTTCTTTGTATTTGGGCCTTTTAGAATTAATGATTTGAGGTCCTCGTTTTTAGCTATATCATCAACATTACATATCAAGATACAATATTCCAGGTATAAAAAGGTAATGTAGAGTAACATAGCAGAAATGCCTATCGATCGTATTGTGAAGTGGATATTTTTACCTGCTTTCAAAATACAATCAAGGAAATAGAGAATCAACGGAAAACGAGGCTATTCAGCTGTGATGTCAAACTGGGATCACATATGGTGGGTAGTATGAAAGATATAGAGACCAACAGTAGTTTATGCAGTGCTTTTAGAGTTATTTCATCGGATTCAGAATAATTGAAGGTTCTGATTTCGAATTGGAGACGCTATCATACCTTTTCGAGCCGGGGCTGACCTTGACCAAAATTGTTCACCTCAAAACAGTCCTACAACCCAGGAAGAGCGAGTTGGAAATAATAAGTTATTGAATAACTGGTTAGTTCATTAGAATATATCGATACGTTTTTGCTATCAAATAAAGAATTACAATACATGTAGTTTTAATAGTTTGTTTGCACATCAATCAAATGAGAAAGAGACATGGCAAATAAGACTGTTTCTAAAAATAAAACACGATAATGGCTTCGAAGGCCTTACCCCTGATGGTGCGCATATGAAGGAGTGAATATTGAGCTCCCAATACATTAAGAACTGATACTTATGACGTGAAGGCATTAGTTTTTCAGTAAAGGGAAAGTCAAATGTTATAGATCTTGCATGTTTTGACTAAACCAGATGCACTTGCGGCCATTGTTCTTCAATACCAACAGAAGTCTATCTGTTGTCAGGAAATTCAACAAGTCATAGCAGTGATAATTTGTGCATCAAGTAATGAGGTCAGAACCTAAATATAACATATTCTGAAAGTAAAGCATATCGGAATGATTGATATCTTTCAGTTACAAAGTAATGGATACTATTTTGATATGTATTGGTGGGCGATGAAACAACTTTCATCCATACTTCATTTAGATAGCGGTATGTTGTCATTCAACAGCTTTATATGTACACTACTGACTGTTGTAGTGGATGCAGAACAATTGAATATAGATAAACCTAAACCAAATTCTGGAAATAATTTCATTCAGGATGGGGGTATTACAGTATCAATACACTTAAGTAATTTTCACATGCCGAGGAAGGTTTGATACACTAGCTTAACCATTTCAAGTTCGATTTTTTTTTATTTTGGGATCAAAGGGTAAAGGGACATGGACAGAATTTCAGCTGAAAAAGTTTCAAATTTCAAATTTTATTTTTCCATGTCTAATATTTGCAATACTTAACTGAAGTTTTTCTAATCGTAAACCGAAATTTCAATATCAGTTGTTGAGTTACAAGTGAGACACAGCGCTTGCAATTCTTTGATATGTGAACAAGGCTCGTGTCATGTTTTTGTTTACATATACATGTAGATTGCTTACTAGAAAATATGATGTTTAAAACAAAATGAGATGTGTCAAACACTTTAAACTTTTTAATGGTGTTCAGAATTAACTTGTAATTTGAAAAATCTGCTTTAAACGAAACTTTTACAAATACGTTTAACCTATGTAAACAAACACATGACACGAGCCTTGTTTACATAAGAAAGAATTGTGAGCTCTGTATCTCCCATGTATCTCGACAACTGACATTCAAATTTTCCTAACCATTAGAAATAACTTATTAAAGCATTCTATACTTTAAAAATGGAAATATAATTTGAAAATGTTCATCTCAAATCGTGTCCATGTCCCCTTAAGGTTAGTATGATACTTCAAAGAAAATGCTTTTCATTATAGATATTCATTGGGAGGGGAATATTTCTTTAGCTACAAGTTAGAACCCCGGGGGAAAATTCTTGCAAGCTCTGATTAGTTACATTAAAACTTCTGAGTACATAATTATCTCTCTCACGCATAGCTCTTATCCTTAGACGAATTTGATTCCACTTTTTTGGCACACTGTTTTTCCTTATAATAGCTCTAAAACTTCATTGTTATTTCGGATTTCAAACATTTCGGTTGAGCATCACTGAAGAGACATAATTTGTCGAAATGCGCATCTGGTGCATCAAAATTGATACCGTATAAGTTTTACATAAAAGACCCACATCCTAAATAACTATTTATAAATAATTACATCAGTTAAATTTACAGGTGATTAAATCCCAAGAACTCGTAGCTCAGTTAGAACGCATAGCCACAAAATGTACAGCTGCAAGAAAAACGATTATGCATTAAAAAAATAAACAATTTTATTTCACTAGCATATGCACGTAGCTATATCACAATTCTTGTTCTTTTTGTAGACAAATGTGCTACATTGAATATCGACAGTCTGTATAGTGATGAGGATAATTAGCGGGGAAAAGCTCGTGTTCCTTTGCCTGCCTGCTTTGTCAGTGTAATTAGGACAACCTATCCTGGGAAGAGGGGAGCGTATCATGGATTTACTCCCCACTAATTCCGCCTGGCATTGTGCTACATTCTCCTGAAGTGGTGGCTGTCATTGTAAATATATGTACCTAGATTGAAAGACCAAAAACCATAGAAATAGACTGTGTTTATAGGTAAATTTCACGTATTTTCATTATGCATTTGCTAAAAATAATATATTGATATAGTGCATAATTATTTTGTGTTTGTCTTTTTGAAACTTCAAATGATATACATAAGATATTGCAGTGGCGGATCTAAGCGGGGGCGCAGCCAGCGCGTGCTCCTTAAATTTTTTAAATTTAAGGTAAATCTTGGTAGCTTGTTTAGAAAAATGCACTAAACAATAAAAGAAACAATAATTTCTTTCACTCCGGGAGAAATAAATGCCAAATTAAATATTTTTCCAAAAAACCCTTAAAATATGCGTAATTTTACTGATTTGATCTTATCAAAAATTTTAGAAAATAGTACAAATGACTTAAATAGGAGACATAATTCAAGCCCTATAAAATCTATAAGGTACAGGAGCTTCCGGGGATTTCGCCCCTGGGCCCCCACCAGGGCTTCGCCCTGAACCCACTGTGGCCTCAAGGCGGCCCCCATACCCCCTGTTTCATAAAGTGGCGTTCACCGTAACCGCAATTCCTGGATCCGCCCCTACATTTTGCTGAATATTAACTACATGTATGTACAACCCAAGGAAACAAAACAAAACAAAAATACTCAGGGTTTTTTCTAATTCTAATGGCCTACAGAGTTACAAAATTTGATTATGAGAAATTGCTACTTGGGATAATTTATGCTGTGTAAATGAAAACATCTTTTTACTAAGAAAGAAAGAAATCTATGTACTTTTGTAATGATAAAGAGTGGCCAGTATCATGGATACACTCCCCTCTAATTCCTCCTGTATCTTGTGAATATTTCCTGAACAGCTTCACCCTTCTCTTGCCGAATAAAGATGAGGTGGAGGAGCATCCCCCTATATCATCATAATGAGCCACGTGGAACATTCTACACGAGTGGTGGCTGCTTGTGTCAGGATGTCTACATAACCTGAAAACAACATAAAAGTAGATTGTCTACAGATGTGAATTTCACATATTTTAGCATGCAATTGGTCAAAATAATATCATGGCTTTTTTGTTTGTTTGTGTTTGTCATTTCAATCATATTGCACTGTACTGTATATTTACTGTGTAACCCCACCCACCCCAAATGAAAAAAACAACCCACTAATGACACATACTTTTTTTACTTAATAAATGTAGAGTTTGATTACATATAATTTACTTACCAAAAGTACTTGGTGCCTTTATTTTTGTGACGGTACAATATCCTTTACAAAGCAAGTAAAGGCAATGTGAATTTAATATTTACATTGCCTTTGAATAACTTTACTGATTTAAGCCAAAGTTGGTAAACATTAACCTTAATTTGACTTAAAGGTAATGTAATGTCCCACATTGTCTTAACTTCACTTCAATGTAAATATGACATTTCAGGGACTTTAAGGTTCATTAAAGTTAGTATTTAATCAAGTAAAGCAGATAGATGAAGTCCTGAAATTTCACCTTTACTTGTCATAAAGTAAACTTCTAATGACTTTACTGGACTGTAAAGTGCATCATTGCACATCTTTAATATTCCTAACTGGCTTTACTTAGAAGTAAATTTCATCTTTAATTATTTTTAATTGACATTACTTGAAAGTAAATTTGATCATTACTGAGAAGTAAAATTGATCATTTGTCATCTTTCATTCAACTTATCAAATTAAGATTAATCAAAAATGAAAAAAAATGAGATTGCAATGAGCTTTTTTTATTCAAAGTAAGCTAACAAAGATATGTTCTAGTACATATAAAAATATTTATTCAACTATTATTAAGTACAACATACATATACTTGTATAAGGGCAAACTAAAATACAATTAAGTCCTTGTCACATTACTCTTTTTTCAAATTGTCAATTCACAAAGAAAATTGCCTGTAATCAAAATTATCATTTTTCAGTATTTTCATTTGAAGATTAATGCGATAAAAACATCAAATTTAAGATGAAAAGATTTACAAAAGTTCCTGTAGTAATAATTTCAGACCAATTATTCAAGATAGTGAATAAATGTTTAAAGAACAGTCACATATTTCAAACACAATCACTATATTAAATTTTGATTTGTTCCAATATCCTATTTAAAAACAATATTTTTTTTTACATAGTTGATACGATAAATTTGTATTTGTAATAAAACAAAACGCTTTCGTAAATTTCAAAATCAGATTAATATAAAATGGAGCATGGTACAAATATTGCGATATGTACTTATACAGAAAATAGGCTTATTGTCCAAGTCCCAGTGAAAATCTCATCTAAATATCCAAAAGAATTCATCTGCAGCCTTGGGTTTGTCTTTTATAGATCTCCCGTTCTTGTTTAGACGAGTCTATTTCTTCTTGCCAGACAAATTTCTATGTATGTTTTAACGGAGTTGCTTTCCTATGAATATCGGTATGTCAAGAAGCCCTCATCATCTTCTTCATCGCTTGGCATCATTTATGACGTAGTAATGAGGGTTCTTCAACATGCCAACGCCCGCCCCAACATGGAACCAGTTTGTTAAAGGTCATATCCGAAAGACCCGTGATTCTCACTTCAAAATCTTGAACATTTGGCAAAGGAGCAATCACTACCTATGTTTACATCTTAGGTTTGAAATGGCCACGAGCGGGGCTCAAATTCACCACCTTACGGTTACGAGACAAACACTTTACCACTGAGCTACTGCGACCAGTCACAATTACTCAAAAATGTAATCGATCAATAATCAACAACTTAAAGGAATTTTGTGTAATTGATTACTAATTGAGTACAGTCAATTTTGCCCTCTAATCGATTGCAATAGATTACTTTAGAGGATGTAATTGATTAGTTACTTTAGATTTCTTATGTGTATATGTATGGAAAATAAAAATGGTGACAATCGTATGTTCATAACTTTAATATTAAACATGTACACAACCCATGTGCATTGCAACAAATCTTCAAGTTATATTCAGATGATTGATTTGTATTGAATTATTTTTGAGAGCTTCTAATCGTTAAAACAAAGAGTATTTTAACCATGTCCCTGTCCTCCTTTATTATAAGGTTCTCTTATTCCAAGTTACTCTTGTAAATGAAATCTCAGTTGAACTGAAATAAAACTTTGGAGTAATATTACATATATATACTGGTATATTAGATGCATACATATAAATATGACGCATTGTTAGCCTGGGCAACATCAAAAGTTCAATGTCTAATTCAAAATAATAATTCAGTTTTCATGTTGACCCAAATCGATTATCATGCAATAACACAATAGTACTAAATAAGACTATATACATTTTCTAATTCTTATTTTAAATGTTCATTAAAATGTAATAAATGTTATTTCCAAATTTCCAATGAGTCACTTCAGTCCTGCTCACTTTCTTCCTGCTGAAGTACTGCAATTATTCATGTATTATGATAAATAGAATATTGGATGAGTGACCGAAACTTGTTGGAGTTTTTACCCCCCCCCCCCTTTTCAATCAGACATTGAGCTTTTCATCTTGTCCCTTAACTTGCTAAATTACAAAATAAAAACTAATGGTTATTTTGTAATGTTTACCTTCATTATACCAAGACATTGGACTTAAATGTAATAAAGGAAAAGAGGAAATAAAATGTATGAACGAACCAGGAATCAAACCTGGGACCTCTATGTATGAACGAATCAGGAATCAAACCTGGGACCTCTGCATTACTAGTCAGGTGCTCTAACCATTGAATTACCTAAGCCGATATTCATGGTCCATATACCTCTAACTACAACAAATATTTACTTTTCATTACATATAGAATATCAAATTCGAAAGTTACCTCCTTGAAATGCTAAGCAGCTCCACTCCCTTCATTTTTCAATATTTTAGTTTGTGATGGCTATTGAAAAAAGAACCTGTTAATAGAAATGGAAGATGCGATGATATTATATGATGATGAATATTTACATTTTTTCACAGTACGACTAAAAGGTAAGCCAGTTATTAATCCATTGTTTCGCTTGTACTTGCACTATATAGAATGCAGAGGCGGATCTAGAAAATTTTCACAGAGTTTCAAATGCACCTTTCTCGTCCCCAGAGGAGATAATGACACATAATATATTAACTTACATTTTGTTAAAAATATTCAACAAAAGTAGGGAGCAACACCTTTCCAGATCAGCCACTGTATATGTAAGATAATAGTAATACAGAACGGTAGTGGAAATGGACAGAAAATGTATGAGTAAACTCAGATTAATCAATCATACAATGTACTTATACCAATCCACAATATAATACCAACCCTATGTTAACACGTTCGACATTTATACATGTATCAGACTGTCAAAAGTCTTTATTACAGTGAGTAAGTGCTTGTTTACATACAAATTTCAGCTACCTACCTGGTTTTCCGAAGTCGATTGATGGAAGTCTCCATCTCAGTAGATAAAAGCTCCTTTCTATGTCTTCTTTCCACATTTTAATAAAGAGCGCAATTCGCACAAAGGACCTTTCAAATTGATTCTCTGAGCCTGAATTTCAATGCACCAAATATGTAGTCAGGTTCCCGAGACCCCTCTGCATCTATTATAGGGATCAGGCAGCAGCCGACGCCATCTTGAGAACCGAGAATTTCTCGGGCACACAGAAAATATTAATTTTTGAACACCATAACATTTTACAAACCTTTTCTTTCACTGAAATCGATTCACGGGTGTGTATTTGCTTCATATATGAATAATTATACACGTACAAATGCTTATTGATTTGTTTTACCGAATGTGCAGAACTTTGATTTGATGAAACTTAACTGTTAATAATGTTTCGTTTTTGACATGGATCTAAAGTCCTAATAGAAGTACATATTTTTAGACAATTGATTGGCGTGGTTAAAATCACTTACATCAACTAGTTTTTCTTTAACTGAGCCCTTGCCTTTTACCTTGTGACCTCTAAATCATTAGAGTTCATATGCTTTTTGTAGGTAATCATTGCCTCGCAAGCATTGGGCTCAAAAGATATAAAATGGACAACAAGTATATTAAGTGACAGACCAGTGCAGTGTAATACCCCCCTTTCTCAAGGGAAGGGGGCATAAAAGTTAAATATTTTTGGCCTCAAACTTCTTTTTAGCCATGTGTTAAAAAAGAACCAAATGTTTGGAAAGATGTATTTTATCTACACATAAAAAGATGTTCTCAAGAATGAACAATCTTGCAAACTTATTTTACAGGTGTTTGACAGACTACAGATAATGGGAGTTTCAACATCATATACAGGAGCAGGTCGGATAGTGGATGAGGTTGGAAAGCATAATCATGATGAGATTATTGATTTTGTCCGAGAAGGTGGAAAAATAAGATTAATTGGGGGACAATATTAATAGACATTTTAGTATCAAGCACGAGTGTCTGAATCATCATACCCACATGCTCAAGTGGTTCGCATCTGCAATTGTTACGCAGAGCAATATATTTTCAGAGCTTAATGCCTAACCACAAGACCAAGCTAAAGACCTCCCCATGAAAGCTTTCCAACCCACAAACATGGGTGACAAAATCCTGAAAAATAATCATGGAATCCACATCTGCCGCATTGTAAAAGAATTTTGTCCCAATTTACAATTCCTACATGAAAACGCACAAAATGCCATAAGGGGTGATTACACAGACACTCTGCAACAGAAAAACTTGGTTGTTCCCCTCCAAACACTGCCCTTAAACGAACAAAAATATGCAGATGTAGTTATATTTTAGACAATTATGAGTCCACTTTATCTCAATTTTTTACAGCTGCTGAGCACAATTTTCACAATGTTCATATTGGAGGGTACCAACGGACCCGTGAAAGGTTTTCTGGTGCCAAAGGCCTTCTCACTGGAGGAGCTACACCCCAGTAGAGGTTTGATTACCTATATCTCATTTCATTTGAAATGTAGCATGCAGGAATGAACTTCCTCACTCTAATTTACTAAATCTTATTTTCGCCAGATTCATATATAATGCCGCACAAATAAAACTGGCTAGAAAAACTGTACATGAAGATGTAAAAAAAAAAACCACTTTGACCATGACAAAGATTTGTTCATTTCATTTTTAAAAAGCTACGTTGTTGAGGCGCTGTGTGATTTCTATGGGATGGAAGCGCCAGAGGATATTCTAACGAAGAATGTACCTCCTGAAGAGATGGATGATTAAGAGCAAAAGATGTGGCTTCAAAACAAATTAGACATATTGATTGATCATTATGTGCTAGCCATTTCTACCAATGCCTCTGGTGATCAAAGAATATATAGGGATGCTTCAAATGTTACCCAATTAGAAGTAAATCTTCCAGATGGAGAAACTGTTACTACCAATGTTACACGTATTGCAAGAACCAGTGAAGTAAAAACATCCCATGATAGACTTAAACATTACGCACATACTGTACTTCAACTTGGCCTTCTGTTCATTCAGTTCCTAGATATTTGTAAAGTGCCAGACAGACAAAGAATGATCACAATTTTTAAGTTTATGATGAGGGTTTTGAAAGCTTTGAATGCAAAAAGCAAGTATGCATTAGAAATGCTGAGATTTTTGTGTCATCAGCAAGCATCATACAGTCTTCAAGAAGCAGATCAAAGCTTTTATGGACTCTTTGTCAATACCACAGGTAAAATTGATGGGCATATCCTAGCAGACCTCCAAATGGAGCACATAATTCGAAGGTTGAAAAATCTTTACAAACATTCTGGTCCATTCAATATTCAAAGATTCATGGTGAAGAAATCAAATAGCTTATATGGACTTATGCAAATATGCGAAAATTTTGATGAAACAAGCAACGTGATAATTAGAAGTAAAAAAAACCCCATAAACTCAAGAATGCACAACCTGAAGAACTACAGATTGTCTCTGATTTAAGGGGAGTTAGACCATTTCAAAACTGGTGGGATATAAAGTCCCACCAGTTTCTCCCACATACACAATCTTGTTACATTTTTTACAAAAAACTCCATACACTACATTGCTAGATTTACAATTATTATAATTTTTGATGTGATAATTGTTTCCATTATCAGAGACATGTCTTGAATTTATCACTCATCAGAAGGGAAACTAATGGACCTGTGGCTGTTCATTTTTATTCCGATTTTCACACCATAGATGATTATAGCATAATAGGCATTGAAAAACAGTACAAGAGCGATATTTACCGGAAAAATAGAGAAAATCTATGGAAGAAAAAGCTTAATACATATGTACCAGTTGGTATAAACAAAAGGGAACATTACTGTCTATAAACTATCTTAATGAACATTTTTGGGTGTAGTACATTATGTATATGTGTACTATCTATTTAAAAAAAAAAATTTTTTTTTTAAATATATGTTTATGTATATGCAAGAATTTACTTTACACCAATTAGTGTCCACTTACAGGTATGATTTAAAAGGTTATTACAGTAGCTCTCGCAATTTTTCAGATGTTTTGACGCAATTTTGATACATGACGTTGCCTTTCAGATGTATGTACATTGTGACGCCATAATACGTTGTTCAACGTTAGTTGCTATGCATTTTAATAAACACGACTGATGAAGGCTGGTAAAATGGCTGAAATATTTCGAAAAGTGTTTTTATGGGTTTTTTTTATTATTCTTACAAAAGAGAGACTTTGGATATATATATATATATATAGCTCTGATTTTTAGACGAATTTGATTCCAGTGTTTGGCACTCTGTCTTTCTTTTTAGTTCTTACAAGTTTACTGTTCTTTCGGATTTACAAAATTTTGGCTTGAGCATCAATGAAGAGACATTATTTGTCGAAATGCGCATCTGATGCATCAAAATTGGTACCGTATAAGTTTTACATTATGATCCTTGGGTCGAGTCCTCTGCTGGTTGACTGTTAGTCCCTGAGGGTCTCTACAGCCCAGTAGCTAAGTATTTCGTTACTATCTTGAAAATACGGATGCATATTTAATTGTTGTGATGAAATTTAGAAATTCATTTCAAAATTAATGATTATCTCCCTCATGCATAGCTCTGGTCCCTAGATGAATTCGACTCAAATCTTTGACACTCTGTTTTTCCTTTTATTTCTTACATGTTTATTGTTATTACGGATTTTCAGAATGTTTGCTTGAGCATCACTGAAGAAACATTATTTGTCAAAATGCGCATCTGCTGCGTCAAAATTGGTACCGTGAATTTTTTAGATGACTTACATAAAAAACTACCCACTCGCTTCAAATGCCTACAATTCAGAAACTAGATGTGATATACATAACTTGCCGGTCTCCTTCAATAGATTAATGTTTGAACTACTTACAAGCCACAGGTTCTTGAAATAACAGAGATATACACCACCATTCTCTCGATTTCACGTGTTTGTTTTTACTAGGACATTTCCCAGTCCAGGTCATCGGGTGGATTCTCGCCTATGACAGTAGCGAAATTCAAACTACTGTGGAAGATTTCGGACTCATCAATTAAAACTTCACATGGAATATACGCTACTTACTTCCTCATACTTTAATAAAGTTCTCTATGTTCGCCGTATCTAGGTCGCTTATTTTACAAAACATCAACTCCTGACTCTATCTGCCATTTTGAGAAACACACTCAAGACCCGAAATACCTAAAACTTTAAAGAAGGGGAAAATGGGTAAAAATAATCTAAATGAAATGAAATAAAGAAAAATAAAAAATTAAGGAAGCCAAAACTTAATGTTGAATTTCCTTCTGTAGGTGCAATATTACAAAAATAATGTTTTGATCAATTTTAAGGACATTTAGATTTTAAATATATCGGGTATTTAGTGATCTCATTAAAATGGCAGATCTTGTCAACAGTTGATGCTGCTGGGGAAACAATGAGTCGTGTAACGTACTCAAGAAGAACATTATTTAAGTATGAGGAAGTAAGTAGCGTATAATTGATGTAAAATTTTAATTGACAGGTCCGAAATCTTCCACATTAGTCAGAATTTCGCTGCTGTCATACTCGAGAATTCATCCGATGACCTGGACCGGTAAATGTCCTAGTAAAAATAAACACGTGAAATCAAGAGAATGATGACGCGTATCTCTGTTATTTGAAAAACATGTGGATTGAAATTTCGCATGCAAGTAGTTCAAACATTAATATATTCAAGGAGACGGGCACATTATACATATGACACGTAGTTTCTGATTTCTTAGACATTTGAAGCGAATGGGTAATTTTTTTTATCTGAGTCAGAGTTAGGCACCTTTCTATTTTATGGTATCACAGAGTTCGGGCTCAAAAAGGGCTTAGTCCCTGTCAGTGAGCTTTCAACATGTCCCTCACCATTTTAATGTTGACAAAAACCCATTGATTGAAATTTTTAATTGTTATGCAACAGGAGTTCCATGTAACATTAAACGGAACCGTGGATTTCGGATGGAATGCCAAGACAGCACCTGGTTAAAACCAAATACTTTTTGTGCAGATGAACAGAAAATATTTTCGACCCTGTTTATGAAAGTAAGATCTACTCGATTTTTTCCCCATTAACAAATTCATGGTGATTTGCTAATCATTTATAAAAAGTAATTCCTTTTCGGAACTTTATGCAGATGCAAGAGAAATATTCCTTGACTTTTAATTTGACCAAGTTTTTGACTTTCGTATCGACATTAAGATCTTGCTCAAGGTAAAACTTTGGTACCAATGTGAAAAAACCCACTCAATTTCAAAACATCAGAAAGGTTTTCTTTTCCCATGTTTTTTTTTTTTTTTTTACAATATCATCTCTGCCACTGTAATTACACACAACAATGTACTGCTTGAAATGATTTATTTATTGATTGGGGAAATCAATATAACAAAAACATGGATTTAATAATTTAACAATTGAATGATAAATCAAAGTTAGTATTAACAGTGTTTTTCAGTTTAACGGCATTTGCTGTCAACCTCCCAGCTGTTAACGAACGGATCCACATCGTTTACAGTTCGCCGTGATGATGTCATCATGTCGTCATACACTTCATTGTTGTTGGTTCCAAAAAGTCCACCTACTTTTCCGTGGTACCATCCACTTACAACGAGTTTAAGTTGATCTCTTGGAATGTTATAGTTGACGGTGAATCCACGGCCGTACACGTTAAAGGACTGCTCCTCTGAAACCACACTTAATTCTCCAGATCTGTATGGGGTGCTGATAATTTTTCCATCAACACGAAGCTGCAATAGAATTTAAAGTTTTGGAAATTGGTTAAGGATCTTAATTTTTTATGTCGGGGGAAAGGACGAATGATACCCAATTGAAATTCCATGCAAATAAATTTAATTATTCAAAGAAATTCATACCTTTCCATTGGGGGCGATTTGTAGTTTCTGATTGGCTGTCATGATGATGAGTTGTTGTTTGTCTTTTCCGAGGAAATTCATGATGACAGAGAAATTTCCATCAGTGTAGTCTCGTGCTAGAACATATGAACATTTTCCAGAGAAAGCGTACTCCTCACCATCGAAGGTTGTGACGCGGTTGCCATTCAAAGTAGCAACAGCTGAAATAGAACGATGATATTAATTCATAACTGAATATATACCAATTACAACAATGAAATAACAAATTAATTCCAGAAGATATACATGTATTACGAAGACATTTCAGTACCTCTGAATGGTGGAATCCAGTTAGAAACATCAGAATCGGGAATGTACTCCGACAGAGATCCCCATTTGTTGGAATATTTTGGGACATAGGAGTGGAATCGATTGACATACTTGGCGACTGATATTTTAGGCAGTTCCCTCAAAGACGGCATAGCTAAAGGCAGGTAAGTGTCCATTTGTATTTCCCCTGATTTGGGGTTAAAAACAGTAATCCTAGAGTTTTGAAGGTTGGATATGGAAGTCTTGAGAATCGCAAACTCCTCCTCAATGTCTTTTTTGATCATATCTAAGATGTTGGTCATGACAGATTTGATATTTTCCTCCACTTCCCAAAATTTGTATGCGTTTTTAGCCTACAAATGTATGAGATACATGTAATATATTCATTCCGAAACAGATATTTAATATTGCGATTTTAAAACCTTACGATAAAAGCAAATTGTCCTAACCAGTTGATAACTTTGATGTCCAGCCTGTTTAATGGTTTTTAATACAGGTCCATTCATTCTAGAAGCGATTTGGTCCCTGGCATTGTAGATGGCGTTTGTATACTGACTAGCCATATCTGGCACTTCCATTTCACTAAGTGTTCTTGAATATACATCGTACTTTGATTTTAAGTACTCAGATACGTGGTTTCCTGATAATGTGGACACCGCAGCTTCAATGAGGAAGATGGAAATAATAAATAGAGGGAAAAGGTGCAACATAAGCATTCATTTAGATCAATATTAACCTAGTAATAAAAAATCTTAAAACTACCTTGGTATTTTTTCATAGAACTTTCAATGACAGCAGACAATTCAACAAACTGTTGTTCAATGAAATTCATCAGTTCAGCATAATTCTTGCTGCCTCTTGATTCCATCAGCTTAAAAACAAAACAGAAACAGTATACTTTCTGCATAATATCACCAAACAGAGCATACAACGTTTGGGGAAAACATGTCTTACTGTAATTATTTCCTTGGTGGCCTCCACGTAAACGTTGTACGCTTCTTTACCTGGAAAATTCTGCCATTCAACAGGGTTGCTTTTAATTATCTTTCTGAAATGAAAGACAAACCGAATGTAAAATAATTAAGAAGTCTTCCAAGCTTTATTTCGTATTTTGTTGCAGTTGGATTGTGTTTTCTTTTCTCATTTCTTGAATGGTGTGTAGTGAAATACCTGATGAGTGTCATATCAACACTGGGATAATTCTTTTCGATTTCAGTCATGATCTCCTCCATCAATTTACCATATGGGCGGTATCCCTCACTGGCAGCCTGACGGATCAAATTGTATTTGGAATTCAGTTCGTCACCCACGGCTTTGGCTGCTTCAGAGAAAGCGGTGTTCATTTGCCTGCTGGTCAGAGCTATCTTTGCAAGTCCAGATACCTTTGAATATGAAGATAAGAAATAAATTAGAGTGATTTCAAACACAAGAAAAGAGTCTAGCGAAATAGAAAAAAAACCTTTTCCTTATAAATGGAATCCAGGTATTACTTACTTTGAGATCCTGGATCATGGAAGGTCTCCAATGAATACGAGTGTGCAGGATTCTTGATGTATTCAATCTCATTGCTAGGAGATTATCTGTAATTCTACGAGAATTTTCATCTCGGTACACCTCGGCAAGAATGGCACTGTCGTTCACGTACTTAGCAATGAAGTGCAACACATTCGCTGGGTTATCTGAACAAACAAATATTTTGTTAATCTTTCAGAAAAAGTAACCAGTATATTGTCGAGAGTATCCAATGAAATTACACTTTACCTATGTCATAGTTAATTTGTCCATCCAGTAATTTGTTTTCAGGGTCGAAAGTGATGCGAGAGTCAATTTCCTTTGTGTTATCGTACATGTTGCGCAAACTCAGTCTGTATGGTTTGGTTTCGATCTTTCCGGACATAATCATCGATTTAATGGGTGAGGTCACCTGGAATATAAAAGAATATTGCAAAATAATTACAACAAAATAGAAGCAAAGATATTGGAAGGAAGTCCATTAATTTAACCTACTATTTACCTCAACATTTATTTGGCGACGAAGGCTGTCGATTTCTCCCATCAGAGCAAAGTTTTTATTGATACGTTTCGATGTTAGGTAGTCAACCTTGATTCCGCTGGAGTACTTTTCATCTGACATTCCAACATGTGATTTAAACTGAACATCAACACTGCTGAAGATGTGCCTCAGTCCGAAGCTAAAGGTATAGTTTTTGTTGGATCCTCTTGAGATGTCTTCAATTCTGGAGTTGATGACAACGGTCTTGTCTTCGTCTTTAGAATATTTGAATTCTGTCTTCCCATCGAAAACAACGCTTCCTTGGTTCAGGGTCATTTCAGAGTCTAATTTCACATCCTTGTAAAAAAGAAACATTTAATATTTATCAGTTGGTAAAACAATTTTGATTCAGTCTTTAAATGTTCAAAAACGATATTTTCACAATTAATAGTAGTTACCTTGCCAATGCTTGGGATTTCAAAGGACACATCAGCTTTCATAGAGTCTCCTTGAGGAGTAAGGCTGGCACTGGCACCAATTTTCTTGGATGTGTCTCTGTCTGCATCCCACATTACAGACCCATCGATAGACTTCTTGCCATATTTAGTCTGATAGGATCCAGACAAAGCAATGCTTCTCTCTGGAAATCTCAGCTTCAGGTTGTTTCCATTTTCATAGTTGCTTCGACTGTGGACTAGTGAATGTTCAGCATCGATTCCAAAAATTTGAGAATCATCAATAAGGATATCCCATGACGAAAGCATGCGGGAAGATGACATTTCTCCTGATCCCTTGATTTCAACGGATTTGGATGGTGTGGAAACTTTAACTGTAACTTCTTTTCTCTGATTATAAGAATCGGTGACATATTTAGTTTCAAATTTCGCTTGTCTCTCTGTTGATGCTGTGTCCAAGTTAATGGAAACAAGGGCATATTTGACGGACTCGGACATCTCTGCTTCCCCATCGAATTTCATTGGTTGTGGCTCTCTCATCACGAAAGACATAGAGTGTTTTGAATCTTTAGCATAAGCAAATTCCGTGTCCAGTAATTTTTCATCATTAATTTCGGCAAGGAGGGATTGTTTGGCAGAGTCGCTGGATTTTTCGCTGCTTCCTTGGATGTTAAGACTTCTCAATTTGCTAAAGGGGGTGCTGATTGTTAGTCCAGCTTTGTGGGTGGTGATTCTCCATGTCTCACTTGTGGAATAGGTTGCATCAGACACAATGGTATGTCCTTTCATCCATGAGGCTTTCATGTGGTTTCTGTATTCATTGCCATTTTTATCGTTTTTAACACTGAACCTGACGTTTTCAAGTCCACTAATATCACTGTTGAACTCAAATGAGCTGTCGATATCTGACATAGACATGTATCTGAATCTAGCATCAGATTTTGCATTTCCAATCGATGTTTGTACATTGACACTAGTGGTGAAGTCCAGGGGACGTCCGTTGTGAGAAACCATCAGTTTTGTGGATTTCAAACCAGAAAACGGAGTAGATAAAGCAACATTGAATGACATAGGTGTTGATTCAAGATCGATCGTAGACTGCAAATTGATGGTATGGTCTTCCCTAGACAAGGTCATTTCGGAGTTGTATTTTCTTCCAGTTGTGGTAGTTTTGACAGTTGCTTTCAGATTTTTCATACCATCGAATGGCGATTTGAAAAGGATATCTACTTCCATTGGACTGAGGGAGACCTTCCATGCAGCTCTGATATGTTGATCGTTGCCGTATCCAACAGAAACAATTGATTCGATGCTGTTCCTGTTTGCCCCATGTTTTACAGTAAGCTTTGTTTGCTCAAATCCACTGAATGGGGTTTTAATAACCAAGACAGAGCTGATGCGACGCCAGTTTCGCCTGAAAAAATTAAGTGTTCCCTCCATTTTCCCCGTGTTTTCATGCTGGAAATCAGCGCTTGTCCTAAACTGGTCAAGGTCCCCGCTATGTGAAAATTTAGCATCAATATTACGAAGGTATGGTACCGGTGATTTGACTGACAGTGAGCCCTCAATAGCGTCTGTGTTTTTGAACTGTACTGATACAATTGCTTCCTCAGTTCCATACCTTGTGGAGAAATCGGTCTTGAAGTCACCAAGTGTTCCTTCATGATGTAGTTTGGTCATTGTAGTGGAAGATATTCCGTCTATGGTGTATGTAGTTGTCGCTGTGAAGTCAACCAACGAAGCATCATTGTACTGTAAAGTATTTGTTTGACTGAAACTGTATTGACTTCCAACGGAAAAGTCCGTTTGTGATTGAAATATACCGTTATCTGACGACTGTGTGTACGTGGTAGAGATATCATTATAAGGACTTTGGAGTTTCAAGGAGTGTTCTCGTGAAGAATCGCTGACTATATTACGCAATGAGACTGATACAGTTTGGGAGGATCCATAGACAAGGTTGCTGGACACTTGTAAGTTTTCCAAAGCTCCATCTTTGTTCAATGTAAAAACTGTAGATTCGAAACCAGTGAAAGGAGTCTTAAGAGACATTGAGACTGATACTGCGTCAGAGGTATCCAAGGAGCTATCGAATTCGATCTTTTTTATATTGTTTCCAACTTCCAAATGAGTAGTGTATCCATTGGAGGACCATGTGTTTGATGTTGAAGCACTCAAAACTTCAAAATCATTGATAGGGGTCTTCATGTTAAAGTTGGCGTTCAGGCTTGAATCTCGAAGAGAGACAGATAGATCGGCTTCTAATTTTTGATTGCGGAATGTTCCCTCCAGATGGGAAATGATGTCCCGTGATGTCAGCTCATGGGTGAACTTCATGTTTTGTTTCTCAAATCCCACGAAAGGCGTCTTTACGACGAGATTGGCTGACATTTGGGGTTGAAGATCAAAACTGATGTCACTTTCAATTTTCTTTCTATTAAAGTTTCCTTCGGCATGTCCTCGAAGACCATCGGAAGATTTTACAATATCGACACTGAAATCCTGCTCTTCGAAATCTTTGAATGGGGTTTTCAGAGATACCTTAAACTCCTTCTTTAATCCATTAATGACAGTGAGATCAAATTCAGATTTCTCTTGGTTGAAAAGTACTTCGGCGTGTGTTTGGCAACCCTCACCTGTAGTGTCATGAGAAAACAAAACTTCTTGTTCCTGATAACCTAAGAAAGGTGTTCTTACTGCAATATTTCCCTCCATTTTTCTGTTGTTTCTAAATGAGATGTCCATTTCTACAGTTTTTTGCATGAGTGTTCCTTCCACTTGAATTTTTGGTCCTTTCTTAATAAACTTAATGTTCTGATTCTCCAAATCAGTAAACGGCGTTTTGATCGAGAGACTCCCTTTCTTTGCTGAAAGTTCGCCATCAACTTCAATTGATTTTTGCCTGTAGCTGCCTTGTGCATGGACTTTCTTATCATCAAATGTAAAGCTTAAACTTTGGGTCTCAAAACCTTTGAGAGTCGATTTAAGAGACAACAATCCTTGATTGGATGAGAGCTCGCCGTTAAACTCGATCGTTTCTTGCATGACTGACACGATGGCATGAACCTTACCACTTTCAACTCTGAAGGAGAGTCTCTGACTTTCGAAACCAGTGTATGGAGTAATGATTTGCAGATCTGCGTCAACAATTGTATCGATATTCAAACTGGCTGTAAGTTCAATCTTCTTCCTCTGGTAGGTAACTTCTGCACGCGTTTGATACCCACGAAGGGTTCTCTCGTTATCTATGGAAATTGCTTGTTCTTCAAATCCTGGGAAAGGTGTTTTTAATGAAAGCGTGTGTTGGATTCCATTTCTGGTGAAAATGGAGTACTCGAGCTGAACAATCTTTCCTCTAAATGTTCCCTTTACTTGAAGGGTCTCTCCGTTTACAGTGAAGAGTATTTCTTGTGTTTCGAATCCTTCAAATGGAGTCCTTATCAATAGATTACCAGCCTCAAAATCCACATTTGCATCGACTTCCACTTTCTTGCCACGGGCTGAAGCCTCGAAATGCGATTGGATGCCAGTCTTTTCAAAACTGTGGACAAAGGATGCTGATTGCTTTTCGTAGCCAGAGTATGGTGTTGTGATTATGACAGAACTAGTCGAACCTGGTCTTTTGTTCAATGTAGCCTCAACAGAAATTTCATCCTTTTCAATTCCGACTTTGGCAACACTCGAGATACCATTAGCATTTACTTCATGGTTGAAAGAAGCGGTAAACATGTTCATTCCTGCTATCGGAGTTTTGATAGTTGCACTTGCAGATATGGATTTCTTGTTGTTGAAGGCGGTATCCATTTCAACTGTTTTACCTCTCATCGTTCCTTCCACATGATTTCTGAATCCCCATCCAGAGCTGATATGGTTAAAGGCCAATTTCATTTCCTCAAACCCATTGAAAGGAGTTTTCAACACAATGCTACCTTGGAGTGGCGTTTTGTCGAAGCTAAGATCTGCAGAAATACTCTTTTGACGGAAGGTAGCTTTAGTTGTCGTCTTTAATCCGGAGGAAGAAAGAGAGTAAGTAAAGTCAGCCTTAGATTCTCTAAATCCTTCAAACGGTGTTGTGATGATGAATTTACCACTCATTCCATCATCAAAAGCAATTTCAGCAGCACTGATGATAGATTTGTCTCCTGAATGCATGTTTATACTGCTTTTAATTTGGCCATCATTGTTTTCGTGAGTGAACGAGGCACCACTAGTTTCACTGAATGGAGTTGATAATCTTACAGTTCCTTCTTTAATTCCATTATTAGAATAGGTAATGTCTGCTTGAGTATTTTCTCCATTGACATTCAGTTCAGCGTGGGATTGCATGGAGCTTGTTGACTGTGCATGGGTGAAAGCTCCAGACAATTTTCCAACTATGCTTTTGATGTTGAAAGATACAGAAATAGGTTTGAAGTCATAAGAAATATCAGCAGATAGCATTTCCTTTCCGGATAAACTGATTTTTCCATTGCATCTAAAGTTGTTCAGATCTCCATCATGACGGAAATGAACTTGAACATCATCTAATTGACGGAGTGGAGTTTTCAAAGACATTTGTCCGCTGACTGACGACAGCACATCGAGGGAGGTGTCAATTTCTATTTGTTTTCTTCCACTATACGAAATTTCTCCTACAGTTTTAAAGTTTGTAACTGCTCCATTATGTTTCAGCATGACTTTGATATCTTCAGAGAATGGAGTTTTCAGAGTCACGAAGCCATTCATCCCACTGCGTCGATCGAGTCCGAAATTAGCTGTCACTTTCTTACCGTTGAAACTGCCTGAAGACTGGATATTGAAATTCTCTGAAGTACCATCTTGTGACACGGAGACTTGAATGTTCTTCACCACTGGACATTTTGATTTCAGGGAAGCTTCGAAGGATAACGAAGAAACGGTGATAAAGGAAAGCGTTCCTTGGATTTTCTTCTCCCCGCCATAAGTCAATTCAGTGCCGCTCTTGAATCTCTGACCTGATCCAGCATGATTTAGTTTAAAAATGATATCGTCAGAAGATGGCCGTTTGATGAAGCCATCAATGTTTACTTTTCTGTCGGTGTCTACGGTCAACTGAACTTCGGATTTCTGGCCTTCAAGTGAATAATCGGCATGACTGTTAAAATTCCATATTCCTCCATTATGTCGGAAGGAAAAGTCACTCTCTCGATAATCAGTAAACGGCGTGCGTATGGCCAGTGTTCCCTCAATTGGACCAAGGCTGTTAAAGGTCACGTCACCCTCCACTTTTTCACCATTAGCAGATACCTCAGCATGGCATTTGAAGTTGCTTATTCTTCCTGCATGGGAAAATGAAGCAGATAAACTGTTGATTTTTCCGAATGTGGTAGTCACTGCTGCTCTGCCAGAGATGTCGTTAGTTGAGTCGAACTCTGTTGTAAATATAATATTCTGTTTGCCATAATTCATTTGTACATCTGTCTTGAATTGTCTACTTGTACCCGAGTGTTTTATAGTGGCTTTCAGAGGTTTTGTGTAAATCGTATCTAAGATGAGTAATCCCTGCACCGGAGAGGACTTCAGAGAGAATCTTCCATCCAAAAGACTTTTACCTCCGTATTTGATTGTTGAAGAAGTAAACATAGGAGAACTTTTATGAAGAAAGGTACCCTCAATTGTTTTGATGTATGGCGACTTGACAATTACTTTTCCTTCCAGGTTGGCCAAAGAACTGAAATTCACGTCCATTTCAGATTTGTCGTTGTTGTGTTGAAATTGGAGATGGCTTCTGAAGTTGTTGAATGTTCCGTCATGCGAAATACTGCCTTTCAGACGATGCATGAATTGAAAAGGAGTTGTCAACTGCATATTTCCTTTGATGTGATCAATTACGTCCATGTCAATGTCACCGGTAAATTTCTTGTTGGACCCATCAGACCCTTCGGCATGGATTTGGAACTTCTTCCATGTGCCTTTGTGAGAAAACGATCCTTGTAGCATTTCATAATCTTTGAACGGTGTTTGGACTGACATTTCAACTGAAATATCAGACTCAAAATCCATTTTCAGGCTCGAGGCAATTCTCTTTTTATTTAGGAACATGATATTTACTTGGTTGTTGAAATTTTGTAAGGACCCATCATGTGTCACAGACAGTTCAGTATTTTCAAACTTCCTGAATGGAGTTTGAAGTGCAATTGAGACAGCGATCTTTGGATCTATGGTGAATATAATATCTCCATTATATAGTTTCTTCTTTCCTAATGTTACTTCTCCGTGACATTTAAAATCACGAAGAGTCCCTTGATGAGAAAGGATGACTCCTGCCTTTTTCAGTCCCTTAAACGGTGTTTCAAAGGAAATATCAGCTTTGAAATTTGGTCGGATAGACATCTTAAGATCTGCAGTGATAAATTCCTTTCCAATTGAACCACGAACGCTTGTTTTGAAACTCCTCTTATTTCCGCTGAACTTCCAGATTCCCTTCATCTTCTTGTACCCGGGAATTGGGGTGGCCATGTTGACAATAACAACAGAAGCTGATCCTCGTTTCATGGTAATATCGGCTGTATATTTGTTTCCTTTGCCTAGAAGTGCGTTTGTAATTACTCTCATATTCGTTGGTTTGCCTTTCTTGACAAGAATAAGTGTGATGGTCTCGGTGAATGGATTTTGAATCTGAATTTTTGCTTTAGTGCTCTTCTTATTTACCAAATCCGCATTCAATTTAAACTGCATTTTCTTGTCTACTTTTACAGCACCTGTCGTTGAAAAGCCTGAAAGATCTCCGGAGTGTTTGAATGTGGCTGATACATCCTTATGGAATGGTGTTTTTAGTGTAGCTGATCCAATCAATTTCTTTCCGTTTGAGAATGCAACAGATGTTTCATATATAACCTTTCTTCCTTTTTTCAGTGACGCACTGGTATCGAAAGTCTTAAGTGAGCCTTCGTGAGAAAATGCAGCCGTCATATCATCCACAAAGGAAGATTTGAATTCCAAAGATCCGATAGTCTTCTTTGCATTTTTGAACATTGCAGTGATTGACCCTTTATGTTTACCATATTTAGCATCGGCAGTGATTTTGAAGTCCTTAACTTTACCAGCATGTGAAAAAGATGTTGCAAAGTCATCTGTGACTGGAGAGTCAAATGATAAGGACCCTGTCCATGTTTTGGCGAGTGAAAGCTTAGCATTGGCCTCGTACTTCTTGGATTTGCCATACTGAAATTCAGCCTGAGATACAAAATCTGTCATTTCTCCTTTATGCTGGAATGACGCTCTCATGTCTTCTGACAAAGGGGATTTGATGCTAATACTACCAGTTTGTTGGCTATATTTGGCATCCAATTCATATTTCTTTCCTCTGCCATATAAAGCATCCAAATGTGAGCTAAAATCGGATATGGTACCCATATGTTTGAAAGAAGCGGCTATATCATCATGGAGTGGAGATTTAATCAAAATACTACCAGCTGATTTGCCATAATTTCCAGTAATTTCGTATTTCTTTGACTTTCCATACTGCATTTCAGCGTGGGAAGAGAATTGGGAAATGGACCCTTCGTGGTTGAATGCAGCAATAAAATCTTTTGCAAAGGGAGATCTTAGTACCAAAGTTCCTCCTAACTTCTTATCATTGGAAAAGGTTAAGTCTCCTTGAATTTTCTTTCCTCGGGTGTATTCAATCTCACCATGACATTGGAATTGACGACTATTGCCGGTATGACGAATCAATGCTGCAGAATAGGGAAGCTCTTGGAAAGGTGTTGTGAGAGCAATACTGCCTTCAAGATTTTGAAGATTTGGGCGTAAAGTAGACTCCACCTTAATTGTTTTACCTGGCAAATATTCAACACTCAGTTCGGTAACTTTCTTTGCCTTTTGGTCATTATGTGTAAATGAGACACTGCTTTGTTTATACTGCTCAAATGGGGTTTTGACCTGGATGCTTGCTATTATTCCACCGTATGAACTCCATTGAGAAGTAACGGACATAGCTCCAACTAAAGGATCGACCATCAAATTAGCACTGGTATGGAATGATTTGGAATTGCCTGAGAACTCGGCACCAATGGTCATTTTGCGAAGATTTCTATGTGGTGTCGTTAAAACAGTGTTAAAACTCTTCTTGTTATTCCATTGTCCACGATTTTCCATCGTGATGGAATCTCCAGATGGTAGGACGATGGATGATCTTGTAACAGTTTCACCTCTTTCGTTGGATTGGTCCATACTAAGCTTCAACTTTTCTACTCCAGGTATCTGACTTACTAGTTCGACTCTTCCGCTCATCAGTCCAGTTGGAAGGAAATCAAAATGTCCATCTATCATACCAAGGGATTTCTTGTTAGAAAGATATTCAACTTTACCTGTTAGAGGATAGCGATCATATTGAGAGGAGATTGACAGGCTCTTAGTGTCTCCATGGCATGAAAAAGTGTGACTTGATGTAGCAACTCCGTTGTGTCGTTTATAGATGTTCACCAAAGAGAGGACTTTCCTTCCTTTACTACTGTAATTGATCTGGTTATCGATCATTCCAACACCGTGTTCATGCGAAATCGTCAGAGCAATGTCTTCAGCAATGCTAAAGGGAGAACGCAAAGTTGTATCGAAAGATAGTGTTCCACGTGGAATTGACATACTCTGCTTTGCATTTACACTGAAGTCAACGATGCTACCATCGGATCCAAATTTGAAAATAGTTTGGATCTCTTCAAATGTGTTTCTGTGAGCCCAGGAGGATTCTACTTGTCTTGATGGACTGCTTAGCTTGACATTGCCACTGCTCTGTAAATTCCATCCATTTCGAAAATGCATTACCTTTCCAAGGTAGCTGTAAGTGTTTCCGTTGTGCTCGAAAGTAAGGCTATTTTCAAATCTCTTTCCGGTGTCAACATGTTTTGCAACAAGGTAGAGAGATGCTATTTGTTGCAGAGTTGATTTCATACTCAGTCTTCCTGTGATATCTCTGAAAGAAGATGTCGTTTGGTCAGCAGCAAGCATATCCGCTTGAAGGAAATCCTTGTTCCAAGACAATTTGATCATACTTTCAATTCGTCCGGTCTTCTTGTGCTTCATTTCGACTCCAGATCTTTCAAATCCTGGAACTGGTGTTTTTAAATCAAGACTTGCTTCAAAATCATCCCATTGCAATGGCCGTTTCACGGAGAGGGTGGAAGACATGCGCTTCATTGGTTTCCAGTCAATCTCTATGTTTGTCGAAGATTGTGTTTTGTCAAGTTGATGACCAGCATTGATATTAATGGATTTGTAGTCTTTGAATGGAGATGCAATTTTCAGACCAGCCTTGTAGCCATTCTTTTCCTTACCAAACATAGAGTCTACGGAAACTTTCTTTTTATTCCATTCAGCATGGGCATGGGTAGAATATTTAGATCCACTCTGGTGTTTCAGATTAATACTGCCCGATCCCAAAGGACTTACTTTTGAAATTGTAGCTTCCAAGTTCTCAATTCCTTCAAAGGTAATGTCGCCTTGTAGCATCAGTTGTTTTGAAGGGTCTTTATTTGCATCCCATTTAACATCCAATTTGCTGGAGTACACTGGCGATTTCATTCGAGTGTCAAACTCCGCTATGATTTTGCGGGCGGGATTTTCGATATCAGCTGCCAACTGGATTCTAGATCCAGGACGGACCAGAGAGGACAGGGAAACTGCATATTTTGTTTTGCCATATTGAACTTCAGAGTTGGCCTGTAGATTTGTAGGAATGAGTCTGTACTGTCCTGAGACAGTCAACATTTCGTAGGAGGGAATGTTGAAAGAGGTAGAGATGTCGTATTCCTTTACTGCAACTTGGCGTACCTTTGTTTGGATGACGCATTTCTTTCCGTTTTCCAGTTGAATTGTGATAACGTTGCTGCATTTCTTGGCGTTGGTTTGATCAAAGATATTGCTGATGACAATATCTCTGCCTGGAATAGAAATGCCTAGTTTACCTACCAGACTTCTAAATTTCTTGGATTTGTCTTTAAGCTCCAAAGAAGCACTGTAGGAGGATTTCGTGCCAAAGAGGACATCCAAGGAAGAATCAATTGATTTGGAAGTCTGAACATGTTTTCCTTTCATTTGATAGTTCACACCCTGTAAGTATATCAAAAATCAATATTGATATCTCAAGAAAACTAGGAACATAGTACTGAATATTGAATTAAATGATATGGAAGCAAACCCTGGTACTTGGGATTTTACTTACAAGGTACGGGAAGATGAATTTGGTGTTAGCGTCAAGATTGAACTTCTTCTGTTTCTTATTCAGAATATGATTCATTGCAGTGGCAATCTCAATCCGCTTTTTCATATCTTTCTTGTTTGCTCCGTATTGAACAATGACAGTGGCCTCGGAGTGTTTCCAGTTCTTGCTGATATCGAAGTTGACGTTGACGTTGCAGTCAGATTGCTGTTTGAAGCTCAGAATCCTGAATCAAATAACATTTTTAATTGAAAAACATTTAAATATATCTCATGCGTATTGCATGCAGCCTATATATATATATATATATATATATATATATATATATATATATATATGATTTGTAAAATATCAGTATTTATGGATACAAATTTTTGCCCTAATCCGGAGTTATTTTAATCTTACATGTTTCCTTTTGCAGCTGAAAGGCTCTTAGTGTTGGCAACATTGAGTTTTCCATTTAGAGTGACCCTGTCTCTTTTGACACGGGGAATGACGTAATCAAGTGTTGATCGTACTATGGCTATTTTCTTATTTTTCAACAGGAACATGGAAGTTAACTTTGTTGTTAAGATGGGAGATTTGATGTCGATTTTGGATCGTATTCCTGTACTCTTTTTGTTACTAGCATCTCTCAGTTGAACTGGAACGATAGATGAACATTTGTGAGTATACTGAAGTCAGATAAAAGCTAGCGAAAGTATCATCTAACATTGACTATTTCTGCTTGATTAACTTACCGAAGAATTTCAAGGGTTTGGAAACGATGCGATCAACAGTTAAATCGACCTTTAAAGCCTTTCCGCTTCTGTATTCAGCTGAACCTCCAAAGCTTATGAGTTCCTTTTCAGGTGTTTTGATGGATAGATATGGTCTATACTTAGCAGCTTTCTTAGTAGCATATTTCTGAACTCTGGACTCAATCACATACTCTTTCTTCTTCTCAAAGCTGATACTGGCTTTAGCTAACACCACCACGCGCTTTGTAGCATAATTTACTGAAACGAAATATATAATCCTGAAAGTTTAGGCCATCAATCCGAGAGAAAAAAAACCCCCGAAAATAATTGTAAAGAAACGTGATTAAGAAGTGACAATTTTTCAAAGTGTGAACTAAATATTACCTGAAATCTTAATTGGTTGTTTGGATACTCCGCTTAACACCAAATTAGCGTCTAAAACTTTCATTCCTTCGTAGTTGATTCCTCCTTTAAGTTGGATGGGTTTCATTTTGGGAGCAGATATCTCCACATTAGGTGTATAAGTATAAGAGTTACCCTTCCTCTTTTTTGCCAGTTCTGCAACTACTGAGTATTCCCTCTTATTGTGGACGAATTTTCCACTAACATGTTTCAGATTTTTTTCATTCTGGAGTTTACCTATGTTAAACATTCAAAGAGTATTGTGAATTATGTCTGTCAAACGGGGATTATAATTCATTGTATATTAGCTTGATATTTTGTAGCATACCTGTAAAGGCATATTTACTCCATGGTGACTGTAAACCAAGCTGAATTTTAGAGTCCGCTTTGTTCAGAAGAAATTCTGCGGAAAGAGCCCTGTCAATTCGTGATCCTGGTGTGTCAAAAGCCATACGGATGTTAACGTCCTTCTTGCTCTAGTGACAGAAAATAATGATACAAATTTGGGTTCGTTTCCTCAAAAGAGAAATAATTGTCAATGCTATAACTGTACGTGTGGAAAACATAAATACTTTACCGAGGTAAACCTAGCCTCTATATTATATGACTTGTGCGAATCAGCTTTCAACAGGGATAGATCAATATTCACTGGTCCAGTCAGAGGGAAGTACGGGGCGTTGGCATCAAGAGATGCATTGGGAAATTGAATTTCTCCGCACAATTTCAGTCCAGTGACTTTGGAAAGACGGGATCCAGTGCATGTTTTGTGAGTCTGCCTATTTTTTGTGATCATTTTTTGTTCTTTTTCCGCATCTCGGTGAACAGTAAAGAAAGCAGTCCTACAAATATTTCATTTCAAAAAAATTCCCTTTTTGCTCTGTAAATACTTGTAATCAGTCAATAAATAGCAATCTTAGAAAATACCGTACTTCAGGCTAAATATTTCCATTTTGTCTTTCGGCATGTCCAAGTTGGCATTGAAAATTTTTCCATCTTGCAATTCTAAATGACCTTTTAGCAGCGTGCTGGAGTGAACAGTTGACACCATTTTCAATCCGCTCTTTGTCACAAAAGCATCGACACTCATCATACTAGAGATCTCGACTGCAGCACTACAAACAAAATATTATATATATTCTCAATTTAGTGTATTAGTGTATCATTCTTTTGTTATCTGGATGAAATGTACGTTGCAATGCGAGTTTTACTTAAATGTCACAGATAGATAAGACGATTTGTTTGAAGGCAAAAGCAATGCTCTAACCTGGGTTGAATTGATCCACTAATAAGAAGACTACTCGGACTTGTACCCAGCTTTCGGAGATCAGCCTTTCCGGAGGCTTTCATGTCAATTGTGGCTGTTCCGTTAATTGTCAAATTCAATGGGAATCCAGCACTGGTTGGAATAATCATGGAAGTGTCCAAGAACATGATGTTCTGTGTGAAGGAATAGTCGTGGTTTTTAGACATGCTGATCAACATCTCTAGAATGTTGAAACTATCTCCACTCAAAAGACTCTCAAATCCGTTGAAACTGTTGTAGGATAATTCGTTTCCAAACATTCGCATGTATAGAGCTCCTTTTAGTTGATCCATTCCCATACCGAACTACATGTATAAAATAAACCTTGTATATGATCTTTTCAGAGAGTTAAAAATATCCAAAAAGTCACATAAAAAGAATATGAATGTAAAATGTAAAAATGTATACCTGGCTGTCGATTTTCTTCATTTTCTTGGCATCAATACCTTTAACAACCTGGCTGGTTGCCTTCTTGACATCCTTTTCGGTAAAATACCCATTGGGTCCAAAGTAGGATTCCAAGAAAAACTCCAGACCTTCAACTCGTCCTCCTATTTCAAGAATGTTAACAGATCTTCCGAACAAGTCTACTGTCAGGTTAGCCATCAGTGATCGCGGAATGAATGATTTCGACGACCAGATCAAATTACTTTCAACTGAAGCCCCTGTGTTGATTTTCTCGAGGAAGAAGGATCCTTCGTAATTTCTAGAAAACTTTCTCTTGTCTATATCAAATTCTTTTTTCAGGTACTCGTTTTCCAGGATGGATCTGATGTCCTGTTTCAGTGGACTGGAGGATTCCATCAAATTTGTGAGATGAGACCAGATGAAAGAACCGACTTGGTTAACCTCTTCTTTCTCCAGAGCGTATTGAAACGTAGACAGAATGCTTTTAGATGGACATTGCATCAGGGCCAAGTAGGCGGCTATTCTTAATTCAGAGTCTTCTTCTTTGTCATTGAAAACTTTCAAAGCCTGACTTCTCTGTAATGAAGAATCGTCGTAATATTAGAAGTCATTTATACTAGTTTTGTTTGTACATATTTTCATTCAATGTCCTAAATTAATTAATATAGTACGTACGTCATTCTCACAAGATGCACGACGGAAGGCCTCGATTGCAGCAATTCGTACTTCAATTGGGTTGTCTTTTCGGGAGATGCAGCTGTTGAGTGTTGCAGTAGCTGAGCTAATGTAACCAGAATTCCCAAGAGCGCGAAGCGTCAAGATGATCTGAAAAATAATAAACGAAAGCAGATGAAAAATGAAAAGATGAAAATGCAATATTGATATTAATCAAGGATTATTTCTCAAAATGGTTCAAAATCATACTAACATTGTCTTTGTTGTTTTCGTCAACGTAGCAGCCGTATCCAATTTTATCCTCCAGAGCAGAAATGACATTAGCGATGTCCAAATCGTTTTCACAAGCAGCGTTCTTGCAATAGGTGTTGACTAAGGAGCTCACAGCCAGCAATGCCTTACCATTCTTCTTCAGAAGTGGCTGTGATGGAGACAAGTGTTAGAATATTTCTTTGATATGAAATAAAGATAATGTATTTTCACATGTACAAATTCTTACCAAGACGTCTCTGATCATATCCTTCGAAGGACTTTGGATAAAGGCCAAGGTCGTCAACCACATGTCGGCCTCCATTCCTGTCACCTCATTGTCGTTGATCATTTTGGTAAGCATGACAACAGAGGCTGATGTTCCAACCATGGGAACTGCATCCATGAAAAACTTCCTGGAATAGTTATTGAAACATTTAATTATATCAATATAATACAAGTAACGTAATGTTTTATAATAAGACAGTTGCTTTGAGAGAGATTTACATGTTACCTGACTTTCTGGTTGTTGTCACTGCAGAGTGTACCACTCTGTATGTTTGAATAAACGTCATTCAGAGTTTGAGAGTCGGCTGCTCGCATGATATACACAAGATCGGAGAAAAGACGAGGTGTCTCAGGGCGAATATTCTCCTTTGTTTGGATGCAAATATTGACCAATTGTCTTTCAATGTCTTTGCGAGTTTTCATGCTACTGGCAGCATCTGAGTAGTGCTCAAAGTTCATGTCAGTCTTCCTGCTCACAGATCCTGTCAAAATTGAAAAGAATTCAGTTAGGGTGAACATATTCACATTGATCACTGCTTTTCAAGCAACGTAGTGTACCAATATTGAACTTACTTGCTGATGATACTCCACTTTTCTCGGTCGTGTATTTCAGTGTCTGTCTGCTCTCTGTGATAGCGCCACTTGATTCTCGTGAAAACGGTCTAAACAGATGCTGTTCTGTACAGGAAGATCCTTTCAGGATTCCAGATTTGCTAATTTCCTGCTGGCAAGAGTGACTACTCTTCATGACAGGCAAAGACTGGATTTCCT
Source organism: Ostrea edulis (assembly GCF_947568905.1). Lineage (NCBI taxonomy): Eukaryota > Metazoa > Mollusca > Bivalvia > Ostreida > Ostreidae > Ostrea > Ostrea edulis. Next base: position 30,241,205 of record NC_079168.1, read on the forward strand.
AAAGAGAAGGAACCGAGTGTATGATAATTGCACCAGTGAAAGGAAATGACACTAAACAACAACTAAACCATAAACAGAACCCGATATCCTACCGATGGAACTCTGTATGGTGTTCCTTGCAGAGCTGTTTGGAATCCTTGGCGTTCTGTGCAGCCTAAAAGATTCTTGTGCTTCTTAATGGTCACGGTGTACCACCCATTCTCGGACACTGTGTAGTCAGCATCACATGTTCCTGTCACGTCAGCCTGGAATTAATGTACAGATATTCATATCGATTTCTCATGCTTATATCCGTGTCGCTTTCTCTTCATCACTTAGTTAAGATGAAAAAAACCCAATAAACTGTCTTTGATGCTTACCTCCTTGACTTTCTGGTCAACCTGTAGATCTTCCATTGTGTTTTGAATGAGGGAAAGGATACCTCGTTTGATGTTGAGAACCCAGGTCTTCTCACTCTCAGTTGGACACAGAGACTCAATGCGACCATCTTGGAAAGAGAATCTCAGTGAATTCTCCTCCAACTGTTTGCTGAATTCTCCGGACATGGCTGACAGGACAAAATTTTCTGGTGACTCGGGGTTTCGCTCGTGAAGCTGTACATTCTTGACCTTCAGAACAAGGTCACACTTTGACAGAACTTCCACTTGAACTTTGGTGGTCATTTTCATTCCCGATTTCCCTTCAGACGCCCCCTGAATGAGAGTGGTTGTGTCCACATCGTAGTCGTATTCGTAAGTAGTTCCAGGTTGATATCCGAATTTTGTAGAGTCTGAAAAAGGAATGATTTATGCTCTAACTGTCATGTCCCGAATATTTTGCAGAAAATACTACACAGCAATCGTAGACATAATGACAACACAAAGTTCAATATGTACCTGTGCATGTTGTTGAGCATGTATCACCTGATGCTATATCATTTATAGGTCCTGTAGATTAGAAAGAAAAAGCATAGGTATGTATGAAAAAGTAAAATAGAAAAAGTGAAATTAGAGTAATTAATGTTGAATTTTATAGATCGTCATTATCAAGTTCCAGGTTGAAAATGTTAGAATAAAATTGACTTTACATGTATATTATAACAATCTTTACGTTGCTAAATATATAGTCAAGTTAATTTTAGATAACTACGAGATATATCGTGTTTAAATATTTTAACACAGAGTACTATGTTGGAGTAGGTAGATGGTTAGTGTAATTATAAAAAAGTCTTTGTTCACGCACTAAACTAATCACAAGTTCTTAAAATGTTATTGCTTTAGTGTGCATTACAGGGCAAGGTTCAAAGTCAACAAACATGTTCACTACTTTCCATATGAACAACAATCATTACACGACACAATCGTAATAAACATTCCTACACACGACTGGGAGTCAGTTGATGTACTTTACATATTGTTAACTAATTAATGAAATTCAAATAATACAATATCATGCAACATCATGATAATTGAACACCTGTCAAAAATATGTTTTAATGAGATATACATTTTATATACATGTACACATGCCTACATACGATTTGTGGTCGGCTGATTTTAACTTGAGATATTGTTAACTAACGAGTATGATTTAAATATAATATTATGTAAGATCATAATAATTCAACACTTGTAAAAAGTACATATGTTTATGAGATATCTATCCAAATATAAATGCCCAAACACGATTATGATTCATTTTAATGCAAGTATTATTAAGTAATGAGTGTAATCTAAATAATACAATATTATATATAAAAAGGTTCAACACTAGTGAAAAGTACATGTTATTATGAAATGTATTTCATCTTGATTAAAGAAAGACAGAGAACAATCATAAACCAGAAAGTTATTTAAAATTTTTTAAAATGATAATAGTATATTCTGTTTGATTTCAATCGAATCATGTCTCTTAATGATATCATAATTTATATACTAAAAATAAGATTTAAGAACTTACCCGCCCAGATTCCTGCCGTTAAGGCTAGAAGTAAAAGTAACGTTCGCTCCATCGTGGGAGCTTGACGGTTGCTTTTCTGTGTTTTAGTATCTGGATTGTACGGTCGTGAATTTATACTAATCCAGTGAGAGTAAAGTACGATGATAAGAAATGATGACGAGGGGACACCAGTCCTGATACTAATTGTGTGTATGTAGCGTTATCAGATCTTTGGTACAAAGTTTTCATCAATTCAAATAATAGCGTTTATCGACAAATTCAATTCATTATAGAGATACTGCATATCAAATATAAATTACTAATCTGTGGTGCAATCGGAAGTTAATTGCAGTTTTTGCGTTCGTACAAACTTACGTACCACAAGCTAAAATGTTTAGAATTCTTTCAAATTCTGCTATCTATTTTCTAATTTGTCGGAAAATTTTGAGTGCTTCTTTCTGAATGGTATTTTATATAGTAAATATTTTATACAAATATTATAGACTTGTGTATAGAAAAAATTCCACTCTTTTCCTTTTTTTAGAATTCCATTTTCCACTTTCAGTAAATACGAGTTACGTTAAAAATACTAAGATACTAACTACATAAGTATAATTGATTAGCTTTTAGAGCTAGTAGTGAATTATATTAGAGTTGAACAACCTTTTTATAGAACTGATGCGATTTATCCTCTTTTGTTTACAATACTAAATATCATTACATCGTTAATATCTACTCTGGTGATCACTATCAAGCTTTCATTTTCTATAGCTACTTTTGTATAAACTTTCATTTAATGTTTTAAATAGATACAAGTTTTATTTAATCTTGAGACAATCATTTATTGTAAGTTAGGTCGACTTTACCGCGGAACGGCTTAAGAAGGGCACATTTTATTCACGTCTAATTCTAGAAGTGCACAGTTGTTTACATTTTATGTATCAGACGAAGTGTTTTATCTATCATCATTACTGAGAATATGGTGTTACAATCACCGATTTATATAAGCAGATGTGACGTCAAAATTACAATAGAATAGTACCGCGCATTTACAGAGTGGGTTTTTATGGTTTTGTTAAAGCCCAAGCATTATAAATGGAAGAATTCAATAACAATTAACTATCAAGTTAATGGTAATCATACTGTTGATGAAAAGTGAAGATAAAGAACAGTGGTCAATTTAAAAAATATCCGATAAAGGATGTAACCTTAAAAATAGGCAATACACAGATCCCCGGACACATCAGATGTGAGCTTAGGTGCCTAGGAGGAGTAAGGATCCACGTTGCCCAGTCACACTCGCCGTGAGCCCCTTCTCTTGGTCAGGTAAAAGGGAGTAATCCGCAGTCAAAATTAGTATACAGGGAACGACCTAACAATTAGCAAGAAACACGTAAGACAGCCTTCGACCTACTGACAGGCTGTATTTGTAAATAAGATCATTGTGACGAACAGAGAATTTGCGAATTAATGACTAGAAACGAGAATGTTGTAGTCCCTAAAACATATGTACTCTGCCAACTCTGAATTAAATGTGAAGATAACGAACAGTGATCAATCTCTTCATTCCCATATGCAATACAAAATCGAGAGTTAAGCAAACCCTGACCCCTGGATATACCAGAAATGGGATCAGGTGGCTAGGAAGAGGAAGCATTCTCTGTCAACCAGTCATACCCGTCGTGAGCCCTATGTCTTGATCAGTAAACGTTTATCATAAAGTTGAGTTGTTAGTTTGCCAATATTCAATAAAATATGAAAGTATGAAGCACAAGTAGAGGACTCAGTGGTGTCTTTTATTTCGAGTTCACTGAGATATATCGATCGACATATGAATGAAATTTATTATTGTTAATAGATAAATCATGGTCGATATATCTAAATATCGCATTGGAGGCCAAAGCAAGGCATCTTTTCTTCTCATGTAGAAATTCTTGAATAGCATCTACTTCATAAGAATATAAAAAAAAACCCAGGTCAGCTAACAAAGCAACACAATTTATGCCCATGGAAATTCCAACAGACTGTTGGAAGACCTGATAACCAACAACTTCGACGATATTGTCAATGAGGAACTCCAGCATATTTTTTATTTCGATTTCAGAGTACTTGTAGCGCGTGAAATCAGAGTGGTGTTTAACAAAGTAATATTTTGGATGACTGATCACTAGATATGAATATAATTTCCGTTTTCCATTTTTATTGAAGAATCAACTATATATAATATCAAAAAACATAGTCTTTTAGATACCGTGAGGAATGGTTGTGTAAAGTGTTGAAAAGTCATACGTTTTGATGTTGTTCATTTGAGAAAACTTCTGAGATTTCAAGTTTACTAAGTGGTCTTTAAAACTTTTTATAATCCACATTTGATTTACACCACTTTTGGCGACCGCAGCGGTGACCAAGAGGTTAGAGCGTTCGCCCCACATGCAGAAGGCCGGGATTCGAATCCCGGCCGCGCCAGACCTAAGTCGTTAAAACAAGAAGTGACAGTTTCATCGCGACACTCAGCATCAGATGTGAATGTCACGGTCCTCGGAGATGACCTTGAAAACAGATGTCCCGTTTTACAGTAGGTGTGGCACACTAAAGAACCCCCACTGCTCAATGGCAGTAAGCGCCGAGCATAGGCCTAAATTTGAAGCCCTTCAACGGTCTTGGTTTCTTTTCCATATGAGTGAAAATTCATGAGCGAGGCGTTAAAGAGGCTCGCACCTGACATTTGGAGTAATGTCAATTATTTGGGAAGTGTATTTTTTATTTCTAAATTGAAGGAGAATTAGGAAATTAAAGAGAAAACTGGGGTTGCAGTGCTTGTTATTGAGCTATAGTGTTCTAAACATGACTTTTTTGCACTTAAAATTTATTCAATTAAACTTGATTTTTCTGTTAGTGTCAACACAACATAAGCAACACAAATCAATCATTACATAAAATAGATACATGATCATGTCCTTTAACACTACAAATGAAAAGAGAAATTAATACTAGTAAAGGAAATAAATAATGACCTTTTTGCACTTAATATACGAAAAACTTTATGATATCAAAATTGAGAGTTTAAAAGGACGTATTAGGAGTAATGTCATTTTCTAAAATTTTAGATAATTTTCAAGGTCTGGTCTTCCAATTTAAAATGCGACTTACAAAAGTGGGGATTAGAGACATTTTTGAATTATTGGCGAAAATACTGAATTTTTATACAAAATTTCGAGTAAATTAATTAAAACTTTGAATATTGAGCTCCCAATACATTAAGAACTGATACTTATGACGTGAAGGCATTAGTTTTTCAGTAAAGGGAAAGTCAAATGTTATAGATCTTGCATGTTTTGACTAAACCAGATGCACTTGCGGCCATTGTTCTTCAATACCAACAGAAGTCTATCTGTTGTCAGGAAATTCAACAAGTCATAGCAGTGATAATTTGTGCATCAAGGAATGAGGTCAGAACCTAAATATAACATATTCTGAAAGTAAAGCATATCGGAATGATTGATATCTTTCAGTTACAAAGTAATGGATACTATTTTGATATGTATTGGTGGGCGATGAAACAACTTTCATCCATACTTCATTTAGATAGCGGTATGTTGTCATTCAACAGCTTTATATGTACACTACTGACTGTTGTAGTGGATGCAGAACAATTGAATATAGATAAACCTAAACCAAATTCTGGAAAGAATTTCATTCAGGATGGGGATATTACAGTATCAATACACTTAAGTAATTTTCACATGCCGAGGAAGGTTTGATACACTAGCTTAACCATTTCAAGTTCGATTTTTTTTTATTTTGGGGTCAAAGGGTAAAGGGACATGGACAGAATTTCAGCTGAAAAAGTTTCAAATTTCAAATTTTATTTTTCCATGTCTAATATTTGCAATACTTAACTGAAGTTTTTCTAATCGTAAACCGAAATTTCAATATCAGTTGTTGAGTTACAAGTGAGACACAGCCCTTGCAATTCTTTGATATGTGAACAAGGCTCGTGTCATGTTTTTGTTTACATATACATGTAGATTGCTTACTAGAAAATATGATGTTTAAAACAAAATGAGATGTGTCAAACACTTTAAACTTTTTAATGGTGTTCAGAATTAACTTGTAATTTGAAAAATCTGCTTTAAACGAAACTTTTACAAATACGTTTAACCTATGTAAACAAACACATGACACGAGCCTTGTTTACATAAGAAAGAATTGTGAGCTCTGTATCTCCCATGTATCTCGACAACTGACATTCAAATTTTCCTAACCATTAGAAATAACTTATTAAAGCATTCTATACTTTAAAAATGGAAATATAATTTGAAAATGTTCATCTCAAATCGTGTCCATGTCCCCTTAAGGTTAGTATGATACTTCAAAGAAAATGCTTTTCATTATAGATATTCATTGGGAGGGGAATATTTCTTTAGCTATAAGTTAGAACCCCGGGGGAAAATTCTTGCAAGCTCTGATTAGTTACATTAAAACTTCTGAGTACATAATTATCTCTCTCACGCATAGCTCTTATCCTTAGACGAATTTGATTCCACTTTTTTGGCACACTGTTTTTCCTTATAATAGCTCTAAAACTTCATTGTTATTTCGGATTTCAAACATTTCGGTTGAGCATCACTGAAGAGACATAATTTGTCGAAATGCGCATCTGGTGCATCAAAATTGATACCGTATAAGTTTTACATAAAAGACCCACATCCTAAATAACTATTTATAAATAATTACATCAGTTAAATTTACAGGTGATTAAATCCCAAGAACTCGTAGCTCAGTTAGAACGCATAGCCACAAAATGTACAGCTGCAAGAAAAAAGATTATGCATTAAAAAAATAAACAATTTTATTTCACTAGCATATGCACGTAGCTATATCACAATTCTTGTTCTTTTTGTAGACAAATGTGCTACATTGAATATCGACAGTCTGTATAGTGATGAGGATAATTAGCGGGGAAAAGCTCGTGTTCCTTTGCCTGCCTGCGTTGTCAGTGTAATTAGGACAACCTATCCTGGGAAGAGGGGAGCGTATCATGGATTTACTCCCCACTACTTCCGCCTGGCATTGTGCTACATTCTCCTGAAGTGGTGGCTGTCATTGTAAATATATGTACCTAGATTGAAAGACCAAAAACCATAGAAATAGACTGTGTTTATAGGTAAATTTCACGTATTTTCATTATGCATTTGCTAAAAATAATATATTGATATAGTGCATAATTATTTTGTGTTTGTCTTTTTGAAACTTCAAATGATATACATAAGATATTGCAGTGGCGGATCTAAGCGGGGGCGCAGCCAGCGCGCGCTCCTTAAAAGTTTTAAATTTAAGGTAAATCTTGGTAGCTTGTTTAGAAAAATGCACTAAACAATAAAAGAAACAATAATTTCTTTCACTCCGGGAGAAATAAATGCCAAATTAAATATTTTTCCAAAAAACCCTTAAAATATGCGTAATTTTACTGATTTCATCTTATCAAAAATTTTAGAAAATAGTACAAATGACTTAAATAGGAGACATAATTCAAGCCCTATAAAATCTATAAGGTACAGGAGCTTCCGGGGATTTCGCCCCTGGGCCCCCACCAGGGCTTCGCCCTGAACCCACTGTGGCCTCAAGGCGGCCCCCATACCCCCTGTTTCATAAAGTGGCGTTCACCGTAACCGCAATTCCTGGATCCGCCCCTACATTTTGCTGAATATTAACTACATGTATGTACAACCCAAGGAAACAAAACAAAACAAAAATACTCAGGGTTTTTTCTAATTCTAATGGCCTACAGAGTTACAAAATTTGATTATGAGAAATTGCTACTTGGGATAATTTATGCTGTGTAAATGAAAACATCTTTTTACTAAGAAAGAAAGAAATCTATGTACTTTTGTAATGATAAAGAGTGGCCAGTATCATGGATACACTCCCCTCTAATTCCTCCTGTATCTTGTGAATATTTCCTGAACAGCTTCACCCTTCTCTTGCCGAATAAAGATGAGGGGGAGGAGCATCCCCCTATATCATCATAATGAGCCACGTGGAACATTCTACACGAGTGGTGGCTGCTTGTGTCAGGATGTCTACATAACCTGAAAACAACATAAAAGTAGATTGTCTACAGATGTGAATTTCACATATTTTAGCATGCAATTGGTCAAAATAATATCATGGCTTTTTTGTTTGTTTGTGTTTGTCATTTCAATCATATTGCACTGTACTGTATATTTACTGTGTAACCCCACCCACCCCAAATGAAAAAAAAAACCCACTAATGACACATACTTTTTTTACTTAATAAATGTAGAGTTTGATTACATATAATTTACTTACCAAAAGTACTTGGTGCCTTTATTTTTGTGACGGTACAATATCCTTTACAAAGCAAGTAAAGGCAATGTGAATTTAATATTTACATTGCCTTTGAATAACTTTACTGATTTAAGCCAAAGTTGGTAAACATTAACCTTAATTTGACTTAAAGGTAATGTAATGTCCCACATTGTCTTAACTTCACTTCAATGTAAATATGACATTTCAGGGACTTTAAGGTTCATTAAAGTTAGTATTTAATCAAGTAAAGCAGATAGATGAAGTCCTGAAATTTCACCTTTACTTGTCATAAAGTAAACTTCTAATGACTTTACTGGACTGTAAAGTGCATCATTGCACATCTTTAATATTCCTAACTGGCTTTACTTAGAAGTAAATTTCATCTTTAATTATTTTTAATTGACATTACTTGAAAGTAAATTTGATCATTACTGAGAAGTAAAATTGATCATTTGTCATCTTTCATTCAACTTATCAAATTAAGATTAATCAAAAATGAGATTGCAATGAGCTTTTTTTATTCAAAGTAAGCTAACAAAGATATGTTCTAGTACATATAAAAATATTTATTCAACTATTATTAAGTACAACATACATATACTTGTATAAGGGCAAACTAAAATACAATTAAGTCCTTGTCACATTACTCTTTTTTCAAATTGTCAATTCACAAAGAAAATTGCCTGTAATCAAAATTATCATTTTTCAGTATTTTCATTTGAAGATTAATACGATAAAAACATCAAATTTAAGATGAAAAGATTTACAAAAGTTCCTGTAGTAATAATTTCAGACCAATTATTCAAGATAGTGAATAACTGTTTAAAGAACAGTCACATATTTCAAACACAATCACTATATTAAATTTTGATTTGTTCCAATATCCTATTTAAAAACAATATATTTTTTTACATAGTTGATACGATAAATTTGTATTTGTAATAAAACAAAACGCTTTCGTAAATTTCAAAATCAGATTAATATAAAATGGAGCATGGTACAAATATTGCGATATGTACTTATACAGAAAATAGGCTTATTGTCTAAGTCCCAGTGAAAATCTCATCTAAATATCCAAAAGAATTCATCTGCAGCCTTGGGTTTGTCTTTTATAGATCTCCCGTTCTTGTTTAGACGAGTCTATTTCTTCTTGCCAGACAAATTTCTATGTATGTTTTAACGGAGTTGCTTTCCTATGAATATCGGTATGTCAAGAAGCCCTCATCATCTTCATCGCTTGGCATCATTTATGACGTAGTAATGAGGGTTCTTCAACATGCCAACGCCCGCCTTAACATGGAACCAGTTTGTTAAAGGTCATATCCGAAAGACCCGTGATTCTCACTTCAAAATCTTGAACATTTGGCAAAGGAGCAATCACTACCTATGTTTACATCTTAGGTTTGAAATGGCCACGAGCGGGGCTCAAATTCACCACCTTCCGGTTACGAGACAAACACTTTACCACTGAGCTACTGCGACCAGTCACAATTACTCAAAAATGTAATCGATCAATAATCAACAACTTAAAGGAATTTTGTGTAATTGATTACTAATTGAGTACAGTCAATTTTGCCCTCTAATCGATTGCAATAGATTACTTTAGAGGATGTAATTGATTAGTTACTTTAGATTTCTTATGTGTACATGTATGGAAAATAAAAATGGTGACAATCGTATGTTCATAACTTTAATATTAAACATGTACACAACCCATGTGCATTGCAACAAATCTTCAAGTTATATTCAGATGATTGATTTGTATTGAATTATTTTTGAGAGCTTCTAATCGTTAAAACAAAGAGTATTTTAACCATGTCCCTGTCCTCCTTTATTATAAGGTTCTCTTATTCCAAGTTACTCTTGTAAATCAAATCTCAGTTGAACTGAAATAAAACTTTGGAGTAATATTACATATAGATACTGGTATATTAGATGCATACATATAAATATGACGCATTGTTAGCCTGGGCAACATCAAAAGTTCAATGTCTAATTCAAAAAAATAATTCAGTTTTCATGTTGACCCAAATCGATTATCATGCAATAACACAATAGTACTAAATAAGACTATATACATTTTCTAATTCTTATTTTAAATGTTCATTAAAATGTAATAAATGTTATTTCCAAATTTCCAATGAGTCACTTCAGTCCTGCTCACTTTCTTCCTGCTGAAGTACTGCAATTATTCATGTATTATGATAAATAGAATATTGGATGAGTGACCGAAACTTGTGGGAGTTTTTACTCCCCCCCCCCCTTTTCAATCAGACATTGAGCTTTTCATCTTGTCCCTTAACTTGCTAAATTACAAAATAAAAACTAATGGTTATTTTGTAATGTTTACCTTCATTATACCAAGACATTGGACTTAAATGTAATAAAGGAAAAGAGGAAATAAAATGTATGAACGAACCAGGAATCAAACCTGGGACCTCTATGTATGAACGAATCAGGAATCAAACCTGGAACCTCTGCATTACTAGTCAGGTGTTCTAACCATTGAATTACCTAAGCCGATATTCATGGTCCATATACCTCTAACTACAACAAATATTTACTTTTCATTACATATAGAATATCAAATTCGAAAGTTACCTCCTTGAAATGCTAAGCAGCTCCACTCCCTTCATTTTTCAATATTTTAGTTTGTGATGGCTATTGAAAAAAGAACCTGTTAATAGAAATGGAAGATGCGATGATATTATATGATGATGAATATTTACATTTTTTCACAATACGACTAAAAGGTAAGCCAGTTATTAATCCATTGTTTCGCTTGTACTTGCACTATATAGAATGCAGAGGCGGATCTAGAAAATGTTCACAGAGTTTCAAATGCACCTTTCTCGTCCCCAGAGGAGATAATGACACATAATATATTAACTTACATTTTGTTAAAAATATTCAACAAAAGTAGGGAGCAACACCTTTCCAGATCAGCCACTGTATATGTAAGATAATAGTAATACAGAACGGTAGTGGAAATGGACAGAAAATGTATGAGTAAACTCAGATTAATCAATCATACAATGTACTTATACCAATCCACAATATAATACCAACCCTATGTTAACACGTCCTCTGAAAGGAACTAACGTTCGACATTTATACATGTATCAGACTGTCAAAAGTCTTTATTACAGTGAGTAACTCTCCTTTCTAATAGTAAGTGCTTGTTTACATACAAATTTCAGCTACCTACCTGGTTTTCCGAAGTCGATTGATGGAAGTCTCCATCTCAGTAGATAAAAGCTCCTTTCTATGTCTTCTTTCCACATTTTAATAAAGAGCGCAATTCGCACAAAGGACCTTTCAAATTGATTCTCTGAGCCTGAATTTCAATGCACCAAATATGTAGTCAGGTTCCCGAGACCCCTCTGCATCTATTATAGGGATCAGGCAGCAGCCGACGCCATCTTGAGAACCGAGAATTTCTCGGGCACACAGAAAATATTAATTTTTGAACACCATAACATTTTACTAACCTTTTCTTTCACTGAAATCGATTCACGGGTGTGTATTTGCTTCATATATGAATAATTATACACGTACAAATGCTTATTGATTTGTTTTACCGAATATGCAGAACTTTGATTTGATGATACTTAACTGTTAATAATGTTTCGTTTTTGACATGGATCTAAAGTCCTAATAGAAGTACATATTTTTAGACAATTGATTGGCGTGGTTAAAATCACTTACATCAACTAGTTTTTCTTTAACTGAGCCCTTGCCTTTTACCTTGTGACCTCTAAATCATTAGAGTTCATATGCTTTTTGTAGGTAATCATTGCCTCGCAAGCATTGGGCTCAAAAGATATAAAATGGACAACAAGTATATTAAGTGACAGACCAGTGCAGTGTAATACCCCCTTTCTCAAGGGAAGGGGGCATAAAAGTTAAATATTTTTGGCCTCAAACTTCTTTTTAGCCATGTGTTAAAAAAGAACCAAATGTTTGGAAAGATGTATTTTATCTACACATAAAAAGATGTTCTCAAGAATGAACAATCTTGCAAACTTATTTTACAGGTGTTTGACAGACTACAGATAATGGGAGTTTCAACATCATATACAGGAGCAGGTCGGATAGTGGATGAGGTTGGAAAGCATAATCATGATGAGATTATTGATTTTGTCCGAGAAGGTGGAAAAATAAGATTAATTGGAGGACAATATTAATAGACATTTTAGTATCAAGCACGAGTGTCTGAATCATCATACCCACATGCTCAAGTGGTTCGCATCTGCAATTATTACGCAGAGCAATATATTTTCAGAGCTTAATGCCCAACCACAAGACCAAGCTAAAGACCTCCCCATGAAAGCTTTCCAACCCACAAACATGGGTGACAAAATCCTGAAAAATAATCATGGAATCCACATCTGCCGCATTGTAAAAGAATTTTGTCCCAATTTACAATTCCTACATGAAAACGCACAAAATGTCATAAGGGGTGATTACACAGACACTCTGCAACAGAAAAACTTGGTTGTTCCCCTCCAAACACTGCCCTTAAACGAACAAAAATATGCAGATGTAGTTATATTTTAGACAATTATGAGTCCACTTTATCTCAATTTTTTACAGCTGCTGAGCACAATTTTCACAATGTTCATATTGGAGGGTACCAACGGACCCGTGAAAGGTTTTCTGGTGCCAAAGGCCTTCTCACTGGAGGAGCTACACCCCAGTAGAGGTTTGATTACCTATATCTCATTTCATTTGAAATGTAGCATGCAGGAATGAACTTCCTCACTCTAATTTTCTAAATCTTATTTTCGCCAGATTCATATATAATGCCGCACAAATAAAACTGGCTAGAAAAACTGTACATGAAGATGTATAAAAAAAAACCCACTTTGACCATGACAAAGATTTGTTCATTTCATTTTTAAAAAGCTACGTTGTTGAGGCGCTGTGTGATTTCTATGGGATGGAAGCGCCAGAGGATATTCTAACGAAGAATGTACCTCCTGAAGAGATGGATGATTAAGAGCAAAATATGTGGCTTCAAAACAAATTAGACATATTGATTGATCATTATGTGCTAGCCATTTCTACCAATGCCTCTGGTGATCAAAGAATATATAGGGATGCTTCAAATGTTACCCAACTAGAAGTAAATCTTCCAGATAGAGAAACTGTTACTACCAATGTTACACGTATTGCAAGAACCAGTGAAGTAAAAACATCCCATGATAGACTTAAACATTACGCACATACTGTACTTCAACTTGGCCTTCTGTTCATTCAGTTCCTAGATATTTGTAAAGTGCCAGACAGACAAAGAATGATCACAATTTTTAAGTTTATGATGAGGGTTTTGAAAGCTTTGAATGCAAAAAGCAAGTATGCATTAGAAATGCTGAGATTTTTGTGTCATCAGCAAGCAACATACAGTCTTCAAGAAGCAGATCAAAGCTTTTATGGACTCTTTGTCAATACCACAGGTAAAATTGATGGGCATATCCTAGCAGACCTCCAAATGGAGCACATAATTCGAAGGTTGAAAAATCTTTACAAACATTCTGGTCCATTCAATATTCAAAGATTCATGGTGAAGAAATCAAATAGCTTATCTGGACTTATGCAAATATGCGAAAATTTTGATGAAACAAGCAACGTGATAATTAGAAGTAAAAAAAAACCCATAAACTCAAGAATGCACAACCTGAAGAGCTACAGATTGTCTCTGATTTAAGGGGAGTTAGACCATTTCAAAACTGGTGGGATATAAAGTCCCACCAGTTTCTCCCACATACACAATCTTGTTACATTTTTTACAAAAAACTCCATACACTACATTGCAAGATTTACAATTATTATAATTTTTGATGTGATAATTGTTTCCATTATCAGAGACATGTCTTGAATTTATCACTCATCAGAAGGGAAACTAATGGACCTGTGGCTGTTCATTTTTATTCCGATTTTCACACCATAGATTATTATAACATAATAGGCATTGAAAAACTGTACAAGAGCGATATTTACCGGAAAAATAGAGAAAATCTATGGAAGAAAAAGCTTAATACATATGTACCAGTTGGTATAAACAAAAGGGAACATTACTGTCTATAAACTATCTTAATGAACATTTTTGGGTGTAGTACATTATGTATATGTGTACTATCTATTTAAAAAAAAAGATTTTTTTTAAATATATGTTTATGTATATGCAAGAATTTACTTTACACCAATTAGTGTCCACTTACAGGTATGATTTAAAAGGTTATTACAGTAGCTCTCGCAATTTTTCAGATGTTTTGACGCAATTTTGATACATGACGTTGCCTTTCAGATGTATGTACATTGTGACGCCATAATACGTTGTTCAACGTTAGTTGCTATGCATTTTAATAAACACGACTGATGAAGGCTGGTAAAATGGCTGAAATATTTCGAAAAGTGTTTTTATGTTGTTTTTTTTAATTATTCTTACAAAAGAGAGACTTTGGATATATATATATATATATATATATATATATATATATATATATATATATATATTCAGTCGTGTATTCCAACTTATTTCAAGTTCAAGTCTACACCCTGTATTTCCTACAGCTATACTTCTACTATTGCATCCAAACTTTTTAATTATAAACAAACTTTGCAGTGCTTAGATATAGACCATCTTATACGTAATCCACCAACATGTTCTTCATCTTCTTTCAACTATAGTCCAGCTGGACATGTCATTACTGGTAATGTTGATATAGTTGAAAATGAGGACCTCAAATCACTTATTGTTAAAGGTTCTAAATACAGAGAACCTCGGTCTTTTAATTGGCGACAGAACTTCATCTCTATTATGAGTTCTGTCGAAGATTATGCCAGACGATGGGCTAAATATGAAAAAGAAGAACTTGATGCATTGTCAGAATGGGTTAAAAGCATAAGAGGGATATTAAAATCCCGCATTAGACACATGAAAACAAAAGTACGTACCATCTATCCTTCTGTGTTTAGTAAACCAGAAGTGATACAGTACCCGCAACGTTATTTTTGACATTCCTATCGTGCTATATCGTGCGTGTATCCTATCGTATCATGCGTGTATCCTATCCTATCGTGTATCAGGTTTTCCTTTTTCTATCGTGTTTTGCATTTATCAGGTCTATCGTGTATCGTGTTTTGCGTGTATCAGGTTTTCCGTTTATCGTAAAAATCGTTTATCGTAAAACTCGTTTATCGTGTAGCTTCGGAAACTATCGGGATCGTATATTAAATCTAATGAAAAAGTAAGATACTTTCCAAAAGCTTTATTCGTTTTGTTAAAGAAGCTATTTTTAGGAATCGAGGAAAGACAATATATTTGAAGGAGAACATAAAGCTGTCGATTTTAAGGCAGAAAAAGAGCTATATGTCTGTCCAGGGAGGGTGAAAATTTATCACAATTTCATTCTAAGTAGTCTGGAAAGTAGGCAGTGATTTGCCGAGCAAACGGAGGACAGTAAAACTGAAAGCTCCTTCATCTGGAGTTCATAAACATTTCCTTGTCTAGAAACAATTATTTGTAATTAACACTAACAGAGAAATAGGAAGTTCCGATCTGAAAGGAAAAATCAGTAAATTACATTGTTTATTACATATATTTTAATAATGGTTCTTTTTCTTCCGATTTTTTTCACCTGTATTCAACTTATATACCAACTACTGAACTTGTGCGCGTTCTTATATCTGATTTTGTGTATCACCCGTGTTTTGACAGTAAACATTCTCGGGGACATTGTATTTCACACATTTAGAAGATTAAGTTTTAAAAGAGTGCAAGGGTATTGCATCTCCCAAACTTCTGCTCAATTGGGCACAATTCAGCTATCATCGTTGGTTTTTCTTATTTGTACATGTACACATGTACCAATAGTTGTACGTGTAGATACTGGAAATTTATGCTGGTTTTGATGATTATTTGAATTTTTTATATACTAAACACAATTATTTTAAAGCGTTTCTAAATTGCGACTTTAAATCAAGCCGGGTTTCGTATATGTTTTTAATAGTTTATTTATTTTTTGTTAATAAAATATCAATTGATATAAATATGTTCCAATTACTTATGACTATCAATTATCACTCATGGTGTAGAAATATCTAACATATGAGCATATGGTGTAGTGCAGTGGATTGTTTTTAAAGCGGTCATTATGAAAATAATTGTAGTTGTTGAATGAGCGGTGAACTCAGAGCTTGATGCAAAATAACCCCCCTCCTCGCTACACACAAAATATTACTTGGTTTCATTTGATATCCAAGATAATAGACATTAGAATAAGAGAGCTATTGAAGCATGGTATCACTACATTATATTACATTTTGTTAATTCCCTGTTTAATTGCTAAACGCTCGGCATTAAGTGTGAATGCCACGGGTCCTCGGAGATGACCTTAAAAACAGACGCCCCGTGTCACAGTAGGTGTGGTACGCTAAAAGACCCTCACTGTTCAATGGCCGTAATTGCCGAGCATAGGCTTAAATTTAAAAGCTCTTCACCGGTCATGGTGACGTCTCCATATGAGTGAAATATTCTCGAGCGAGACGTTAAGCAAGATAAAAATCAATCACTCCCTGTATGATTCATATATTAAACATATATTAGGTGACAATATACGTTTTAGAATCATTGGCTGAGAAAATTCATATATATATCAAATGAATTCATTAAACTGAAACTGTTTTTATTTGATTTAACGCCTAATTTTACACAAAGTAAAAAACAAAGTAAATACAAATTCAATACCGTATATAGTTTAGTTTCCGGATTTTAGCTGTAATGCCGTTAAAAAACCAAAAATAGAATTTTAAAAAAAATAAATGAATAAACGTACAACCGTGGATAAATAAATTATATGTTTTAGGTATATATTGAATATTGAAATCCTTCAATATTATTATCAACATAATGTAATTATTTTGTACGTATCAAACTTTCGTTCTGTCTAAATTGTTTCTAAATTTACGACATTTCTATCAGGTTTTCCGTTTATCGTGAAGATCGTTTATCGTGTTTTGCGTTTATCAGGTCTATCGTGAAGATCGTTTATCAGGTTTTGCGTTTATCAGGTTTACCGTGTATCCTATCGTATCGTGCGTGTATCCTATCCTATCGTGCGTGTATCCTATCCTATCGTGCGTGTATCGTGTTCTATCGTTTATCATGTCATGAATAACATTGCGGGTACCGTACAAGAATTAGATAGGTTACATGAGGAATATGTTTTGGTTCCAGCTGACAAAGCTAGTAACAACATTGTCTTTGTTTGTAAGGCTCGTTATTACAACTGTATTTTAAACGAACTTGGCACGTTTGGTAATCCCACGTTTGGTAATCATACTTATACTCCAACTGCCATTTCAAAAATTGAAATTCTTCAAAACCATGCTTCAGTTTTAGACATATTTAATATTCCAGTCAATGGGTCGAATGAATATGAGTTACCGTACCTATACTGGATTCCTAAACTACATAAAAACCCTTACAAACAAAGATACATTGCTGGATCTAGTAAGTGCTCTACCAAACCCCTATCTTTGCTCCTCACGAAAATGTTAACAGCTGTGAAGGAGAAACTTCAAACTTACTGTGCGACTACATATGCCAGAAGTGGTGTTAATCAAATGTCAATTCTAAAACATTCTAAAGAACTTTTAGTAAACTTGAAATCACAGAATTTTCCCCAAATCAATAGCATTAAAACCTTTTACTTTTCAAAACTATACACGACCATTCCTCACGATAAATTAAAGACTAGACTTTTTGACATCATAAACAGTTGTTTCTTCAACAAAAACGGAGAACGGAAATATTCATATCTAGTGATAAGTCATTCAAAAACTTACTTTGTTAAACACCACTCTGATTCCACGCACAAGTACTCTGAAGTTGAAATAAAAAATATGCTAGATTTCCTCATTGACAAGTTCTTCGTGGTCTTAGGTGATCAGGTCTTCCAACAGTCTGTTGGAATTCCCATGGGCACGAATTGTGCTCCTTTGTTAGCTGACCTGTTTTTATATTCATATGAAGCAGAATTTATTCAAAAAATTCTACGTGAGAAGAAAAAATCTCTCGCTGTGACCTTCAATTCGACATTTAGATATATCGATGACGTTTTGTCTATTAACAATGGTAGCTTTCATTCATATGTCGATTTGATATATCTCTGTGAGCTCGAAATAAAGGACATCACAGAGTCGTCCACTTCTGCTTCATACTTAGATATTTTATTGAAAGTAGACATTAACGGCAAACTGACAACTCAACTGTATGACAAACGGGATGATTTCAGCTTCTCCTTCGTCAACTTCCCATATTTGTGTAGCAATATTTTATTATCACCTGCATATGGTGTTTATATATCTCAACTGATTCGATATGCAAGAGCTTGTTCTGCGTATAGTCAGTTTTTAAATCGAGGTAAGCTACTGATAACCAAGTTGATGGTACAGGAATTTCAACAGTCTCGATTGAAGTCAGCATTTTGCAAATTCTATGGTCGTTATAACGATCTAGTTCGTCAATACAACCTCGCATTGGGTCAAATGCTGTCTGACGTGTTTCATACCGATTATTAAGCCGTTCTTGGCACACTAATTTTGACTGCGGATAACTCCGTTTACCTGATCAGGATATGGGGCTCACGGCGCGTGTGACCGGTCAACAGGGGATGCTTACTCCTCCTAGGCACCTGATCCCACCTCTGGTGTGTCCAGGGGTCCGTGCTTGCCCAACTATCTATTTTGTATTGCTTGTAGGAGTTATGAGATTGATCACTGTTCGTTATCTTCACCTTGCATATATATATATATATACTCATGGACAAAAGAAACGTTACACCAAAATGTATAACTGTAATTTTATTTCATGAAAATATAATATAATTTGGGAATAAAAAAATAAAATTTGAATGTTCAAACACAACAAATATCTAAGGTTTCCCGAATCTGAACATACACAAATTACGGAGTCAAAGCCGGAAAGTGTTAACTTCGGATATTCAATTCACAATGTCAATAACGAGTGAAAGAACCAATGTTATCGATAACAGCTTGACAACGACGACGCATAGAAGCAATGAGACGATTGATGGAGACCTGAGGGATTCTTTGCCATTCTTCCTGCAAAGCAGTTCTAAGCTGTTCAAGCGTTTCCGGTTGATTGCGGCGTTGTCTTACTCGACGGTCTAATTGGTCCCAGAGGTGCTCGATTGGCGATAAATCGGGCGAAAGTGCTGGCCATGGCAAGATGTCGATGTGATTGTTGGCAAGAAAGTCTCTGTTGGCTCTTGCAACGTGGGGGCGCGCATTATCCTGTTGGAAAATTCCGCCATTTGCAGCGATAAAGGGACGGACATGTTGTGCAAGGATTTCATTACGGTATCGTTGTGCATTTAATGTCCCAATGATCGGTACAAGATCTGTTCGTCGATTACCACTTATTCCGCCCCACATCATTACACTTCCGCCTCCAAAGCGGTCATGGCGTAGCACACATCCATCAGAGAAGCGTTCACCGCGTCTACGGTACACGCGTGTTCTGCCATCCACTCGGCGCAGCATGAAACGTGATTCATCACTAAACAGAACGTGATTCCAGTCTGCAAGCCTCCATCTCAAGTGACGTCGAGCCCATTGAAGTCGTTCTCGGCAGTGTCTTTGGGTCAGCATAGGTCCTTTGTATGGGCGTCGTGCACGTAGACCTGCAGCCGACAAACGTCGTTGAACTGTTCGGCGACTGATTCGCCGCAATCCAGGAATTCCAACAGCAGTGTTTGCTGGATTTTCCGTTCTGTTCCGTAGATGACGTAATCGTATCATGCGGTCCTGCCTGGGCGTTGTTACCCTAGGTCTTCCAGATCGGGGGCGGTCTGCTGTTGAATTTGTTGTGTTGAAACGGTGCAATAATCGAGAAATCGTGATCCTTGCAACCCCAAATCGCCGTGCAACGTCGGCTTGCGACGCTCCAAGTTCCAACATGCCAATTGCTCTTTCGCGACTGGAACTGTCGAGCCGGGGCATTGCAATACGCGAAGATGTTGGAAAATTTTGATGTTTTTCTTACTGCCTGAATCACCTTGAGTAGTATTTGATAAAAATGAAAATGATTTTCTTTGCACGTGCAATGCGATATCCACGAAACCATGTTTACGGGTATCAACGATAAATTCACGCATGACTAGGTTTTAACATTTGTTGTGTTTGCCAGTGTAATCAGTAAAGCATGAAGTGTTGTTAAACAAGTTTTTATTTATTTATACGAAAAAATATTGTTTTACTATAATTTTTTCATGTGTAACGTTTCTTTTGTCCATGAGTATATATATATATATATATATATATATATATAGCTCTGATTTTTAGACGAATTTGATTCCAGTGTTTGGCACTCTGTCTTTCTTTTTAGTTCTTACAAGTTTACTGTTCTTTCGGATTTACAAAATTTTGGCTTGAGCATCAATGAAGAGACATTATTTGTCGAAATGCGCATCTGATGCATCAAAATTGGTACCGTATAAGTTTTACATTATGATCCTTGGGTCGTGTCCTCTGCTGGTTGACTGTTAGTCCCTGGGGGTCTCTACAGCCCAGTAGCTAAGTATTTCGTTACTATCTTGAAAATACGGATGCATATTTAATTGTTGTGATGAAATTTAGAAATTCATTTCAAAATTAAGGATTATCTCCCTCATGCATAGCTCTGGTCCCTAGATGAATTCGACTCAAATCTTTGACACTCTGTTTTCCCTTTAATTTCTTACATGTTTATTGTTATTACGGATTTTCAGAATGTTTGCTTGAGCATCACTGAAGAAACATTATTTGTCAAAATGCGCATCTGCTGCGTCAAAATTGGTACCGTGCATTTTTTAGATGACTTACATAAAAAACTACCCACTCGCTTCAAATGCCTACAATTCAGAAACTAGATGTGATATACATAACTTGCCGGTCTCCTTGAATAGATTACTTGCATGCGAAATTGCAAGCCACAGGTTCTTGAAATAACAGAGATATACACCACCATTCTCTCGATTTCACGTGTTTGTTTTTACTAGGACATTTACCAGTCCAGGTCATCGGGTGGATTCTCGCCTATGACAGTAGCGAAATTCAAACTACTGTGGAAGATTTCGGACTCATCAATTAAAACTTCACATGAAATATACGCTACTTACTTCCTCATACTTTAATAAAGTTCTCTATGTTCGCCGTATCTAGGTCGCTTATTTTACAAAACATCAACTCCTGACTCTATCTGCCATTTTGAGAAACACACTCAAGACCCGAAATACCTAAAACTTTAAAGAAGGGGAAAATGGGTAAAAATAATCTAAATGAAATAAAGAAAAATAAAAAATTAAGGAAGCCAAAACTTAATGTTAAATTTCCTTCTGTAGGTGCAATATTACAAAAAATAATGTTTTGATCAATTTTATGGACATTTAGATTTTAAGTATATCGGGTATTTAGTGATCTCATTAAAATGGCAGATCTTGTCAACAGTTGATGCTGCTGGGGAAACAATGAGTCGTGTAACGTACTCAAGAAGAACAGTATTTAAGTATGAGGAAGTAAGTAGCGTATAATTGATGTAAAATTTTAATTGACAGGTCCGAAATCTTCCACATTAGTCAGAATTTCGCTGCTGTCATACTCGAGAATTCATCCGATGACCTGGACCGGTAAATGTCCTAGTAAAAATAAACACGTGAAATCAAGAGAATGATGACGCGTATCTCTGTTATTTGAAAAACATGTGGATTGAAATTTCGCATGCAAGTAGTTCAAACATTAATATATTCAAGGAGATGGGCACATTATACATATCACACGTAGTTTCTGATTTCTTAGGCATTTGAAGCGAATGGGTAATTTTTTTATCTGAGTCAGAGTTAGGCACCTTTCTATTTTATGGTATCACAGAGTTCGGGCTCAAAAACGGCTTAGTCCCTGTCAGTGTGCTTTCAACATGTCCCTCACCATTTTAATGTTGACAAAAACCCAGTGATTGAAATTTTTAATTGTTATGCAACAAGAGTTCCATGTAACATTAAACGGAACAGTGGATTTCGGAGGGAATGCCAAGACAGCACCTGGTTAAAACCAAATACTTTTTGTGCAGATGAACAGAAAATATTTTCGACACTGTTTATGAAAGTAAGATCTACTCGATTTTTCCCCATTAACAAATTCATGGTGATTTGCTAATCATTTATAAAAAGTAATTCCTTTTCGGAACTTTATGCAGATGCAAGAGAATTATTCCTTGACTTTTAATTTCACCAAGTTTTTGACTTTCGTATCGACATTAAGATCTTGCTCAAGGTAAAACTTTGGTACCAATGTGTAAAAAACCACTCAATTTCAAAACATCTGTAAGGTTTTCTTTTCCCGTGTTTTTTTTTTTTTTACAATATCATCTCTGCCACTGTAATTACACACAAATGTACTGCTTGAAATGATTTATTTATTGATTGGGGAAATCAATATAACAAAAACATGGATTTAACAATTTAACAATTGAATGATAAATCAAAGTTAGTATTAACAGTGTTTTTCAGTTTAACGGCATTTGCTGTCAACCTCCCAGCTGTTAACGAACGGATCCACATCATTTACAGTTCGCCGTGATGATGTCATCATGTCGTCATACACTTCATTGTTGTTGGTTCCAAAAAGTCCACCTACTTTTCCGTGGTACCATCCACTTACAACGAGTTTAAGTTGATCTCTTGGAATGTTATAGTTGACGGTGAATCCACGGCCGTACACGTTAAAGGACTGCTCCTCTGAAACCACACTTAATTCTCCAGATCTGTATGGGGTGCTGATAATTTTTCCATCAACACGAAGCTGCAATATAATTTAAAGTATTGGAAATTGGTTAAGGATCTTAATTTTTTATGTCGGGGGAAAGGACGAATGATACCCAATTGAAATTCCATGCAGATTAATTTAATTATTCAAAGAAATTCATACCTTTCCATTGGGGGCGATTTGTAGTTTCTCATTGGCTGTCATGATGATGAGTTGTTGTTTGTCTTTTCCGAGGAAATTCATGATGACAGAGAAATTTCCATCAGTGTAGTCTCGTGCTAGAACATATGAACATTTTCCAGAGAAAGCGTACTCCTCACCATCGAAGGTTGTGACGTGGTTGCCATTCAAAGTAGCAACAGCTGAAATAGAACGATGATATTAATTCAGAACTGAATATATACCAATTACAACAATGAAATAACAAATTAATTCCAGAAGATATACATGTATTACGAAGACATTTCAGTACCTCTGAATGGTGGAATCCAGTTAGAAACATCAGAATCGGGAATGTACTCCGACAGAGATCCCCATTTGTTGGAATATTTTGGGACATAGGAGTGTAATCGATTGACATACTTGGTGACTGATATTTTAGGAAGTTCCCTCAAAGACGGCATAGCTACAGGCAGGTAAGTGTCCATTTGTATTTCCCCTGATTTTGGGTTGAAAACAGTAATCCTATAGTTTTGAAGGTTGGAAATGGAATTCTAAGTATCCGGGATCCAAACTGTTAAAAGTCTTATTTTATTAAGCCGACTGTTGGATAATCTCTCATTCTACGTATATACTGAAAGAAGATTAACACAAGCTTTGGCGCCAAACTAAAAAAACGCCATTCCCATTCTTGCGTTATCGTGAAGTCTTATGATGGAGGATAATTCTTCTCATGTAAAATCACTCGGGTAGCTATGGAAATCCTTGTTTCAAAACAGATTAAAACTTGCAAACTGCACGAGTGGATACAGTACCTGTAAAATTTCTACGACAACTTCTGCAATATGATGCCTGATATTCGTTAGTCAACATAAACAGAATGACTAAGCCTCCAATATATAGCCAAAACGGGAATGGCTCTTTCAAGTCTGGCGACAAAGCGTGTGCTGATCTTCCTTCGCTATCTATGTACCTGACAGTCAGCTTAATAAAGCTTATATTTTTAACACTTTTGATTTCGGATACTTAGATCACTTGGGTAGAAAAAGACTAATCAGGAACAAAAGGTCAACCAGATAGAAATCATCATCAGGTACGAGCATTTCTGGTCTAATATTTTTTAAAATACCTCATTACAAATTCAGAAAAGAGATGGATTAAATTGATATACATGTACGTATACCATGTTTTATTTTCTTCATACGTTTATTGCATGTTTTCCATATGTTTATCTAACGTTTTGTTTCATATCTTTAACAAATGCATCTGGGATAATTACGATAGAGATACAATCAATGTGACACTTGTTTTCAATCTCGACCCGATTAGACCTCTCTCGTGTCATTATCCAGCCTGACACAGGTACCATTATGAAACTTGTCTGGGCCCAGTTACGAATTAGATCCGCTTGGTTGTTATAAGTCTGGACTTCTATTTAAGTTTAATATCCTTATTTTTCTTTTCTACATATGCTACATCTAGAATTTTCTTCGACGTTTTCCCCTTTCTTTTAACCATGTCCATTCCCAGCAGCAGTGAGTTACCAGATTCCTAGGTAAGTTTATAAGGTCTTTGTGTTCGTACTACAAACTTTATCTTTTGAGGAAATGACTCCCTTGGCTGAAACAACAACTCCTGAATTTCTTAACCCGATAATCATTTTTATCGCATTTTCGCATTAAGTTCTTCCTTTACTTCGCAATAATTTCCTGCCTCTTTTACTTGGGGTAAATTACAAAGTGTCCTCTAAACCATCATGATATGATTCAATATATCAAATCGATAACGATATATGACGTGTAAGTTTTCTAAATAGTTTTTTTTAAATTCTGCACTGAATACATTAAATTGAGCTTTTTAACCACTTGTCATTTGTCTATCCCTTTGTAAATTGTTCATATTTTCATCTACTGGGCATATTTTATATACTGGGCATATTTTTATCTACTAAGGATATTTGTATCCACTGGGGATATTTTCACCAAACCAAATGTACGTGTTGTCCACATTTATGTTCAGGTGGTCCATGCATGTTTTGCCTAAATTTTATCATGTTTTGGCTTTCTAAATGTTCAACAGAAATAGAGAATGATTGTTGTGAATAGAAATTAAAACATACAAAAATGTGTTTGTAAGATGTGTATAAGAAATACCGGGAAGTATGCATGTTTGACATAGCAGGAGGTTGGCCATGTGGTCTCTCTACCTGTAACTTGGCTATGTATTTGAAGTAGAAGTAGAAAATATAAACAAGGGTGACTTGAGGTAATCCATACAGATGTGGCCGTCAGACGGGTTCGATTGCCGGTGAATACAAAGCTCAGTAGATTCGGGTGTCCGGATTCGAATCCAGGTCTGATCCGTGGCATTTTCTCCCCTCCTCGTACGCACTGAAACGTCCGTTCAGTCAGGACACCTTTCTGTAAAATTATATAACATTTCCCAGGACACTTAGTTAAAACAAGATGACCTAAGGTCACTCCTATATTGAATTTTGGGTTACCTCAAGATATCATTCTGTGATGTGAAATTATACAATATACACAATAGTATTTTGTTTTAAAACACGAGTGCCCTATACAATGAAATTTCCCCAGGAATCATTTATGATGTGTAGTTATACAATATTCTACCACGATTATTGCAAAGATCAAAGGAAATATCATAAATTATACAATTTACACAATTTTAGAATATTTCCATATATATATGTATATATATATATATATATATATATATATATATATATATATAATATTATATTATATTATATTATATTATATTTGACGAGCCAAGGGTAAGCTTTGTTTACCTAGAGTTATTTAAGGAATGTTGCCGGTGTCACCCGACCATTGATGTCAAGCATAACAGAACTGCATAAAAGGCCAATATAATGAACAGTAATCAATCTCATAATTCCTATAAAGGCGAAGATAATGAACAATGATCAATCTCATAACTCCTATAAAGGCGAAGATAACGTACAGTGATCAATCTCATAACTCCTATAAGCAATACAAATCAGAACGTTATGCAAACACGGACCCCTGGATATACTAGAGGTAGGATCAGGTGACTAGGATGAGTAAGCATTCACTGTCGACCGGTCACACCCGCTGTGAACCCTATATCTTGATTAGGTAAACGGAGTTATCCGTAGTCAAAATCAGTGTGCCAAGAACGGTCTAACAATCGATATGAAACACGTCAGACAGCGTTTGATTCATTGATATGTTATATTATATTATCCTTTTTGTTGTATCTGAAATATATGGTGACATATTTCTGTCATCACTTGTCAGATAATCATGTCGACTAATTAAATAACAAAATCAATTTGTCAAATTTTCATGTCAACTAGTCAGATAATTTTCTGCATTTTCTCCTTTTTTCAAATGATGATGAGTTTAAAAAGTAAAATGCATTCACGATCAAAATGTGCCATCCACTTAATAAGGGTCTGAAAAGTTGACAAAAATGTTCTTGCACATCAAGATAATGATCTTTTTGTCGACTTGTCAGATGATTGTGTTGACTTATCGGATATTAAGACAGAAAATAGATGTCACCTAATGGCATTAGCAGAGTAGAATTAAAAGATAATGAGAGAGTTTGAACGAGAATAGTTTTCCGACATAATGACATAATCTAGTGTCAAGTCGACATGATCAAATGTTAAGTTGACGTAATTATCTGACAAGTCAGCATGATTATCTGTCAAGTGATGGCAGATGAGATGTGAATGAAATCAATACTAAACGTTAGGTACCATGGCAGATGCACAAGGTAAGATATTGTTGACTAAAATACTACCAGTAATTGCAGCATCTTAAGCCTATATATACTAGCGGAAAAAAGAAACTGTGCATTATTTAATACATTGTATATGAAAAAATAATAAAAAATAAAAATGAACAAATTTTAATTTTTGTAATACTGTTAACAAATGTAATCATTACAACATTTGATAATCCATTAATGTTAACGTCTAATAACGTCAATTTCAGTACATTCAAACACTGTTTTCGAATTTGAATTAACAAAGTTGAAAACGCGTGTGACCACCATTTGCATTCACGCATGCTTGACAACGGCGTCTTATTGATGCCACTACAGTGTTCAGAAATGCTTGAGGGATGTTGTTCCATATGATGGTTAAAACTTGGTCTAAATCAACCAATGTCACTGGCGGAATTGGTAAACGGCGTAGATGTCGTTCCATTTTATCCCAGACGTGCTTGATCGGCGATAAATCGGGGGAAACAGCTGGCCAAGGCAAGACATCGACATTCTGTTGAACAAAAAAGTCCCTGACTACACGTGCAACACGTGGTCTTGCATTGTCTTGCTGCAGAGTGATGTGATTTTGCTGTCTCTGTATGAAGGGTATCACATGGCGCTGAATAATTTCGTCTCGATAGCGTACGCCGGTGAGATTTCCATTGACAATTTGTAGAGGGGTCCTTCCACGTGCTGTTATTCCACCCCACACCATAACGCTACATTCACCGAATTATCGACGTTGCACAACACAAGCGTCCTGGTACTGCTCCCCAACGCGACGATACACTCTACAACGAAATCTACAAATGAAATCTAAATTCATCAGTGAACAAAATATTGGCCCAGTCCTGAATTCTGAATCGCAGATGTCGTCTGCACCACGCTAGTCTAGCGATACGATGACGTTGAAGCAGTATTGGGCGCACCACTGGACATCTTGGTCTTATGTTGTGCTCTCGCAGACGATTACGAACAGTTTGTGGACTGATTGGTCGAAGTCCAGGGATGCTACGAGCAGTCAAACTTGTTGTCTGCAAACGATTTCTCAGGTGCACAAGTCTAATGTGGTTGTCCTGTCGACGCAACCTCACAAGAACACGCCCAGAACGTGGTCGATCCCGAGTGTTACCAGATTGTTGCAAGCGTCTCCATAATGACTGGATGGTGTTCCGATGAACTCCAAAGTGTCTTGCTACGATATTTTGTGCCATGCCAGCTTGAAGCATCCCAACAGCATGGTTGGTTTTCGCTGAGTAGTGGCATGACAGAAGGGTAAATTTTGAAAAACTAAAGTGCTTTCCTTAACGAATAGTGTCCAAACAAACCTTTTACACTTCTTACTCCAGTAAAACTCGTGCGTACGAACACTTTAATAAACAACATGTGTTCGCTAATCATGAAAAAGTCCGTGCATCTGAGTCGGGTACTATCCGATATTGTTAAAAAACATCACCTTTATCGATTGTTTAGATTTTATAAATATAAACAATAAATGTAGAAAAATTATACTAAATTTTATAATGCAGTTTCTTTTTCCGCTAGTATATATGTGGGGTGAACTGTTAACGGTATTCAATTTTAGCAATCTCAAAACCCTCGATAATAATGCCAAAATTAAATCCTCGCTAAGAATTCTGTTTATACGGTAATATGCCTCATATATTATCATTTACGTTTCAGGTTTAACATACATGGCTTGACTTGCTCTGGACAACTGTATGATGCCTATTGTGGACGGTCAATATTGGTCTGGATGCTAGAAATGTCGCTTAGTGGAGGGATCATGGGTTTGATTCCCGGTTCAACCATATATTCTATCCTGGTCACGGTACCATTTGTAGTCGGGAATGGGAAAGGGTGGGACGAAATCACTGCATTACTAACCGAGGGCTCTGATGAATGAGTTATCCATAGACCATCAATTCTACTACACATGCATATTAACGTAAACTTGATCCAGCAGTACATACCATTTCCAGATACGGAAATAGTATTTACTATCTATTTTACAAATAAAAAAGTAATTTTATTGAAATATTATGAACACTAGTTTTGAAATGAACTAAAGAATGCAGAATATATATTGTTATTGCACTAAAGCTGCATTTCAAGTATATTCATGAAGGGCGGCGGGGCATAGCAAGGTTTCCTCCAGAAGTACACCAAATATCCATTGGTCATCATTTATCGTGATTTATTGTGTTACCTATTATTGACGACGTTTTATCTATTAACAATGCTAATTTTAAATAAATATAAATATATATAGATACATTTACGGCAAACTAACAACTCATCTTTATGGTAAATGGGATGATTTCAGCTTCTCAATCGTCAACTTCCTATATTTATGTTGCAATATTCCATTATAACCTGCATACCTCTCAACTGATTCGATACGCAAGAGCTTGTTCTGCGTATGATCAGCTTTTAAACCAAGGTAGACTACTGAAAAACAAATTGATTGTGCAGGGGTACCAACAGTCACGTTTAAAGTCAGCATTTTGCAAATTCTCTGGTCGTGATAACAATTTAGTTAGCCAAATTGATACAACCTATCATTTGATCAAATGCTGACCGACGTGTTTTATACCGATTGTTAGGCCGTTCTTGGCACACTAATTTCGCCTACGGATAACTCCGCTTACCTGATCAAGATATAGGGCTCACGGCGGGTGGAACCGATCGACAGGGATGTTTACTCCTCCTAGGCACCTGATCCCACCTCTGGTATATCCAGGGATCCGTGTTTGCCTAACTCTCTATTTTGTATTGCTTATAGGAGTTGGTCACCTTTCATCCATTGGTCATCATTCACTGTGAGGTATTGTATTATACATTGGCTATCATTTTCCGTGAGGTATTGTCTTACGTAATACACATTGGTCATCATTCACCGTGAGACAGGGTGAGACACTGTTCGTTATCTTCACCTTTCATATTACCATATTACCATTATTGTCATAAGTTACCGTGACGTATTGCGTTGTACATATAAAGTCATCCAAACCCTCCAACCCTCAACAATGTTTAACTGGTAATAGATGAATCTGTAGTAGAAATTGTGGACTTTCAGTATTGACCTATCTAGCTAAGTGATCAGAAAGTAAAGAACAGTACAAAGAAACTGCAAAGGAGACACATAATCCAAGAATAAGCCAATCTTGCCGAGGCAACTCCGATACTATGGCATCAAGATGCGCTGCATTGGGAATGCCCCTTAATTATCATTGACGTGACGCCAGACTTCTATGGTTGCAACGACACAGTTCAGATGTATTTCCTATGCTAAGATGGTGTCCTGTACTCTTCTCTGACCAGTCAAAATTCACACTTTTCCGCCAAGAGAGCATGTGTGGAATGTGTGAGATCATTCGAACGTTCCCAAATCCACCAGATTCTCTACCCACTTTGCGTTAAACAAAACAAAAATAGCAGTGGATACCTATAACACCGTATAATGAAGTCTATAATTAGCAGTGGATACCTATAACATGCCGTGTAACG
Source organism: Ostrea edulis (assembly GCF_947568905.1). NCBI lineage: Eukaryota > Metazoa > Mollusca > Bivalvia > Ostreida > Ostreidae > Ostrea > Ostrea edulis. The sequence continues at coordinate 30,271,733 of NC_079168.1, forward strand.
AAGTCTATAATTAGCAGTGGATACCTATAACACCGTGTAATGAAGTCTATAATTAGCAGTGGATACCTATAACACCGTGTAACGAAATCTATAATTATCAGTGGATACCTATAACAGACCGTGTAATGAAGTCTATAATTAGCAGTGTATACCTATAACACCGTGTAACGAAGTCTATAATTAACAGTGAATACCTATAACACACCGTGTGTTACACCCCAAATCGTCGCCCGTCCCAAATCGTCGCCAGAGACGATTTGGGCAACACCTCACACCCCAAATTGTCGTCCCCCTTGCTGCAATTACATGTATTTGGAAACTTCGTTGACATACAGACTGCCCTTGTTTGTTAAGTCCTTCTCCTCTCCCCCTCTTTCTTCTTTTGTGGTCCAGCTAAAATCGCAAAAGGTTCTCTAGACCCTATAAGCAAAACATTCTAATCTACTTTGACTTTTACCTGTTCTGTTGTATAATCTTTTAAAAAGATTTATCATTATGATGTAAAACTTATACGGTACCAATTTTGATGCACCAGATGCGCATTTCGACAAATAATGTCTCTTCAGTGATGCTCAACCGAAATGTTTGAAATCCGAAATAACAATGAAGTTTTAGAGCTATTATAGCGAAAAACAGCGTACCAAAAAAAGTGGAGTCAAATTCGTCTAAAGATAAGAGGTATGCATGAGGGGGATAATACTTAATTTTGAAATGAATTTCTAAATTTTATAACAGCAATTAAATATGCATCCGTATTTTCAAGCTAGTATCGAAGTACTTAGCTACTGGGCTGTAGAGACCCTCGGGGACTAATGAACACAGTATTTGTTATTGTTGCTTTGGTTGGTAGTGGTGTTGTTGCTATTGAAAGAGTTGTATTTTTTGGTGGTGTAGGTGGTTGTGTTATTGTTGTCTATGATTTTTTTTCGTCCAGTCCGAGAGAGAGAGAGAGAGAGAGAGAGAGAGAGATGTCCGACGATAGACCATTTTGTCTTTTGTTGTAGAGTCATCCTGCTGATCATGGGGTTGTTAGATTTTGTGCACCGCAGCAGATTTGTTAGTGACATCAGATTGTATTAGATTACGCCTGTTAGCTCTCATTCCAGAGTTATCATTTTTAGGGAGGCATGTCAGAGGGTGACTTGTAACCCACATACAAAATTTTAGCCAAATAAGTCGACAAACATCAGAGATATGAGTGCGGACAGACAGACAAACAGACCAAGTGAAACTTATGTACCCCCATGTAAGAGGGGATACAATAAAATAACCTTTGTATAATCTATCCTAAAAACGTCAATAAAATATTGGCGGGCGATGATTTAGGACGGGCGACTATTTGGGATGTACAATAGTACATCTTAAATCGTCATCCCTAATGATAGTGCAATTTTGTCCCAAATCGTCGATTTGGGAAGTCGGGCGACGATTTGAAATGGGGCGACGATTTGGGGTGTACCACCGTGTAACGAAGATTCATCGACTTCAAGTCTATTTTCAACTAAATTTAAGGAACTTTATATAAATATATACACGTTTTGTACAGTTGTATCGTTGACATAGCATTAAAAATATAAAGATAAACATTTATATATGAGCACTTGCATCTGCAATTGTAAGAAAAATAACACAAATGAATATTCAATGGTTGTTCAAGAACGGGATAAAGCATGGGGTGGGTAGTGTGCTAAGTTGGGGGTATTGTTCTAATGAACGGGGATAAGGATTGTTTATTGTTGGGTAAAAATAATTTTAATTCTTCTTTCTAATTTGTATTGAATATATATAATGAAATAGGGAGGGACTAAATAGGATATAACTGCTGCCCGATCCCATTCATTTATTTGTGAATAAAATATTGTTTCAATCAAATCAAATATTGGAATTCTTCGTCTTACAGCAAATTGCAGTTAAGTGAATAATGAAACAGTAGCGTGTGTGTTTCCTAAAGAGCATATTCTCATGAAAACAGTGACCAATCTCAAAACTCCCTATTCTTTATAAGGAATACAAATTAAAGAGTTGGAAAACCCCGGAACCCCGGACACACCAGGTGCCTTGGAGGACAGGTCACACCCGCTGTGAGCCCTATATCTTGATCAGATAAACGGAATTATCCGTAGTCAAATGCAGTGTGCCAAGAACGGCCTAACACTCGGTATGATACATGCAAGACAGCATTTGGCCTTATGGTAGGTTGTATTGGCAAATTAGATCATTATTACGTCACATTGAACTTTCCATTCGTTTTAATCAACTTTGTTTTTAATCGGCTTAATAAAGCCATGGTTTTTAACAACTTTATAGTTGCGTTCAACTCATTTTAGCCGCCCTATTATCCCTATGTGACCTTATATTGTATATAGGTACACTGGAATTTCTCCGTAGTCTTATAATTGGCATGCAACATGCACCGTATATTTCAGTTTTCACTTGTGAAAAAACTGGAATTGGTCCATTATTCATTCATTAGCTACATGGCAGTTTTAGTGTTTTCCTGAATTTTGAGTGTGCGTCAGCGGTTCTTACCTTCCAGACTCCTGGCCACTTTGGAAATGGAAATGGTGAATAGAACAGTGTTACAAAAGGTACTTGACCTCGGGAAGAGTCTTTACAAAGCAAAAGTAGATATTGTATCTGCTTTGAAATTTTCGGATTACTATGATTCATATGCGATTCCGTTCGTTGTGTACGTGACTCCTTACATCTGGATCTTGTCATTGATTGTTATCATCGTGGTTTTTGTTACTTTCAAACGAGCCAAATTATTTGGAGTCACCCAAAAACTAATTTTTGCCGCCTTAATGATAGATATGTTTTTCACACTCTTAACAGGGGTGAGAGACGGTCTTTTGGATTGGTTAGACATGAATTATGTATTCATTGAATACGAAATCTGCAGACCTTTCGTGGTTTCGTTTCGATTACAGGGAGTTCTTCATAACTCGTCTCTCTTGCTGAAATCGCGATGAGAACATTATTGCTCTTTGCTTATCCAATGCAAGCATATTTTCTTCACCTAAAGAAATTGGCAATAGTAATTCTACTTGTCCATGTTGTGATTTGTGTTTACTTTCTGTCCACTCCGATATTATTTTTAAAAAATCCCTGTAACCACAGTGCAAAACTTCAAGCAAGGGAAACCACTGAAAATTATCCGGGCCTGTGTGTTTCTCAGTGATAAAGGATATCTCAATTTTCTGCTTTCCTATAACAATACCACATCTTTGGCACATTTCCTATATTTCATAATCGGTATTATTATTCCTTATGTTAATACAATTATATTATTGGTACTTATGAGAAAACAAATCAAGGTTGTCTCGATTTTGACTGGCCATGAAAGAAAGCCCGTGAAATACTTGCAATTAATGAAAGTTTCTCTACTCCTAGGGATATCCTTTGTTGTTCAACAAATACCTCAGGCAATACTTCAAGCTTTAATTTTGTAATCTGATTTCCCTTTCCACTAAACATTTTCATTCGCTTTCATCCATTGTCTTGGCCCTATCCTTTGCTATTGGGAAACCTGTCGACCTGATAATGTATTCCATGCAAAGTGAAGCATTCAGGTTCAAGTTGGCTGAATTGAAATGTCGAATCAGATTTATAAATGAGTGAAGTTGGATTCAAAATAAGATTTAGTAGTAAAGCTACTAATTGCCAGCTATAATCAAAGACAAAGGTAATATCAAAATTAAACAAGATATTTTTATCCATCCCCCCGATGAGAGACGATACCACCTTTCATTGCATACTTTCGCATCAATGCATTGTGACAGTTATAAGAATGGCGACTAAACCTGATTTTATAGCAAAGAATGTGCGCTGCGTCTACAAGAACCTGGGCATGCCACTGAATAAAAAACTGCAAAGTGTGTAGACGGCTGTAAAGGATAACCCGATATCCACAGATCCATGCTAGCTCTGTTGCCTAAACTATTGGTAAACCAAAGCTGTGAAGAGTTGACTTGCTTACCTTAGGACAATACCATGTGAACTGAACTAATGCACATGTGACTAATTATATGTTTAATTATTTTTCAATTATTTTTTTGTGGTCCTTACCTGTAACCCTAGTTTATATATGTATATATTTGTTTGTATCTCGTGTACCAGTGATCTGGTTTTGAGTGAATCAATAAATTGAATTATTCCTGACAGATTTCATGAAAGATAATATCACGTTAATTACATGAGTCGAGCAGGTTTAGTCGAAGATCTGGAATACGATGAAAAGATCATGTTTGAGGAGACATTCTATTTGACAATTACTGTTGATTTGATTTAGACTAGAAACCCCCTTTTGATCCACCATTGTATGTGTGTTAAGAAATTATTGGTCTGTTAATAGGACAATCACCTGTCTGCAGGAAATTGATTGATTGATTAAATATTATTTAACGGGACGGGACGGCACCTGATCCCACCCCTGGTGTATCCAGGGATCCGTGTTTGCCCAACTCTCTTTTTTGTATTGCTTATAGGATCCCCAACGGGACGAGATTGAAAAGCAACAGGAAAGGAAGCTAATGGAACTGAGTGTGATAATTACCAAGAGCAATTTGTCTGGGGGCGGATCAAACGATAGAACATCAGCAATTATACAGGGATGAATAAATTGTATCTATTTGTTATGGCCGTTCTTGGCTCGAGAATATTTCACTCATATGGAGACGTCACCACTGCCGGTGAAGGGCTGCAAAATTTAGGCCTATGTTCGGCGCTTATGGCCATTGAGCAGGGATGGGTCTTTATAGTGTCACACCTGCTGTGACACGGGGCCTCGGTTTTTGCGGTCTCATCCGAAGGACCGCCTCATCTGGTCGCCTCTCACGACAAGCAAGGGGCACTGAGAATCTATTCTAACCCGGATCCCCAACGGGACGAGATTGAAAAGCAACAGGAAAGGAAGCTAATGGAACTGAGTGTGATAATTACCAAGAGCAATTTGTCCGGGGGCGGATCAAACAATAGAACATCAGCAATTATACAGGGATGAATAAATTGTATCTATTTGTTATGGCCGATCTTGGCCCACTATTTTGACTACGGATAACTCCGTTTACCTGATCAGGATATAGGGCTCATGGTGGGTGTGACCGGTCGACAGGGATGCTTACTCCTCCTAGGCACCTGATCCCACCCCTGGTGTATCCAGGGGTCCGTGTTTGCCCAACTCTCTTTTTTGTATTGCTTATAGGAGTTATGAGATTGATCACTGTTCGTTATCTTCACCTTTCACCTATCTCTGACTGACAATGGTTTATTCTCATAAACTGACATAATGTATAGTGTAGAGATATATTACACTAATATAGTTAAATAAATGTGTGCGCGAGAAAAAAACTTAAATACAATATCTGATAATGAGTTAACCAGGAAAGCTAACTCTTTATATAAATTTGCACAATTTTATCAATATGTTTATTTCTTGGGCTAAGAATCTGTTCAAACTTATACACATTTGGGTGTAAATGGAAGTACTTTGAAACATAGGATTGATCGGATCTCTGTTCCTTATCTTCACCTTTCATATGATAATCTAGAATGCAATGTAAATCGATCAATACAATTAAACAAATAGTAGCACTCATCACCAATTCCATTTTTCAAACATATCTTACGAATTCTATCTTCTCTTGGTACATTACGAATAGGTGAAAATAACGAACAGTGATAAATCGCATAATTCCTGAAAGGAATACAAAATAGAGAGTTGGGCAAATGTGGATCCCTGGATAAACCAAAGGTGGGATCAGGTGCGTAAGAGGAGTAACGCATTACACTTAGTGAATAAACATCGGGTTCGGTATCATCGAAGACCCCTATTCCGGGGACTGAAATTCTGGGGATAGGTATTAGTGGTTCTCTCCCACCACTATGAAGAAATGGTGATGTTACTCTCTCTAGTTACGGAGATCCGACCCTCCAAGTTTTGTGCATAATGCATTACACTAAGCGAATAAACATCGGGTTCGGAATCATTGAAGACTCCTACCCCGGGGGCTGAAATTTTAGGATAAGGTATTAGTGGTCCTCTCCCACCACTATGAAGAAATGGTAATGTTATTCTCTCTAGTTACGGAGATCGGATCCTCCAATTTTTATGCATAATGCATTACAGTAAGTGAATAAACATCGGGTTCGGAATCATCGAAGACTCTTACCCCGGGAACTGAAATTTTGGGGGTAAGGTATAAGTCGTCCAGTGCCACCACTGTGAAGAAATGGTGTTCGTACTCTCTCTAGATACTTAGATTCTCCCGTTCACTTTTTCTGCATAACCCATTACACTAAGTGAATAAACATCGGATTCGGAATCATCAAAGACTCCTACCCCAGATACTGAAATTTTGGTGGTAGGCTATTAGTGGTCTTCTCCCACCACTATGAAGAAATGGTGATGGTACTCTCTAGTTACGGAGATCCGCCCCTTCAATTTTTATGCATAATGCATTACACCAAGTGAATAAACATCGGGTTCGGAATCATCGAAGACCCCTACCCCGGGGACTGAAATTTTGGGGGTAGGGTATTAGTGGTCCTTTCCCACCACTATAACAAAAATGATGATGTTACTCTCTCTAGTTACTAGTTCCAAAATCTAATTGCCCCACACACCTACATGTAACATCTTTATCTTTTGCTGAAGGAATATCATCGCTAATGTGTACAACATCAAATTCAAAGACGCCGAAATTCACGACGTGAAGGAATACTTGTTATATAATATGCCACATAGACTTGAGCTATCATTAATATTCTAAATTAAATAAACAAACCGATAAACAAATCATAAATATCGTACTAAGACCAACGGAAAATGATATCAATATGAATTATTCCTATGACAAAGAATTTGAAAATGAACAAAAATTAAATTGGAACACGAAATCGCCTCCTTCAAACAATTTAAAATTGCCCACGGAAAATATATCTTTATAGTTTAGATAATCAAGCTTTTAATAGTATTTTGCAAGGAAATGTACTGTACATTATATCTAAAGAATACAAATTTATATTTCATGTATTACGGAGGGCTTTCCGAGGCCGACGCGGAAACTGCAACTTCAAAGGCACCGACTATCGTGTAGGCCTACGCTTTGTCTTTCAGTCTTGAGCGTCCCGTGTTCTTAGGGAAATGCCTGCGGCCCATACTTTATCTAACTCAAATGAACGAAATGTAATTAAATGTTATTTTCGTCAGCTCTAGAAACTTTTCTTGATTACATTAAGAAGTCTTCATATTTCACCCTTACAGTTTTTCATCCTCCCAGTACAATTGTAATGTTCCAAGTATTCTTGTTAAAAAATGTAACATCAATTTGGATGAATCATCTATTGCATCATCGTCGCTAACCACGCGTTATTGTTTCATTCTAATTGTGAAATAGAATTAGATAATAACCCATGGTTTGCGACAATGCCAGTGCATGAAAATTATTTTTGTTGCTTTTCGATAAAAGTCATCTTATGAATATGTATGAATCGAGCAATGTAACATATCAGTAATTGGGGATTATCTTTGCATATATAGCACAAAATGTTATTGAAAAGGTTTCTAAAACTGTCTACAATCATACACATTTAAATTTCATAATAAAAACAAGTCAAATTTCTTGACTTTCTGTATCCTAGGATCCCCGTGTATATACAGGAACGCCCACGGCAGTGGCAGCATAAGACAGTGGCTATAAATGGCCACCGTCTAAAAAGCAAGTTTCGATTATCCTCACAGGACTTAAAGATCGAAACTGGGAGATATGTTAAGTTAACAAGGGGAAGTAGAAAATGTGATTTAAATGAATTAGATGAAATTGAATACGAGTTTCACCTTTAAGGCTTTGTGTATTGTACCCTGTTGATAATCATAAGTCATCTTTATTTCTAGTTATATATATTGTCTGATTACACAAATTAATCTAATAAACGCTTTTTAACCCCTTTTTCTCCTCGGGACATCGCAGCTAATTGAGATATTAATAAAAGAACCGGACTAAGATGAAAACATTAAATCCGCATTCGAGTAAGGGCTGGTATTTATTATCAATATTTATAATATTGATATATCACTTCGTTACAAACTCAAAATAATCTAATAGCAATGTTGATGTATTTCATAGAAGTTAAATGTAATGTAATTTACATATGATATCGTGAAAAGATCAATAAAATTGATATTGCGTGGAAAGTGTTAGCCGTAAGTTAATAAGACAGGTATAGACTGTCTGATTGAATTACGTTGTCTAGTTCTTGCTGCACGGAGACCACTCCCCTAAAAAGCCATAATCTTATTACTTGATATATATTTTGCTAAATCTTTTCTTGATTTTAAATTTGAAAGATGTTTATGTATATACATGTACCTCTTGCAGTAAACCTGTGTACACAATTTTGCACTAGAAAATTTGCGCCATTGTATTAGAAAGCTGTAATGACGAATCGTTATGATGAGCAGCCTACAACCAATAAAATAACCTGAAAAAACAACAAGGATATGGTTCATACATTTTGATTTTCAATATTGGTGGGGGAAAACTTCGACACCCAATAACGTTAAAGAATTTGACCATGTTCATGTGTGTGTATCTGTATTATAATTGATTTTGATTAATTTAAGAAGGGGTGGTGGCAAACCTTTGTCAACCAATCAAGTAAAACGGGGTTAACAATTTACTTTTCATCGTTAAATCATGATATGTGCACTTCTGCATTTGAATAATTAATTTAGACGATCATTAATCTTAATAACAACTCTCGTTTAATGTCATTAATTAGTAAAACCGTGTATATTGATTAACAATCATGCTACTAGTTACAATTTAGTATTTACCTTACACACTTTTGATAATATTTAATTAATTTAGACGATCATTAATCTTGATAGCAACTCTCATTTAATGTCATTAATTAGTAAAACCGTGTATATTGATTAACAATCATGCTACTAGTTACAATTTAGTATTTACCTTACACACTTTTGATAATATTGAAGAGAAAATTTCAAATAGGTTACAAAATGCTACATGTTGATATAGAATATTCCATAGAGAGGACAGCCGATATATTCAACAAGAAATGTAAATAGTCTTTTTTAAAATTTATTTATTTACGTATTACTATTTATAATACTTTATAAATATATCAATTATAATCAAACTTCCTTCAAAACATTTGCCTGGCTATTCATAATACGGGTTCAAACTGTCACCTTGTTCCGGTTTTATTTTTACACTCTTCGTGTCGGATCAACCATCGAAGCGATGTCCCATAGAAAGAAGGACGAGTATTCATATAACAAGTGGAACATTTTTGTTATGATATCAAACAATATGCAAGCAAAATCAACAGCCAAATAAAACACATTATAAACTTTATTTTTATTATCAACAAGTCGAAAACAAAAACCGAAAATGCGTTTTGTTCGTAAAATTTTCGGGACTACTTTTACACCCTAAAGAATAAATAAAAACCATTTATTAAATAATTAGGCAATTTTCATACACCAAATTCACAATGAAGACACTTTGTGATTGTCTTAAAACATATGTAGTAAGATATTTAAAGAAAAAGTAACATAAAACGATAAATCGGCGAATATCAATATGGGACATCGCGGGACATATGTCCCGGACTACATTTACACCCACCCCTTCAGTGGTCGTTACTGTATATACACCATATACACGGGGGCCTTAGTGGGAGAATTTAGCAGGCCAAAAATCATGAAAATGGATTTGTTTTTATTATCAAAATTATCAGTGCATGATTGTAAAAAGTTTTTGAAAAGCTTTTTCGATAAAAGTGTGTGCTATATACGCGAAGAGAATCTTCATAAATGTGCACAAGATAACGGCGCTGTAACCAATAGTCGGCGCTTTTGAAGTTCCAGTTTCTCCGCCAGCCTTAAATCTTAAAGCCTTCCATGTAAGATGACGTGTCCACCGAATGTCCTGGTGTGTTTTCACTGCATCAACCACAGAATAAAAATAATTCTATGGATATAATGCACAGTACATTTTTTCTTCAAAATGCCATTATAATATTGATTATTTAAAGCATAAAGATCTATTTTCCATGAGCCAATGTGAACTGTTCGAATGGATGCTTTCTTGTTTCAACTTTAATTTTTTTCTAATTTTCAAATCATTTGTATTTTGTGTAGTAATTTATATTGATAAAAATTGCCGTTAGTCTTTGTACGATAGTTATGATTTGTTTGTTGGTTTGTCTATTTAATTGAGAGTATCAAGAACGATGTTTGAATAAATACTCCAACTTACCAAGTCCAACAGATCAAGTCCACATGACCTAGTTTTGAAACAATTATCCCTTCGTCTCGTGAATTTCGATGTCTTTGATACTGTACGCATTACGCAAAGCGACGAGTTTCCTCCAGCCAAAGAGTTATAATCTTAAAATATTTTTATGTAAGTTGCGTGGATAGTTCAGATCAAAATAGAAACAATTTGTCAACGTTGATAACGGCGACAATTGCTTTGTGCTAGCATCAAATCGCAGTAATTCAAATGAAGTTAGCATGAATCACCAAAATAAAGAACTGTGTTCGTGAGTTCGACAGTACATTCATTTTATTTTAGTGTAGAAACAACCTCTCGAACTTTTCCAAACTCTCACTTGTGAATTGAAATAGATAGCTACAATAGATTTTGTTTGTGTTTTTCGAGAAATCTTGTAATAACCATACCACACGAGAGATTGAGATTGATCACTGTTCGTTATCTTCATCTTTCACGCTACAGAATTTCAGTTTGTTTTAAACATTTTCCCCATAAAGCCATGACCAACTTCTCAAGCAGCATGTGTCAGCTGATTGTCAGATGGAGCACGTGGATCTCGTATAAAAAATCGAGAAAACTTTAGTTGTCATTTGCTGAATAGATAGATTAAACAATTTTGCTGTCTCATCCGTGAATTCAATTGATAACTGTAAAATACCTTTCCATACAACTTAGTTCATTAATATTCAACGAGACATGTAAATAAGAATTTAAAGAACTCATTGTGCAGAATTAATCACGCTAACTTTCTATAAGCATTAATCTTCTGTATCATTTGTGCACAAAATCGAAGACCTTAAAAATAAAGATATGAATTTCTGGACAACGGAAATTGTATTCCGTTCGTCAAGATAAATGATATGAAAAAGCTTTGTAGATGCGTACATCGAACGTTTACCGACAATTTAGTTTACTATGAAGTCACTAATTAATCACAATTTAATTAACATACACTTCTTTCTGCGAATTAAATAGATAAAAGTATACAATTAGAATTGACAATAATTGTTTGTTTTTCAAGGACCGATCTTCAATTTTTCTACAAGTACATAGAGGAATATCGATGATGTTACAAATGGAATAAATGTTTAATATACAATTGTGCTGAAGTTTTGTATGGTCATTACAAGACTTGGTACACTACAGGAGTTGGTACACAAAAGTTATTAGATTTACATTTAGGTAAATGCAATTTAAAATATTTCTTATGTTGTAATTTCAGCAGGAAATATATCTTTATGATAGCTTGGAGTCAAATTCTGGTCCACTTTATACATTGTTTTGATTAGCCCCCTACCGACGAAGTCGAAGGGGACTTTAGGTTTGCGCTCCGTCTGTCCGTCCGTCAGTCCAATTTTCCGCGCTTTTTTCTCTGTTATTTCAGATATTTATTTGATATTTGGTACGTTACTTTGCCATAACAAGTTACAGATTAAGCTTGAATTTTGTCTTGGTCCGTTGATTTTTCTTTAAGTTATGGCCCTTGGACTTAGAAAAATAGCATGAATTATCAGTTTTCCGGACTTTTTTTGGTTGTGCTTGCAGATGTTCATTTGATATTTGGTACATTGCTTTGCCATTACAAGTTACAGATCATATTCGAATTTCGTCTTGGTCCGTTGATTTTTCATTAAGTTATGGGTCTTGGACTTAGAAAAATTGCATGAATTGTTAGTTTACATCCAAGTTTCTTATCTCTGTAGATAAGAGTAGTACACTCATTAAAAACTTCTAGCAAAGTAATACAACAATATAGCTAAATGATCACCTACATGCCACAGTTTATTGATTTGGTTAAAGACCCAAACCTAATTATAAATTTGTCTTTTTCCCTGGTCTAGTCTCTACTCGAATAGTAGTTGATTTCCAACCATTCCTATCCTGGTTCACCAATTTTCCTTTTTACCATAACCTGCATAATGAACTTTGAATATTGTTGTGGTACAGTAATTTTTGCAACCGGTAGGGGACTATGTATTGCCATGCAATACCCTCAGAATGCTTGTTCATGTTGTTTTCGCCTAATTTGAAGCTGACCCCAACCTTGTTTCCATACAAATTGATTCTCTCGATGCTGATAAAGTTCACCCTCTAACTAACTTGCTGTAGTTAGTTGAAATGCTTCTAGCTAGTTTTGTATATTCCTTTTGAATTTTACATTCTTTAAAATACGCAATTAGTTGAATGTTGTTTTACGTCCCACCCGAGATTGTTGCACTGGAGATGTCATCATTGCCAAAGACGGGCTGTAAAATTTAGGCCTACATGCTCGGCGCTTATTGCCTTTGGGCAGGGAGGGATCTTTATCGTGCCACACCTGATGTAGGGCTCACGGCGGGTGTTATCGGTCGACAGGGGATACTTACTCCTCCTAGGCACCTGATCCCACCCCTGGTGTGTCCAGGGATCCGTGTTTGCCCAACTCTCTATTTTGTATTGCTTATAGGAGTTATGATGTTGATCGGTGTTCGTTATCATCGCCTTTCACCTGCTGTGACTTGGGGCCTCGGTATTTGCGATATCATCCGAAGGACCGCCCCCTTTAAACATCACCTCTTACAACAATCAAGGGGTACTTATGACCTATTCTAACCAGGATTCTCACGGGACCCTATACTCTGATCCAGTTTACTCTATATATCCTTTTGAAAACTCTAACATTCTATTGGTTTGAGAATTAGTGATTAAGAATTCAAAGACTTTAAACAATTATTGAATGAAAGTTGAAGATAACGAAGAGTAATCAATCTCATAACTCCTATTCTTAAGCAATACAAAATAGAGAGTTGGGCAAACATGGACTCTGGACACACCAGATGTGGTAGCAGGTGCTTGGGAGGAGTAAACATCCCCTGTCGACCGGTCACATCCACCGTGAACCATATATCTTGATCAGGTAAACGGAGTTATCCGTAGTCTACATCAGTGTGCCAAGAACAATCGGTATGAAACACGTCAGATCGCATTTTACCCAATGAAAGGTTATAATGGCAAACGCGATCGTTATAACGACCATAACATTTTCGAAATGGTGATTTTAAAGGAGACTGTTGAAACCCCTGCACCATCAACTTGTTAGTAGCCTGCCTCGATTTAAAAACTGACCATACGCAGAACAAGCTCTTGCTTATCGAATCAGTTGAGAGATATAAACACCATATGCAGGTGATAATGGAATATTGCTACATAAATATGGGAAATTGACGATAGAGAAGTTGAAATCATCCCATTTGTCACAAAATAGAGTTGCAAGTTTGCCGTTAATATCTACTTTCAATAAAATATCTAAGTAAGAAGCAGAAGAGCAGGTGTCTTTTATGTGGAGTTGACTGGGATATATCGAATCGACATATGAATGAAAATCATTATTGTTAATACATAAAACGTCGTCGATATATCTAAATGTCGAATGGAAGGCTACAGCAAGAGATTTTGTTTTATCACGTAGAAGTGTTTGAATAACTCCTGCTTCATAGGAATATAAAAACAGGTCAGCTAACAAAGAAACACAATTCGTGCCGATGGGAATTCCAATAGACTGTTGGAAGACATGATCATCATAGACCACGAAGATGTTTTCAATGAAGAACTCATAATTTTTATTTCAACTTATATAGTACCTGTGAGTGGAATTAGAGTGGTGTTTAACAAGGTAACTTTTTGGATGACTGATTACTAGCTATTAATATTTCCCTGTTCTATTTTTATTGCAGAAGCAACTGTCTATGGTGTAAAAAAGTGTAGTCTTTAATTTATCTTGAGGAATGGTCGTGTAAAGTGTTGGAAAGTCATACGTTTTGATGTTGTTGCTTTGAGAAAAGTATTGCGATTTCAATTTTACCAAACGTTCTTTAGAATCCATATTTGATTTACACCACTTCTGGCATATGTAGTCGCACAGTGCGTTTGTAGTTTCTCCTTAACAGCTGTTGATATTTTTGTGATGAACAAAGATAGAGACTTGGTAGAACACTTATTGAATCCAGCAATTTATCTTTGTAAGGGTTTTATGAAGTTTAGGAATCCAGTATAGGTACGGTAACTCATATTCATCCGACCTATTGACTGGGATGTTAAATGTGTCTAAACCTGAAGCATGGTTTTGATGAATTTCGTCTTTTGGAAGGGTAGTTGGAGTATAAGTACGATTACTAAAAGTGGAATTAATGCCAAGTTCGTTTAAAATACAGTTGTAATAATGAACCTTACAAAGACAATGTTCTTACAAGCTTTGTTAGCTGGAACTAAAATATATTCCTCATGTAACTTACACGTATCTAATTCTTTTATCGCTTCTGGTTTACTGAACACAGAAGGATAGATGGTTGATCACTGTTCGTTATCGTCACCTTTCATGGTACGTACTTTTTTTTTAATATGTCTAATGCGGGATTTTGATATTCCTCTTATATTTTGTAATCCATTCTGACAATGTATCAAGTTATTTATTATATTTAGCCCATCACCTGGCATAATCTTCGACAGAATTCATAATAGAGATGAAGTTCTGTCGCCAATTAAAAGACCGAGGTTCTCTGTATTTAGGACCTCTTAGAATAAGTCATTTGAGGTCCTCATTTTTAACTATATCAACATCACCAGTAATAACATGTCCAGCTGGACTCTAGTTGAAAGAAGACGAAGAACGAGAACACGTAGGTGGATTAAGTATAAGATTGTCTATATCTAGGCACTGCAAAGTTTGTTTATAATTAAAACGTTTGAATGCAATAGTAGAAGTATATTTGTAGGAAATACTGGGTGTAGACTTGAACTTGAAATAAGTTGGAATAACACTTCATGTGAAATACATTAAACACATGAAAACTTTCCCGATGTTGTTTGAGAACTTGATCATTCAATTTTAAGATTACATGACCGTGGACTATTTAAAGATAAGAATAACTAATAATCTAGAATTTAAAATTATATATGAGAGCAAACAGGATAAATATTTACAGAAAGTCAGGAACACACACGACGGTAATGGAGTCAAAATATTGTGAGAACTTGAATATTCCGTTACCTTTAAGATTATTTACTTTTTAGTAGTTTTGAGGTTTGCATTACTTTACTCTAGAAAAATTATATTCTATTAACAGATTAAGAATTACTGAAAAATTTGACAACTTTTGAACATTATGAGAACTATTTGCAAATCTATGAACATGAGAAATATTTTAATGGTTAAAATAGATGGAAAGGAGACGGTACACTAAGGGTCAATTTTGGCCTCTTTTCAGAAGTTGGTAATTATATGCCCTAATACTATATAAGGTGTGTACTTTCTTTATATAGTAACGGTATCCGTGTATTACAGTGTACGTATATTTTTGTGATATGAAGTAGCAAAGTTGGCATGTTTTGCGAGTGCAGGATTTAACGTTGCGTCTTTGATCTGTGTCTGATGGCGTTTTCTCAATTCGTATACAGAAAAAAATAGTTCAATATACCTTGTTAATTAAAATGTTTTGGATAATTTGTAAAGTTATTGACACACACAAAATTCTTTTCAATAACATTATAGAAATATCATAATCAAACTCTATTTACAATTAACGTGTATTTGAATGACTTCGATAGTTAAAAGTGTGTCATCTTCTACTTTATTTTTCTTGATTTTACTAGGCCAAATTCATATGCTAAGCGTACCTTCTCCTTATTTGAACATACATGTATGAGATCTTTTGAGTTCTTTATTGGGATTAGATTACTGAAATGTCATATGACTGAGAAATTGGCACACTGTTTTTCCCTATAATAGCTCTAAAACTTCATTGTTATTTCGGATTTCAAACATTTCGGTTGAGCATCACTGAAGAGGCATTATTTGTCGAAATGCGCATCTGGTGCATCAAAATTGGTACCGTATAAGTTTTACATTATGACCCCTGGGTCGAGGCCTCTGCTGGTGGACTGTTAGTCCCCGAGGGTCTCTACAGCCCAGTAGCTAAGTACTTCGTTACTAGCATGAAAATACGGATGTATATTTAATTACTGTTATAAAATTTAGAAATCCATTTCAAAATTAAGGATTATGTCCCTCACGCATAGCTCTTATCCTTAGACGAATTTGACTCCACTTTTTTGGCACACTGTTTTTCCCTATAATAGCTCTAAAACTTCATTGTTATTTCGGATTTCAAACATTTCGGTTGAGCATCACTGAAGAGACATTATTTGTCGAAATGCGCATCTGGTGCATCAAAATTGGTACCGTATAAGTTTTACAATTACAAGAATATTTGAGATAAGTTGAATTTTTTAAAAACAGGAACAAAGACGACTAAGACACTCTAGCTGAGTCAAGATATCTTCTGAAAACTCGAGAATTCCATTAATGACTTTTCAAGGTGTAAGATTTTATGATTCAAAATTTTACTACTTCAGCAATAAGAATATATGAAAAATTGTTGTTGTTTACTATTAATCAAAATTTGAGAACTATTTCAAACATATGAGACATATTTGAGACATCAGTTGAGAACGTAACAACAATTCACTTTGGAATAACATGACAGAGTGTGAGAACAATCTGAAGATTAAAAATTCACGTAAGAATGTTTTGAACCCATGATAAATAACTCATTTGAAATAGCTTTTGAAAAACAGTATATAGGCCTAAATGTGATATTCTTTTTTCCATTCCATACATATCGGTATACAGTAAAATCCTGCTTATCAGGTAATTAGATCTTGAAACAAAAAGATTTTTATCTTGACTTGTTAATATTTAAGTTTTGAAAGCCACAGCATGCTAAAATCACATGGGTGTTTCAAAACGGAAAGGCCATAGACTCTAATGCCATTCTCCATTTTATATTCTCAAAGTTCTGAAAATTCCCTTTAAGCTCAAGAGGAACACAGTGCATCTACTTTTTGAACTTCGCAGGTAATTATTATTAAATGGATTTTGATGCATATCTTGGACACTTTTGATCCTATGATAATCAAAAGTTGTCAGTTGATGGATCATGGGACCTTGAACTGCGTCATGTGAAAAGTATGTCACCATGACCTACTTTCTGAATTTCCTGGCTAATCATTTATGAATACATTTTAGGTTGTTATTTCAGATACCGAGAGGTTTAGAATCATCAAACCTTGTAAGTTGATGCGTCTAGAGGCCTCAAAACATATTTATTAAAAAACGTAGGTCACAGTGATCTACTTTTTGAATTTTGCAGACATTAAAATTTCACATTTTCAAATTTAGATGCATATTTTGGACACTATGAAAGCTAGGATCATCAAACTTTGTCAGTTGATTCATCTTGAGTCTTCATACTTTGTTGACCAAAAAGCCTCCGAGTATTTGACTAAGCTATCCGAGTAAAGTTGACATCCCTAATGCCCAGTTTTTTGTAACTAAGAGAAAAGTATATCAAGAATTACTGTCCCCCAAAGACCAAGTGTCTTCAAGTTGATACGGTTATGTAGTACAAATACCAAAGAATTAACTAACTGAGGCAAACATTTGTTGGTTTTTTTGAAGAAAATAAATTACGATTACAATTTTCACGAAATCAATGATATGTGATGTTCTTACACCGGGTATACTATTGTACTATATATCTATACTTTGTATATGTAATGTCTGAAATGTTACATCTCACGGAATGTAGGAACTAAACTATAAATCACATTTGGAGTTTGCATAAAATTCATTAATCGTAGATGGTAATGACAATCAGGTCATATGTAGAATTGGATTTTAAACCTAACTTCACAAACTCCAGGCATATACATGTAGGTTGGTTATTTATAAGTCAGACAGACTTTGTCACCAGGTAAAAGGATATAAAAATAACATTAGGTAGAAGAGATTGGTTGATTAGTAAGCGGTTCGTTTAAGATCAAAGTATAACAATCCTTCATATTCATAGGGCTGAACTACTTCTGATTCAATCTTCCGCGTTCCTTCCCTACCACTTAAATGACACCATTAGATACGCACTTCCGGTGTCTTTAGAGGTATATATATAAACTATATATATATACATGTAGGGTTTCAGTGTTGACAGATCAGTTATCAAGCAGCTGATTGTTTGTGTTATTTGAAAAAGCAACTCTTTGTTGAGTAAACAGATGCAATAGAAAATACTATCAAATAAACGGGATGATAAACGAAACCAAACAAAATTCATCATTCAGCGGACTGAATAACACCGGAGACGAAACATATTACTACGGTTCTGACGGGGACGATGGGACCGGGAACTATTACCAACCTCTGGAATACTACTCGGAATTTTACGCTCAAAAATACGAGTATGTTGAAGACTGGGAAATTCCGATACGAGGCTATGTAACATTTTTCGTAGCCCTTGTTACTATACTAACAAACATTTTGCTGATCTCAGTTTTCATCTTCCGAAGTTCCCGTTCTCCTACCACTGTTGTTCTGACGTCCCTGGCGATTTCGGATTCCATCATATGTATGACACGGCTACCGGAGGCAATCTATTTCAATATGGCTAAAAACTACCAGAATCTCTACGTCACATATCGATGGTGCAAAGCGAGTCATGTATTGTATATTATTTACCAGATTTTTAGAATGACATCGAATTGGTGTACTGCTCTTCTTGGCACACAGCGTCTGCTGGCTGTAGCATTGCCTTTCAAATACAACAGAATATGCAGCAACCGGGCAACAATTATAGAAATTGCTGTGATTGTTACTGTTTCGTTCCTGCTTAATCTCTATGAAGCCTTTGGTATCTACATTGCCGAGCTTCCAATCTATACGAACTACTATTACAATGAATCGCTGCCGTCCAGTTGCGTTAGACATGTGTCACGTGGTTTAATCAATGCATTTGGCGATTCTAAAAAGTCAAACTTGATATTCTATATATTTTCTGGACTACTTTATCGCGTACTTCCAGTTGCCGTTCTCCTGTTCACGACCGTGATGTTGTTGTACTTTCTGTATACGCGACAGAAAATAGGACCTGTTGCAACGCAGAAAAAAGCACAAATACAGAGAATCACCGCTCTGATTTGCATTATTCTGGTGATTTTTCTAATCGCTGAGATCCAGGACGGCATAGCATATTTCATATATGCAGATGAGCTTTCTCGCGACGTAAAAAGAGGAATATTATCTAAGGAAGACGATATTAAATGGGACACTATTTCTTCTCTCTTGTCCTTATTGAGTTATGCGTGCAACTTCTGGATATTTTTCTTCATGAGTCAGCAGTTTCGCTCGGCGCTTTTGGATGTGTTTCGGTCTGGACTCCGGAAAGCCAACATCTATTTAGTTTTGGAAGCCTCTGAGGATAAAAGTGACTCCAACGCACGAAGCACTAGTGTCACGAGTAGAAACGATAGAAATACGGTGGTTTAATTATTCTAGAAATCTTTTACAACATTCATCACAGTGAATTGTACTTGTGCAATGATAAAGCCTTCAAGTTGATTGATTGTCCTTAACGTTACGATATTGCTTACTCCAATAACAGAATTAAACTTATTTTACAATTTGTTCAAGAGAAGATGTATTACATGGTTATCAAAGCACACCCTAAGGAAATAGATTTTCAAATATGAATTCTACCACGAGCTACATGTAATACATATTTAAACAAACATGGCGATGCACATATGCAGATATAGTATACCCTACTCTTTCACCTTAAACATTTTTTGTCAGCAAAAACAAGTAAGCCTAGCCCGTGTCGGAAACTGCTATAACGTCACAGTGACGGAATACGGAACGTTCTGGATGTGTCGGAATGACTGATTTGATGACGTGTATACACCGCGGTCACGTAAAGTAAGCAATTGTAGGGCAATGTTGACATCGATACAAATGGTGTTTCGCTAGTAGACGGTCCGTAAAGAGCTATGCGCAGTCCCACGATGACGATCCAAGTCACTATTGGTGCTTAGTGCCTGGGTGTAAATTAGATAGAAAGAAAAAGGCGCATTTAGACGTATCTCGAAAGTCCCGTATTCGTGGCTGTATTGGTAAACGATCGGCTGTATATTTCTGAGAATCACGGAAACTTATAAATAGATTTTACACGTAACCCATTGGTTAATGTTTTCGGAATATGCTTGTAATGTTGATCAATACATGTAGCTGTAGCCATTTCTAAGAGTAATCTGAGTTGAAACTGACGTGGAATGTCACTTGAGGGTAATGCTATATTTTTTTTAAATATTGGATGATAGAAAACTTCATAAAAATGTCTGAGGAGGAAACAATAGAACATCTTTTGAGGGAATGTGATTGCTTACAACTATATTTTAGTAGAATTTGAATACCTTTTGGAATTCCAATATTAGCAATCACAAAGAAATCCTTTATTTTAGCTTGTATTGAAAACAATAGTGATATACAAAACACTATCATTTTATGGCTGAAATGTTATGTTTATACTGTAAAGTGCACCAAGAAACCTTTATACTTATCTATGGCTTGAGTGAATTCATGTGCTATATGTGTACAAAAACAATAAAATTTAAAAAAAAAAAACATGTCGATTTCTGTATACAGTGTATCAATACCTGTTGACAAATCATGTTCCGTATTGTTTGTTTATTGATTTACTTTTCTTACTCACATAGACGAGGGCGTATAAACAATTCTCTAAACTCTTCAGAAGGTGTACAAAGTCTATCTCTAAAATTCTTCACCCTGGAAGTCTCCTAATCCTAAATAACATTACTGGTAACCAATTTGGATCCACTGACGATAGCGGATCAAAAACATCTAAATTTGAGTCGATTCTGATCATGAAAACATAGAAAGCTCAGGCAGGTTTGATCAGCATTGGCGGGATCCGAGCAGCTCAGTAGGTACATGGTAAAGTTTCTGCCAAGTTCAAACCCTGATATTGTTAGTTGTGTTGTCTTCTTGTATTAATCCCATGGGGATCCGGTTTACAATAGGTCCTCAGTTCCCCTTGCTTGTCGTAGGAGGCGACTAAATGGGGCGGTCCTTCGGATGAGACTACAAAAACAGAGGTCCCGTGTCACAACATGTGTGGTGCGATCAAGTCCGTCCCTGCTCAAAGGCCGTAAGTGCCGAGCGTAGGCCTAATCAGTAGCAGTATCAATATTGTTTACATGTTTGGTTGTCAACAAAAATATTGGTTTCCAAGGAGAAATGACCTAATAATAAATAATTGAGTTTCAAAAACTTCAAATTCCAATACTCGGTAAACTACGGAAGCCTATAAGGGTCAAGTTAATAAAAATTATATGTCGAATAAACGACATAATATGTTGAATAAACGACATAACTATGTTGAATAAACGACTTAATATGTCGAATAAACGACATAACTTTGTCGAATAAACGACTTAAAAAGATTGAATATCTATAATAAAAAATGTTTATTACTTTTTTCTTCCTGAAATAAATGTGTCCTTATCCGTCTAACTTTTGCTCAGTGTGTTAGTCAATAAAAGGAAACTACCACTTCATTTGTCTATTGCACTATCTTTTAAGGAAAGTCCGTGCTTTTACGTATCCGGTTTTAAATTTTAAACACCGACTAGAAAGTTCCAGTTATAACTTCTTTGTCTGATGTTTGTAGTTTACGAGAACTGTACGAGTCAAATTTAGCATTCAAATGTGAATCTTAGATATATTTACCATAAATTATTATAGTATCAAGTCCTCACTAGCTCCAATGGTACAAAGCAATGTAATATCTACATTGATCTCTAAAAGGCTCATAGCTTGCAATCTAAGCCTGAACAAGTTAAAAATCATACATAGGCGTGACCCTCACAGTGGAATTCAAACTGTTTTTAGTGAGTTTGTGTTTGGTTCAAAGAAACCCAGAATTATAAATCCTCAGAAAATCATCAGCAAAGTTGTTGAATATTTGAACTCTTCTTCACAAGTACTTTCAAGAAACAAAATTATTTGTACATGAGCTGTAGTTGCTAGAATCTACACATATGTTATATTATAGTTATTTTTTCTATAAGTATGAGATAGCATGTAGGTATTTTTAAGTATGATATGATTGATAGCCAAACAAAAAAGGAATAACACACACACCAAAAAAAAATGTGAGAAAAAGGAAGGGGAGGGGGTGCGCCCCCCCCCCATCTCCTTCACTGTGTTCTAATTGTCTGGTAGGACAAAATTTTCAGTATGTTTTACATATATATATATTCTCATATTCTGTTAATCTTGATTTTAAGATTGTATTTGCTGTTACAATTTACTATTTTCAAAGTGTGCAAAGAATAATTGTAAAACTTAAATTCAAAAATGGGGGTTTGCGTATTCAAGAGACCATTTTGCAAAATATCTCTGGTCAACTATGGTAAAATATGTTTTTTTGTTAACCTTAGATATAATTCTAAATATTTTTAAAGAAAAACTGGCATGTAAACAATTTAGATTTTGAGAATTTTTCAAAATTGCGATATTCTGTGATTTTTTTCTGAAGGATGTGAGCAGATTAAACAGCAATTGTGTATGTTTTCAATTGAATATCTTTAAAAATTCTCTCAATAATTGAATAGCTATTGGTTTTTATATATTATAGCTTAATATGATGTGCTTTGGTGCATATTTTTAATAAAACATGAGATCATGCATTCTTGTGTTAAAATTTGGCTTTTGCATTTGGGGGTATATATGCTCTGTAGCACATAGTATAAAAATAAACCTGCAAAGGTATGTCTAATATGGGTTTTTTAGTTAGTTTATGAGTTGGTAAAGTTATTTAAATGGGAAAAAAATTTGATTGACAGAAATTTCTAATAGGATTTACCTACCTTAAAGAGGAAAAAGTAGGTTTTCTGAAATCGAGACTCGCTGAAACACAATGGGTTGTGAAATCAGTAAACGGTGAACACAGATTAAACCGATTGTCAAATGCAAAAGTGTCATCATTTCCAATTTAATAATTTCAATGCTATTATAATGTGCAGAAAAAGCATGTCAAATTACTTTGTGGATCCGCTAATATTTCCCACACCAAAATCAACATACAAAACACCTCCTAATTAATACATTTATTACTACTAATTAATACATATTACTACTAATTAATATATTTATTACTACAAATTAATACATTTATTACAACTGATTAATACATTTATTTCTACTAATTAATACATTTATTACTACTGATTAATAAATTTATTTCTACTAATTAATACATTTATTACTACTAATTTATACATTTCTTTCCATCTATCAGTCGTGATCACCTTGACAGCTGCTTTCAAGAATGTTCTCGGTGAGGATCTCTACATCGTAAGCGGCCCATGGTGCTGGATTAGGGGCTGTCTGGACCGGGAAAACATCATTCTTTGGATGACAGTGGGTGGGAAAGGCTGGGAGATCTTGACCTATATCGTCACAGCGTTCCTGTACATTTATCTCAAGTACTACATGATTAGGAAGGTAAGCAGTTCCTGGTTCAAGTCGAAATCTCGTTTTATTCGCGTTCAAACTTTTTACGAACGCTAAAGGAAATAACGCAAAAGTATCTAATTTGAAATGTTCTACAAATATGCACATTTTATGTATTTGAATGTCAAATATGGGTATGTAGAACTTTACGTGAACTATTATATATATATATATATATATATATATATATAACGAAATAAATTGATTATTTTCAAGTGCCATAACTTTTTATTGCACAATTTTAAGGTAGATCTATGGACTCAATCATGAAAAAATTGTTTTTATAAGATAAGATATAATAATAATAATAATAATATGCGGCATATATATTCCAGTAATAGACAAACATTGGAAAATATACATGTTAACATGCTATTTTCATTGTTATTGCTTCTCAAAACTAAGCACCCCATCCACATATAATCAGCATTAATGAAAATGTACCCCTCCTTCTTATTTTCTTAATAATTATTATTTTCCCCAAACAAATGGGCTGTAATAAGCAACATAGACTATATACCCATTATTCAATGATATGTAATCGTTTATTTTATTAAATATGAATAACTAGTTTCATAATGTACACTTTGTGAGCCTAAACATGTTAAAAGAAATACTGTTGAAAATACCAATTGATGTCAATATTGGGTCTTTTCCCCCAATTTTTTATGGACTAAACCTTGAATAAATTGTTTTAATTTAAAGATTATTATCACAGAAAAAGGATTTGACTAAGAAAATCATATGTTGTCATATCATTTTAAAAGCTATAAGCTCTACAACAAGTACCCCCCCCCCCCCCTCCAAAAAAAATCTTGAATTATACATTATCATATTTGCATACGACATGTGAAATTTGAGTATATTCATACAACCTTGGATAATAATTTTAACTATGTTAAACTATAAGTATCATAAGATACATGTGGTTTGCAATTAGATTTTACATTTTATCTGAAAAGAAAAAAAACAACAACCCTGAAATAACAAACTGAATTTGATGGTTTCGCTTATATATGATTACTGCATGTGTGTAATGTGTGTTTTATTTTATATCCTGCGACAAAGTTTTATATGAGTATCTACTTGGTCATGAAATCATTTACATGTACATAAATGAGATATACATGTATGTACATCACTTACTCCAATCTAAGTAGATGCAAACTCAACAAGGAACTAATCGCGTTATACAGATGCCGACCCAATAATTTTGAAAAAAGGAGAGGGGATGAGGAAAAAAATATAAAGTGAAATAAAACAAATCATTTGCAGCCATTCTTGAAGCTTGCGTCAATATCTGCAACATTGGAGCAGCGAACACAACTACGATATTATCTGTGGTCAATGGAGTAGCGAAGTGTGAACTTTGATTTTTACACAAGCTTACCATGTATTTGTTCACGATAATTTGGATTCAACAGCTGTGTAATATGTTTGAATCAGCAATTATTACACTCGAATTTTTTTTTATTCACATGGAAACGTCACCATTGCCGGTGAAGGGCTGCAAAATTTTGGCCTATGTTCGACACTGACGGCCTTTGAGTAGGACTCTTTATCGTGTCACGCCTGCTGTGGCACGGGGTCTCCGGCCGTTTTTGCGGTCTCATCCGAAGGACCGCCCCATTTAGTCGCCTATTACGACAAGAAATTGCAAGGGGTACTGAGGACCTATTTTAAAGCTGACATGAATTAATAAATATGTACACCTTTCTCATCTTATCCGCCATATTTCTCTCAGGTAGCCTAATTTACTCTACCTGTATATACCCCAGATATGATTCTCACACCTGAGTGATTTTTCTAGGTGGATTCGACCAGTGTACATCTCCGATTGTAATATATAGGGAATGAGAAACAAATAAAATAACATTTTAAAACATTATGCTTTGCTCAAAATTACAAAATATTTATTGTATACCAATGCACCATTCTGGAAATTTAGATAAGTTGGACAAAAATGCAAAAAAGCTTTTCTTGCATACTTGCAAGTGCATGCAAGTATTTGCAGTTTCTTATAAAATAAATGCGGCGAACTCATTTGCCAATTACATACTGATAGAATGGAATAAGCAAAGAGCATAAAATATATTCCTTATATCAATTCTTGCAAAATAAAGGTGCATGCCATATGCATAATATGTAATGCACACGATATATTCGCCAAAAAAAAAAAAAAAAATTAAACCGTATCAAATACGGGCGTCTATTCAACAGATATCGGAGATTTGCACTTACCGAAATTATTAGATTCTTTTTATTCTGATAAATCCACGAAACAAAATGATAAACTCCATTTGTATCTCGTTAGAACTTTACAACATGTTGTCAGACTGCAACACACTTCACCCGTGCCAAACAGGGTGTCTTCAATCAGGGGAGATGTCAGAGTCGAAATTTTTTTCCTGCATTGAAAGCTTGTCTGGTCGAGGTTTTGCAGTTTATAGAAATCGGGAATCTTTTATCTGGTTGGATATATTGCGTGCACAATTCAAAATTTATAGATGATCATATACAAACTTGGATATACAAATAAGGGAATAATGATCAAAAAAATATATCTGTGTGAAAATGCGTGTATTACATTTGCAATCCATGATAGACAGTTGATTACAAAAAGACACATATAAAAGGAAATATATAAACGAAAATATAGTTTTATTGTCTCTTTTGGAACCACAATTATTTACGGTCTCTGTATGTCCATATTCATTGATTGAACAGGAGAGAGAGAGAGAGAGAGAGAGAGAGAGAGAGAGAGAGAGAGAGACCTACTTCGATGTACAATATATCATATCACAGAAGGAAAGAAAATTGATCACTGATATAAATGTAAGCTTACAAGCAAATTAAAAAGAAAATATTAGTTTGAACTGTGCATGTAGAAAATACTGACTTTGTATGTTAGAATAACGGGAAAAAAGTGGGGGAAGCAGATTTCCTGCCAACCCCAACCCTCTGTATACGTGCCTGAAACAACATATCAATTCGTGTTGAAAGAAAGGTGCATATCTGCATTTCATTAAATTCCAAAGGAGCTCGAATTTATGTGTTCCCCTATTTATTATTTTGTATGCAAGACTTGTTCCCAAATTTAGAATCATGCTTTCAGTCAGAACAGAAATTCATTTTGAAGTACATCGAGTTTGAATGGAAATGTTGGGTTCCTTATTTTAATTTCATCAGACTCATTAGAACCCCCTCACCCAAACTATGCAGCTTTGTTTCTATTGATATCTAAATCAGTATATGAATCAGGATATAAATTATATAATGTTTTTTTCGTGATCATATAGATATTGATACTAATAATGAAAAAGGAAAATGTTTATACTCTTGCCTTTTGCATATCCTACTATAATGCATACAGTATGTTGACATTGTATCATCAAATAAAACCTCAACACGAATTTTACTGATTTATTAATACTAACATCTTATCGAATACATTTGAATTTGAAATTTCGACATACAGCGGTATGGCCATTGCGCCAGATCTACGAAATGAAAATATCTATGAATAAATTACACTCAAGCCTGAAAGTAATCATTATGACATGCTACAAAAACGTTAAAACACACATATGCTATATTCCTGCAATGCATGCATGCGATTTTTCTGAATACATGTATTTATGTATTCGTGAATGAAGTTCCTACGCTTAAAACTATCTTGGCCTTTATGCATTTTGTTTTGTGATTTTGGTTTACCATTCCTTACACTGTGTAAATGAAGGAAAACTTGGTAAAGGATACAATTCTACACCATACAATAAGTATACACGCATGTGTTACAAAGCAAAATGTACTTGTAATAACCAGACATGTATCGTCATTTTTCAGGGGGGGGGGGGGGTACAACAGGGGGAAATAATGGAAAATTGGATTCTTCAAAATTTCTTGTCATTCAAAATAGTAATTAAAAAAGATGAACGAAAACAGCAATGAAATAAAACAAAACACCCAAACAAACCAAGATGTTTTGTCCGATGTTCAAAGTTCTAAGGTGTTTTTAAAATAGTTTATTAATTTAGGAATAGGCACATATACAATATAAATACAAGACAATGAAGGGTTAAAGGGTTAAAGAGTCGTTTACTTTGACTGCCTCAATAATTTCCCCCTACACTTCATTTTCTTCAATCGTTGGGGGTGGGATGGGGTGGTTCGAGTCCTCTACTATGAGTGCCTCATATCTTCATTTTCTTAATTGGTGGTGGTGTGTGTCTTCTACTATTATATCAGAACTTTCAAGCTGGGGTCAAGTGGGGGAGGGGTTGTCACCCAATATTATCTTTTATTTGCATTACAAAATAACAAAAAATGGATATTGTTATTAAAGGTGGGGGACAGACACTCTTTTCCTCTCCCCTTGATTCTATGTGCTTGATAACGACGCATAATATGATAAACTCGACTATTACATTTTGCATTAGTACAATTTGCGTCGAGTTCAACGCAGAATGTAATAAGGCAAAATGGCATATAGATATATAAGATCTCTTGGGCGCCAAATTAGCATAAAATAAAGTAATTGAAAATAACACTATTTAAAGATATGTTTAATTTTTAATTATTGCGTGCTTTAAATGAATCAAATAAATCTGTATTATCAATTCATGAGAGCAATATTGAGTTACTAGTACTGTTCTCTTTTATTGAATTAGCGATATCATTTGTTTTAATAAGAGCGTGAGTATTACAAGATCGTTTGAATCCTCTCTCTCTCTCTCTCTCTCTCTCTCTCTCTCTCTCGGTAAATATTATACTGATACTTCCCCTGATTGAAGATAGCTGATCGGCACGGGCTAAGTGTGTCGCAGTCTGTACAATGGACAACGGTATTTACTGTTGGAATGCAAATGGAGTTTATCGTTTTGTTTCATGGATTATGCAAATAAAGGGAGTTTTACTACTACTTAAGAGTATTTTCGACAAATGTACCATAGTTTGGCGTGCTTTCTTTTGTTAAAAGTGTGGGTTATCTGTACATAACCCACACTTTTCTTCAAACCCCGCCCACATTCTCGAAAAAAAACCAAAAAAACCACCCAACAACATCACTGTCCACTGTATGAAGTTTCTCCAGATTAAAATTGCACATATCAAACACGGATAACTGACTCAGACTAAGTTCTCCAAATACATTATAGATATTTGCACTGAATCTCACTTAAACCTTGATACAAGATAATATCGTCAATGGTCTCGTCCCAAAGACTTTCTATTTCCATATTCTCCTCAAGTCGAGAAGCTACGCTCCCTCGTGTCATTATGACCACACCCATCGGGTATCTGCACATAACCAACAATATCATATGGGGTAATTACTACGTGTACACGTACATCTGCGGTCCTTTACAGATATTACGAGTAGACCCAGGTAAATAGTCGTCCGCATTCGATGCGTTTTCAAGGCGAGCATACATGTCATGTAAGTACTGTACTTATAAACATGACTCATGTTTATAAGTACAGTAGTATTTATATATTTGCCTTTTACTTGAAGTAATTGTGAATGATATAGATTGTATACCCTTTGCTTGTTCCATTTTATCAATAGATAAGAGATGAAATATTTCTCCGCGTTTTTGTATAGTTTTGACATATTTACTGCAAATGTACGCACATTCACGTGAAGAAAAGGCATTCTATATATATTTATCCAAAGCTTTTAGAATGGTTTACTACTGTACGATATGTTTATTATAATTTTGAGCAATGCGTGGTGTTCATCAATAGATGTTCCAAAACGTGATTTCATTTCTTCTTGATGTTCTATAAATTAGTATCGGAGATGTACGTGTTACCTGGCGAAGCTACTCGCACAAGTAAATCGAAGACACTGATGTGAAGTGAAGCGTAGCAAAACCCGTCCCCTTATATACCATACGAACCCTAATACATATAACAATAGAATATCCAACTAATATGGCGGATTAGCAGAGAAATATGGCGGACATATAGAATTATACTATATTTATTAATTCATGTCAGCTTTAACTCGGATCCTCTCAAAAGAAATAATATTATTAAGATGATTATTATGATGCTGGTGGAAATATGAATTGGTCCCCTCTTTCTCATCCGTCTCCCCAACTTTCTGATGCCCCCGTAATCCCAAATGTTGAACATGGATCATTGTAAAAGTTTAACACTACATGAATAGTCAATGTACCTCAGTCATGTACAATGCAATTCACAGGCATTTGGAGTATGGATATTACTACCCCCCCCCTTTTTTTAATGATATTTTATGTGTGGCAATAAACACTGATAATTGTTCTGAAATGTGTAAATTCCCTGTCTATCTTATCCTTCTTTCGATTCATGTAATCGTTTCACGCTTTTTGTAAGCTTTAGAGATTGACCTTCTGCCAGTACCGGTATAATAAAATACACAAGGTATGAAACAAAAATTTGTAAACAAACGGGGTCTCCGTTTCGGGGCACATTATCCAAGTAATTGCAGCGTTACCTAAGGAATTTTGGCGAGCGGCAGGTCGTGGAGATGTCATACTACAAGTCTCTTCAACTCAATACCCATCTCATCTCTTTTATTTGACACAATCTTGCGTGCATTGATTGTCCGGAAAGGCCTTTATCTCTTTCACTCGCAGTCAAAAAGGAGGTCACAGAGTACGAATTTATTGTACGCAAAGACATTGCTTAATTTCGGGATCATCCGAATGGTCTCGGGATTATTCGCGGACCAATCACACGACACGTTATAAATGACTAAAATAACATAGTGCAGAATTCTAGACTTTTGGTATACTTTATATCAATTTGAAGGTTTGCTTGAAAACGTAATAAGTAAATGGGCTTATTTTTGGGGTGTGTAACGGGATGAGCGACGCTACAATCCAAATAACAAACAAGAACAGTACTGAAGAATTATTGAAAAAAAATTATTTTCAAATAAAAGGAAGATATATAGGTAACAGTCTCACACCAATCACACACCTACCAAAAAAAAACAAAAAACTAATATTCACGATAACAGGAAAACAGTACCTATCGTATATGTATAAAAATTCAAACAAAAGAAAACCCGGGAAAATTAAATTGCCA
Source organism: Ostrea edulis (assembly GCF_947568905.1). Lineage (NCBI taxonomy): Eukaryota > Metazoa > Mollusca > Bivalvia > Ostreida > Ostreidae > Ostrea > Ostrea edulis. The sequence continues at coordinate 30,302,516 of NC_079168.1, forward strand.
ATAGAATGGATCGTTTTGTATCACAAAAAGTCACATCAAACTGTAGATGTCACACCCAATCCCTCCAGTCCTTCCGGGCTTTATATCCAAAGCTGGGAATGGTATAGGATGTCCGAGACAATCCACGTTGATATCATCACCATCGTCACAATTATCATCACCACGATGAAGTCACCATCACGATCATCATCATCACAGATATGACGCTACAACATTGATCGATTCATAAATCGTATGATCCCGTATTATAATGGCAAAATTTCATTGGCAATTAATGAAGCTAGGAAATAGTAAATACATGTCCACTAATATAACATCGTTTTATTGAAATGGCCGTTTATAAAATGGCGGATCAAACTTCCGGTCACTTACTTCCACCCAGCCATTTAAAAGAAAAGCAACACCCGAGAACAAAAATAAAATAAAGCAGAATAAGCATTCGTTTTACAGGTAGTGTATAACAGCTATGTCAAAATATCTATAGAAAACACCAATGTTATAAAAACACTCTCTCGCTTATGTCACACCTGAGAGCATATACAGGTAAGAGTCTCCAGTGAATGACGAGGTGCCAAGGTGAAAAAGTTGAAAAGTACATTTTACCACTAAATATATATACTACAAATATAATGCAAAAGATACTCACCACGGTCTGCTATCCGTGCCCAAGTCATAAGTTCCCTAACTAAAATTGAATTCTTGAACGAATGAAGATATTAGCCCGCTGTGACAATGTACCCGTCTGTCTTACATGGCGACTCTGCTGGAAATGACCCGGCCACTATTGTTCGAGCGCCACTGAGCTATTTGCGGAGAATTATGGGTAATTCAAATTTCAAGGGCGTATTCGATATGGCATACTCGTGATTGTTACAGGGAGCTCTTGTTGATTTTTTGCATACTCTCCTTCTAGTAGTTCATTTTCGGAAATTTTTTTAAGACTTACTCTATATATGTTTGCAAACACTACGGCGAAATTGATGATGCAATCTACACCCGAAAACGACAACACGCACACGTAAACAAAGGGTCACCGATTCTGGTCAGTCACCGAAATAGGGCAGTCGACGATACAACCTACCAAACAACCGTTTACCAGATTGTGATATAGGGCTCTGGGGAGGGGGTATGGCCGGTCAACAGGGAAATCTTACTATTCCTAAGCACCATATCTCGCCTCTGGTATATCCAGGGGTCCGTGTTCGCCCTTCTCTCTTCATTTGAATTCTTTATGGTAATTATGAGATTGGTCAATGTTTGATAACTTCACCCTTTCATTCGCTGAGTACTTGCGTTAAAAGTGAAAATTGCATGGATGAAATATTGAAACTGAGGTCCTGGTGTCGTCCATTCGTTAGGTTATTAAATAACTTGCAGCAACACTAAAAATACACCCCCCTCCCTCAAATAATAAATTCTTAACAAAATGACTTGCAATCTCACCTATAAATGAGCACTTCTATCACAAGGACCCAAGCATAAGTATGATGTATAAATTATTTGTCATTGAAATAAGATAATTCAAATAAAATATATATACTTAATCAACAGGAAATAGATGTATCGTTGGACAATTTGTTTACATACGACTATTTTCCCCTAAGTAACTTAGTCTAATACATGTACCAGGAAATATAATTGTGAACTTCCCACTGCAATTCTCATGACTTACGTTTTTCATTTACGGATATAAAATCAAATAATACTCTATGCATTTATTTGCATAACAATTTTTAAACATATGTGTATTTCCACTTGCAAATTCTCGTTGTGTCTGTTGCAATCATAAACTGGAACTAAGTTTGAATCTAAATAAAACAAAATAGAAAAATAAAATAAAATAACGCTTCTCTTTCTCTCCGAATTAACAAAGATATTTTCTTTCATTCACAGCGTCGTAGAGAGGGCCAGCCCAACCTCCGTTATAGCCAAATCTCGTACCGTCTCCGTGATGACGACGAGAATTACGTGCTCTTGTGGTTTGTTCTTTACATCTTACGAATCTGGGGAACAGCAAGATACGTGAAATTTGTCTACGAGGCCAGTACGGGTCAAACGTCCGAGCTGGATTTTGACCAGACGGACATGGTACTCATGCACTTTCAGAGCGTTGGTGACAGCTCCCAGGCTTTTTTCAATTGTCTACTTTTTTGTGTTAAGGACAGTACGGTAAGGCATGGATTATTAACTAGGCTGTTCTGTCGACGGAACCAACTTCAAGGAAGACAACTGAATGAATACAACCAGATTTAAACAATTTTAAGCGATTTTCCTATAAATTTGGAAATCAAGAAGGACAGTACTAAATCTCTAAAATTCAAGGTTTTAACAGATCTTTTTCGAAATGAATATAATTATTATAGAAGTATGAAATATTTTCTGTGTTTCTATCATGAACTAAGTGATGATTTTGTTGTTTGAGAACAGTCTCCGCTGACGTCATGTAATTTGACTACAGGAAGTTTTTTTTCTGAACTAGTTTGGTTTCAATATTTTCCCACACTTTGCACTGGTAATCTAATTCTATGCATGCATACAATATATCTACTTAAAGAGACACTACAGCTCATTTTCCACATTTTAATAAAGTGTTTTTAAAAACACGTATTGATAAAATGATAAAACTCATATCGATACTGACAATTTTGAACAATTGGATGCATTCATTTACTCTCAACTGCGCTTTGAAGATCCTCCGGAATTCAAACGTTTCTTCATGCTGACTCGGACTTTTGAATGCTTATTTACATCACGTGGTTTTGAATGACAGCAAAGGTGTTGTGTAGGACTCCCCTTCAAGGGGACCACTCTCACCTTTCAAGTATAAGCTAGATTATTTCCTGCTCATTATAATAAGTAATTATATAAATCATAATTCAACAGAAACCCACCTATGTTCTTATTGACCGATGTTTTTACAACCGGTTAACACTTGTCGTGTTGAGATAAAAATAACACTTTTAAAGCAGTTCTTCGCGGCTAGTCCCAATAGCAGATTTAGGGAGGCCAGGATCCCCCTCCCCCTTTTAACCACAAATTGTGAGTGAAACTCCAATTTTTGCACCCAGAATGGCCGATTACTTTGGCTAATATTTGACTTTCACATCTCCCTTCGGAAATCCTAGATCCGCCACTGAGTTACAATCGTTTCTCCTAGCTCTTTGTTTTCCAACGGTCATACTGATCCCAAGGTAAATTTTATTTCACGTATGAGTTTTGTCTCATTTTATTTTTACCTCTTTTCTCATAGAATCTTTCAAAATTCTGGATCTATCGATATCCACTGCACTACACTTTCTCTCACTTGACGACATGCTACACTGTTTACTGTCTATGCGCATGCGTCTGAAGACCGAAGGAGGAGACTCGATATTTTTTGTATAGGCCATCAAAAAGTATTAATTTTTATGTTAAAACGAGAGTTTGTAACTTTAGATAAGTGTTATTTTCGCAAAGTTCATACATTCAACAATGCAACAAAAATTGAGAAAGCCCTGAGAAAATTGTCATTTCATGATTTTTGCGCAAAATGAGCTGTAGTGTCTCTTTAATTAATATTATTTATTAATTATTAATGATTTATATTGTTAATTATTATTAACAATATAATCAGTAAAATGTAAGTCCAATTATGTTTGTTCTTTGAGCTAACCTTACTGGAATCTTCCATAATCCCCCCCCCCCCCCATTCCTATCATTCTATACAAAGAGGAATGGAGGATATGATTTGTATGGTATGGATAATAAATGTTCCCGCACACTTTAAGGAAAACTTTTTTTGCATCAGAATTCTACTAGACAAATAGGAAATGTCCTAATTCGCTCATTGATTAGCAAGCCAGAACAATAGACATTGTAATTTGCAGTGTTTATAGTGCTAGCTTGATCCTGCATCTTTTACTTATGTAAATATTGATTTGACATATATCACACTTCAGGTCGACTCCCCCCATCGATATCTTACAGCTACGTCACAAAAAGTCAAAGGAGGCGGATTAAAAATGTAGAACTTCTTAGTTTTTATAGTGCATTTAAAAGCTGTAGTAAAATTGAAATCACAGAACTTTTCCAAAACCACATCACCAAAACATGACTGTTCAACAATTAATATCATCATCTCTCACAGTAGACAAAAAGACATCATAGACAGCTGCTTCCGATCGTCTAACAGTTTGTTGCAGTTCCCATGGACACAGATTATGCTTCTTTATTAGCTGACATGTTTAATTTGTATTCATATGAAAGAGAATTTATCCAAAAACTTCTACATGTCTAGAAATATATTTCTGCAGCCTCTACCTCGACATTTAGATATATCAACGGCGTTTTATATATTGACAATACTCGCTTTCATTCATAAGTTGATTCGATACATCCTAATGAACTCAAAATACGTCACTTCTGTCTTACACGTCTGTTTCATAGTAGGAATCTATACTGAACATAAGCATTAACGGCAAACTAACAAGTTAGCTTTCTGACAAACGGGATGCCATCAGCTTTTCCATCATTAATTGTTTTTAATTTATGAAATAATATTCCATTATCAGCCTGTTTATGTCTCGTACAACTGTAATTGATTCGATATGCGAGAGTACGTTTTGCGTATGATCAATTTTTAAATTGAAGCAGTCTACTTTTTCTTGAGGATAGCAGTGACTATTCTTAGCCACCAAATTTCTTCATTAATTTACAATAGCGATATGGAACATGCTCCCTTAATCTTAATACTCTTGTTTTTCTTCTGAAAAAAGGCTTTTAGATACTGCACATAAATATGCGTTATGTATGTAAGTATGTAGGTATGTATATATGGAGGTATGTATGTATGGAGGCGCGGAGTTGTGAGAGCATGTTGCTATCTAGTAAATTGAAGAAGGAGAGCCCTTCTTTTCCTCTGGGTGTAGCTGCAATAATGTAGCCCTCTCCGATTTTTTTTTTTAGGAAAGGGCTACAAATCCTTAGGATCTCTGAAATGGTGCAGATGCGGGAGTGATTCACTCCCGCAACATTTTCGATTATTCTAAACATTTGCTGACTTTCTTTATAGGTAAATAAAATGATATTCTATGTTTCTTAGTCAGTATATAAATTTACAACCTGCAACTTACGATTTGTGAGGCTCTATTCTACCGTTTTCAACAATTTCGATATATTCCAATTTCTCGATTCATATTTGTGCGCCATGTTTGATGTACTGAAAGTTTTAACTTCCGATTGTCAAGTTATTTGCATATGCCATATAAGGTAGTATTTACATCAATGGACAAGTACGAAAGAGAAAGCTATTTCGTCGGTATTAAAAAGGTTTAGATTTGATATCAAGTTCAAAATACGAACAGCAGAGTGTAAATTCTTTCTGCATACATATGATTTTCCTTTCTTTGTCGGATTGGCTCGAGTAACTACATTTTCGCGCAGATTGTCAATGTTTAGGTTTTTCAGTAGATCCACCTACGATATCTCGCGATAAAAATCATGGCGGAGCAGGCGAAAAATTTTGCATGCTGTACAAGATGTTTAATGAAAAACACCTTTATTAGACATGCCCAAAAACAGAGTTGGTACTCCGTTTGGTGTAAACAACATTTGGGACTAATACACTGAGCTTATTATCGGTTATTCATAAAATTATTTTTGTTATTACGGAGATCCTATGGAATTTTAGCTCTATCCCGAAAACGTCAGAATAAAAAAAAAATCAGATATGGCTACATTACTGTGGCTGCTCTGTGTGAAGTGGTCGAAATTCCTTCATACAAACTAGTAAGTGTTAAACTAGATCGGTAAACAGAAAAAGGATTTGAAATAAAACGTGGTTTAGTTTACAAGTATGTTTCATCCCAGCTCATAGAACAATGCAAACCGTCCCCGATGCGGCTTAGTGTAGTACTAAGAATTTATCCTTCTCATAGTCATTGTGGAAATGGGAAGTTTTGTATGCAACAGCTCTAGAATATATATACATTCTTTTGACACACAGAAAATTGGGTATCATGAGGGCAAGGTTACTTCAAGGTCACTGTCCTTTTTACAGCAGGCATCAGTTGTATCTATTAGTGGTTTATCACGAGTTTTGTACTAATTTGTAGCATAGGAACAATGTCGGAAAATATTTCTATCTTTTTGTAAAGCAAGACTATAATCACTGTAAAGTTCAACACGATAAACCTTATATCCTTTGATAATCCTACACAATTATCTCACGATATAGAACTCACGGACACCGCCGCGGTGGTCTAGAGGTTAGAGCGTTTGCCCCGCGTGTGGAAAACCGGGGTTCGAATCCCGGCGGCGACAGACCTAAGTCGTTAGAACAGGTAGTGACAGTTCCATCGCCAACGTTCGGCATTAGGCGTGAATGTCAAGGGTCCTCGGGGATGACCTTAAAGACGGATGTTCCGTGTCACAGTAGGTGTGGTACGCTAAAGAACCCTCACTGTTCAATAGCCGTAAGCGCCGAGGGAAGGCCTAAATTTGAGGACCTTCACCGGTATTGGTGACGTCTCTATAAGAGTGAAAAATTCTCGAGTGAGACGCTTAACAAGATACGATCAATTAATAGAACTCGCGGCGGGTATGACCGGTCGACAGGGTATGCTTACTCCACCTGTTTCCACCTCTGGAGTTGTATGCATAAATATTCTAAGAATTTTCTTAAGTATATACTTAAATTTCTTAAGTATACACTTAGCTAAGTAAGATTCTTAAGTTCCGTTGCATAAAACCTCTAAGCAACATGCTTAGTTGTTTTTAGCTAAGTACATCGCAATATGCTTAAGTTTATCGTTGTTATGTCAAACGTCATTTCCGCTTTCACTTTACCGTAAACACAGATTGCATGGAGTTGAACATTTTCTTGATAAGTCTCTCTTGTGTCGCTAACAAATGATGAAATACTATAATTTTTTGTGTTATGCAAGGTTAATAAAAATAAATAGACCAAAAATCAAATGTCGTTTTATATGACGATATATCCGATTTTATCGTCTGCATCTGCATTGATCCTTGAAAATATGGCAGAAAGAGAAGGTGTTGAGAGTCAGTCATTACAGACAACTAAGAAAAGAAAACCGAATTGGACAGCAGATGAATGCTTGTTTTTAAGCAAAGTGTGTAGAAGAACATAAAAGTATCCTTCGAGCTAAATTCGGAACGGAGGTTACGACATTAAAGAAACGGGAGATTTGGAGGAAAATCACAGATGCCATCAATGCCTCTTCCTCCACAGATGAAGGGGAAAGCAGAGCTGGCAGACGCACGACGTAGTGTGAAACAAACGGGTAAACGAATATATATTAAATCTATATAGTATATATATAGTATGCATTTCAAATTTGCTTGAAAAACATACACGAACAAGACAGGCACTAAATCCAGTCTCCATAATGTGCTGATGATGAACTATATTTCTTTACTATCGCATTTATAAATAAATAGAGACCTCTAGGCACTCGAGGGTAGCCTAATTGCATGTTATCTTACCGTACCATCTAGTATGTATCCAAACAGGCCCAATATCATATGTTGTTTCTGTATTCAGCAATCAAATCCTCAACAAATTCGAATATCGCAGTCTGCACAAAGTTATACACAGTAAACAAAATGTCGAAATATGCATCGTCATTGACTGAAATGACGTAATATTATTCAAAGGTTATGTCCCTTTTTTGCCCCCCCCCCCCTCTTCCGGTCATGAATAGATCCTTATAAATCATGAAAAAGTAAGTGTGGAAAGTTAGCTTACATAGGTGACGTATAAGCCATTGCTATTTTGAGAAATTTTTAATTTAACTTAATGACAGAAAAATATGAATAATGTAAAACCTTTGATCGATATGACCCTTCTAAATAAATATAATGTGCATGCACTTAAAATGGAATTTTTCAAACAATTTTTCATCATCTAATTATTACCAGGGCGGATCGAGGAATTTTGAAGGGGGGGGATACAATTAATTCTGGTTTTCAAAATTGGGGGTACATCTTAAAGATGCGTAATTTATACTTTTCTTTAGCAAAATCATGTGACGAAAGGGGGGGGGGGGTCTAACTCCCGGATCCCCTCTGGATCCGCCACTGATTACAAACTTCAGACAGTCTTTGATTCCTTGATGCATTTGAGTATGAATTATTTTCTTTTATTTCTAAAGAATAAATACTTGTATCAATTTCGAAATTACACATAATTGCCTAGTTTAACATTTTTTTTTTATACTAGCAAGTATTCTTCTATCCCAACATTCGAACGCATGAATTATCCCCCCCCCTCCCCATTAGGCAACCAGTCCAAGCTGCTACCATCTCTATGTGCAATATCGATTGATAGATATATTATAGGATTGAACATTCTTTTTAAAGAATTTATCGATGTGTAAACTCTGGACATTTTACTCACAAACGGAGTAAAAGTGCAAGGCACTTTTATGTTAAGTTTGTGTGTAAAATGTTCAGAATTTACTCATAATAAATTCTTCAAAAAAAAAAAAAAAAGGTTTGATTCCCTGTATTATCAATTTAAAAAATTTGAATAGTTTTCCCGCACTGTTATTTGTTTTCAGGCGAGTACATGTACGTATGCATAGCGTTTTTGGATTTATTGATGTGTAAATTCACGATTAGATTTGTTTTTGTCCAATCAAAACAATTGTAATAAATAACATTAGAATTATAATACATTATTTATCATTACTTGTTTTTGGCACCAGCGTATTTTGTTTAATTTTGTAGGCGGTGGACCAGCGGGAAAGCCTTTAACGCCATTAGCAGAAGCAGTTGGGAGTGTTATTGGTACCAACAATATAAGTATCAGTGGGATCCCTGGTACAGTTGACACAACATATCTAATGCTCGACAGACCAAAGATCAGCACGGAAACCACAGCGAGTACGATGTATGTTCAGGAATTTTATATACCATTTCTTAATTCTTGGATTGAAAATTGAAAAAAAAACAAAAAACTTATCAATGTATAAGAATTCGATTCCTTTTATTTCAGTGAATCAGATGGCCTTGTGACTCAAGATCTCCATGTCATCAGCACCAGTGAATCTGGAGATGGGCAGCAACAAATAAACTTTGTTACTGTCCCACAGCCAAACGCATGTCCTACCAATGTTTGCACCCACACCGTAATTGACCCGCATCTGCAAAAGCAGAAGCTAGAACTAGAAATTGAGAATCTCACCCTCCGAAACAAGTTTATACGACTTCAGATAGAAAGAATTGAAGGAGTAGATACAAGTAGTGAATTATAAGCGCTTTGACACGAATTTACTCACATTTAGTAATTATCAAATAGTTCTATAATCTTGAATTAAATAATGTTGCCAGTACTTTTTTGATTATCTGTATCTTTTCATTTACTGTTACGCAGTGACCACATACCTGTTTACATAAAATGAGCAGAAACAATGTGGTTTCTGTAAGCTCGACCATCTGTACCCTGGATATCTGCAACTATGTGGTCATTGGCATTTAAATTGCCATTGTAAGCATCTGCGTTGTCATCATCGTCAGGGAGGGGCAGATTGAACATTTTTGCGATGTTATGTAAAACTCCGCATGCTATGATGACATTGCTGGCACGTTGAGGATGCTGACGTATTTCTCCATGAAGAACATGGAACCGTCTTTTTAAGTGACCAATTGTTCTCTCAACAAGGGTGCGAGTGCACTTATGCGACCTTTTAAAAATGAAGATATACTTTGAGAAAAATAATTGGGGGGGGGGGGGTGTCAGAGGTGTGTGTTACATTCATATATAGATAGAGAAGAAAGAGAGATGTGTGTGAATGAAAATATGCAGTTCCAAAGTATATCCACATGAAGATGGATATTAGAATCCAGAATGCGTTAGTGTTTTGAATATACTTTTGAGCTGTATATTTTCTTTCTTTCTTTTTTTTAATTTATTATTTTTGTACTCTATGTTAGTCACTAAGCCATGTTTTTTCTAAAGTTTTAAAGATACACGCATGTCAACAACAAAAATTCGACTTGTATCTTTCGTAATAGTTAACATGAATGATATCTATGTTTGTTATGCAGAATGGGGAGAGCAAATTTAAACTGGGTCGAAATGCCTCGGTACCGTTTACCGAAAGCAGCAACCCCAACAATTTGGATGAACAGCAGCGTCCTCGTCATGATGGGTGTGCTGCTAGAGAATTTGAGAATATTTCTCGTAATATAAGCGATAAGTGTTTATTTTTCAAAGTGCTCCAATATATATTAGGCCCTAATTTCCTTACCTGTTGTACCGTGACTGTGGACCAGCTTGTGGATTTAAAAAAGGTGTCAGCAGCCAGTCTTTCCCAGGATAACCGCTATCACCGAGAAGATGGCATTTCACGGGCAATAAACGTCGTTGAAAGAGCTGAAATAGACCACTCTCCCTCAGTATTCTGGCATCGTGAGTCGCTCCCGGCCAGCTTGCCACGATGTCTTAAATCTTATAACTGGCATCACATACAATCTGTACATTTATACTGTGAAAGTTTTTCCGGTTGACATACTCCACTTCGTGTTCACTGGGAGCTATAATTCGCACATGAGTTCCATCAATCGCCCCAACCACGCCAGGGAAACCAGCAATGGTAAAAAAGTCAACCTGGTGCTTTCGAATAGTTCCTGGGTCCATTTGAAAGGAAACGAATCGCTTGACAATATTTGGTTGAACAAGAGCCGTAGTAACTCTTTGAATTATTCTTGAAACCGTTGACTGGTGAAGACCAAAGTTGTCACCACTACATAGCTGCATCTTACCTGTAGCATAGTATCTCAAGGCAACCATGACTTGCACAATTGCAGGTACACTGTGATTTCTGTTGGTCAAAGGCATAATGTCATATTGAATTAAATCTGTTATAAATTCAATTCCTTCCTGATCAAATCTAAATCTGTGCTGCAGTTCTGCTGCTGTCATTGATTCTAAGGGATTAATTCGTGGTTTGAATGTTCTCTGTTTTCTGTCAGCCATTTTGTTCTTGCTAAGCAATATGCTTAAGAACTTAAGACAAGTAAAGACCATGCTTAAATTTAAGCATATACTTAAGAGTTAAGAAGTTTTATGCAATCTGCTAAGCAATATGCTAAGTAAAATCTCAACCTGCTAAGCAAGAAATTCATACTTAAGTATATGCTTAAGGACTTAAGAATTTTTATGCATACGACTCCTGGTATATCCAGGAGTCCCTGCTTGCCTAACTCCCTATTTTGTAGTCCTTATAAGTTATCTTCACATTTCATCATTTACCTCTATTGCATATATTTTGTAAAAACCTTTTTCATATGTATTGATGTAACGAGGTAGAGAAGGACACAATAATAGATAAATGTCGGATCAAGTGAAAAAGAGAAAACTATGTTCCTATCCCCCCCCCTTAAAAATTAAAAGGATTATATGACAACGTGGAATTATGATATTACTAGCAGTAGTGAGTTTGACATGCATTGCATTATGTTTAATTGTTTTATCAATTGAATTTGTCCCAAAAACTCAAGAAAATTGAAATCATTGCTACTACTATTACAGCTGTATTTATAGAATGCTATTGTCCTGAAAATCATTAATTAACATTTTTCTTTTCTCTCTCAATAATGAAAATTGTTAATCAATGAAAGTCTTCTGCTCACTTCTGTCATTGCTGCACTGTGGTGAATTTGCAAAATTGGTTTTAAAGCTAAATTACACTGTACAACTTTGTTGTAAAATCTAAACTATTTCATTTGGAACAATTTCATTCTTTTTGTTGTCCTTCGTGATTTCCATACATGACAAACTCGTCTAGACCTGTTAATATAGACTAACTTGTAAATAATCTGATTTAGATTCTAGTTTATGGTTTTAGGCATGTTTTCGTTGTTTGTAAGGACAGCATATTTTGTTAAACTGAAAACTTTTGTAGTTACAAATTAACATGATATCAGATAACTGTTTTACACACTGAATCACTAGTCATTTTGTTTCCAAGCGCAGAACCGAGGAGGAGCTAAGCAAGATTGACTGTTTTGACAACCACATCAGATTAAAAGTTCGTGCACACAAGGTGTCGTGATTGGTTTTGTCATGCATTGGGGAAGGGGGAAGTTTTATCAAATGGAAATACAGTTCAGGGAAATATGGTATAGATGTATTTTGCCACAAAGAAACAATCTTTTTGTGTGAAAAGTGCAAAAGACACACTAAACATTACTTGATAAATATTGAAAAGTTTTTATGAAATCAATTTTTTTTTAATAACGGGGTTTATAGTAAAAACATTTTTTATTCCCTGATGGAATTGAAGCATGTTCATAATATATATTGTATGTACATCAATTATTTACGAATATTTATATACTTACGACAATTATGCACAGAAGAAATGGACAAGCATTGTGAACAGAAAGTATGAGTCACAAAACCTGAAACCAAAGAAGATTCAAGGATATGTTAAGAGTATTTTGAAGATGACAGATGTGCTACCTTAAACCCCTTCCCTACACTAAACTTAGGTTACACACCCCACAAACCTATCACGTTTAGGTCTCCACCTACGGAATAATCAGACGTTCACCAAAACAACAAAGGAAAACCAAAGAAACTTCATTCTACAGCAGATTTACATCCATGTTTGACCCAGCAATCCATTTCAGACTTAAATTTTGAAGTTGAGCAAAGTTTACATGTATTCAAGGAAATTGAAAACTGAAATTCCAAATACATTATCCAAGATGTATGACATAAGAACACATATTAAATGAATTATAAATTTATTATGTTAATGGCGTTACTGGCCGCGGTGAAGTAAATTGAGGCTACCAATGGATAGGGCCGCCTCGCACAAAAGTTCACACAAAAGTGACGGCCCATCAAGAGGCTCACTGTGCAATGGGTTATCGCAAATGCACAAGCGTCACGAAAACAACAAATCACAAATATGACGGCCCATCAAGAGGATTAATGCGCATTAGTACAAACGTCACTCAATCAACAAATTCACAAAATGCGACGGCCCATCAAGAGGCTCATTGTGCAATGGGTGATCGCAAAAGCACAATCGTCACGAAAAACAAATTCAAAGCACAAACTTCATTGTGCAATGGGTGATCGCAAAAGCACAATCGTCACGAAAAACAAATTCAAAGCACAAACTTTACAAATAATCATTCAAAATGTCAAAGGCAACAAATGTTCATACAAGTATATATATGGGAATGTATGGTGTCCATTCAGCAGGTTCATGGTAGTTTAGTCAACTGCATAACGTATTTACAGGATGACGAATCAACATACTCAAATCTAAATAGACAGTTCGAATATCACATCAGAATTTGTTTCCAGATGGTTGACACTCTTCCATTGGAGTAGGGGTGTGACGAAACACGCCACTTGCAAGGGCCATGAACATGGCTCTTCAACCGCCACCAATGGAGTGCCCACAATGGTGACGGCGGCAGCTCCCCAGCTCCATTTGTCACCGCTGGCCAGTGAATACGTTGCCCTAGAGTTAGACTGGAAAGCCTATTGCATCGCAACAAGTGAAGTTTAGAAGGGCCCCCTGGAAGTTATTCAAGAACAAATCATTGCCAAGCTGAGATAAGTGAACCCCATTGGAGTCAAAGAGGGACGGTGGTTTGGCGCTGATTTGGGGTGTTTAATATAACGGCCACCCCGAACTGACAAAAACCTGATAGCTTCCCTATCCATTCTACCTCTGATCCTGTTCATTGCCCTGGTATTATTTGAAAAACGCCACGAAAACCTTGGCAATGACGAGGACCAGACGATAGAGGTGGTAGAAAACATGGCACGAATTTGTAACAAAGTAGAAATTAGAATTTGCAGTAGGCGCTCCGTTGTAGTCTGTCCCACATTGTTGGCTCCACAATGAATAATTAAGAAGGCGGGTGGATTTTCGTACCGTAATAAGGTCGTTAGTTTGGGAGCAAGGTCCTGTAGCTTCATGCCACTATAGCCCTGCCACCAAATGGAGATATTGTCCAAGTTGAGGTTGAGCCCCCCAAGTCTAGTAGCTGCAAAACTGGCCGCTCTCTTTATAATTGAAGATCCCACAATCCAAACATTTGTTACATCTAAAATTCTTGGTGTGAATTAGCTTGGGGTAGCAAATACTGGCATATAAATGAATTAAAGCCAAACAATGACAATACAAGTATATTCAACGAATATATGAATGGAACACATTGGAGCACCATCGCCCTGCTGCTTGAATAACATTACTGTGGGCCCCTTGCATAGCCAGGGTAGTAGCTGCTCCTATTCTGAACGAATGGGAGTTATAATTTGTGGTGTCAATCCCAAGGATAGTCAAACACCTGTTTAATGTTGCACAAAACTGATAACGAGTTAGAGGCTGTCCCCCAAAATGAACAAACAAGGGGCCCTTTTTCGCAGGGTGGTATTGTATATAAGCCCGCATAGAGGCAAATGGGCATGCTGTGGCATGGGATGCTGTAATACTGAGAATTGTACCTACACCTAACTGGTCGGTCTTTGAACGCTTAATAGTGAGTTGAATTTTGGACTGAAGCAAAATAACGTCATCGAACTGTAGTATTGATTGAGGATTGTTGCCTTTAGATAGTGCAATTTCGCCTATGCGCAAGAAAGCATGAAATGTCAATGTAAAGGCCGCGGAAAATAATTTGGTTTCATAAAGGTTGTGACATGCTGAGTGTAAAATTGAAACGATACCGTTCAAAAGCTCCAATGTAATGGGCAGTCGCGAGTCTTTACTATGCGTGCTAGTTCTTTGCATGCCCTGCAAAAGTTTTTTGATGATAAACTGACCAGTAGGGTCAATATTGTGCGAGACTTTGGTATAAAAACTAATTGCCGCAATGTACGATTGCGCTGTGGAGTGTTTGTAGCCCATTATTGACAAGTATGCAATAAACTGTGTAATGTGCGAGTCCGGTGGAGGCCAAATCTGTTGGAGATTATGTATTCTACGAAATGCCTTAAAGGCCTTGATGCCTACACGATGTGATGATTTAGTGTTGGTTGCTACCGAAGCATCTAACAACTGATGGATCTGACTTCTGAGAGCCTCTTCAGGAATTGGACTGGGATTGACCGGGGGTGTTCGTCTGCTTGTGGCGCAGCCAACTTCATGATGTCCCACTGTTTACGAGATATTGCGTCAGCAATTACATTAACTTTGCCTGGTATATGTTCGGCTTTGAACTGAATAGTGTGTTTGAGTGCCATAAGTACTAATGGTCTAATAAAATGCATTACCCTATGTGACTTAGCAGACTGTTTGTTTAGAATGTGTACCAGGGCAAGGTTGTCCACGTGAAGAATAACTTTTTTGTTTTGCAAACTGAGGCCCCATATTGTAAAGGCTAGGACGATAGGCACTAATTCCAGAAAAGTTATGTCCCTCAAAATTGGGGTGCTTAACCAACTGGTTGGCCACGACAAATGAGCCCACTGACCTTGAAAGTAACACCCACAACCCAGGTTGACAGAACCGGCACTATCTGTGAAAAGTCGCAAGGTGTCTGGAGTCGCCCATTCACTTTCAGGAAAATACACAATGCCATTAAAATTATTCAAAAATTCCAACCAAATATACAAGTCCTGACGTAGGGGCTCAGTGATTCCGATATGATGGTAATGCCTATATGTCCCTGATAATGCATTGTAAAACCGTCTTATAAAAGCCCGACTTCCAGGTATAGCTCGGCTGAAGAAATTGAGCTTACCAACTAATGTCTCCAATTCTGCAAAACGGATTTTTTTGCGAGAAATCCCACTTTGTAATAGTTGTTGGAGTTCAACAATTTTGTGTACTGGTATCAGCATTTGCATCTTAACCGTATTTATATCTAACCCCAGGAAAGTGAGGTGCGTGGTAGGCTCAATGGTTTTGTCTGGGTTGGTATAACGAATTTCCCAATCCGTTCCAATCTGAATAAAATCAAGCCATCCGTACACCATTAGCAGTAAAACGTTAAAATAAATGTCTAAATAAACTAATTCAAACACATTAGCTGCATAAATGTTGATTTCAAAGGATGTTTTCAGGAGCGGATTTTGGTACGTCTTCCCGATCTAAATATAGGTTTGAAAGAGAAAGTGGCGAGAATTCTAACATCCGGGGTTGGTTTGCTCAGCCGCAAAATTTCCGGAATTGCAAACTGATACCCTTGTATAAAATTCGCATATATTAGACGAGCTACCATATGCGATATTATATTCAGATGGTAATCTGGGAAAAGTTGCCCATTTAGAAAAGACAAAAAGGAATTTGAAATCAAACTTGAAGCAAAGTCAAAGGAAATGTCTTTATATCTTATATTAACGGCAAACTAACAACTCAACTTTATGACAAACGGGATGATTTCAACTTCTCCATCGTCAACATCCCATATTTATGTAGCAAAGCTGCAATATTCCATTATCACCTGCATATGGTGTTTACCTCTCTCAACTGCTTCGATACGCAATAGTTTGTTCTGTGTATGGTCAGTTTTTAAATCGAAGCCGGCTACTGACAAATGGGTTGATGGTGCAGGGGTTCTAACAGTCTCGTTTAAAATCAGCATTTCGCAAATTCTATGGTCGTTATAATTAGTATATATACTACTACTGGTCAGTTTTCGGGCAGTGCGAAGTTCGTTACAAGCAACGAAGGTCGCTTTTGTATTTCTGTGCCTTGTACCATAGTTTGGTGTGCTTTCTTTTGTTAAAAGTGTGGGTTATCTGTACATAACCCACACTTTCCTTCAAACTCCGCCCACATTCTCGAGAGAAAAAACAACAACATCACTGTCCACTGTATGAAGTTCCTCCAGATCAAAATTGCACATATCAAACACAGAAACTGACTCAGACTCCAAATACAATATAGATATTCGCACTGAATCTCACTTAAACCTTGATACAAATTAATATCCTCAATGGTCTCGTCCCAAAGACTTTCTATTTCCATATTCTCCTCAAGTCGAGAAACACGTGTACGTAGAAATATAAAAGACCCAGTCATGTGATAAGAACGCGTTTGAGAGATAAACTTGTTTAGCGGACAGAGTGAATCAGACTTGTGTTTCTTTTATGGTTTCGCATCTTACAATTCTTTTTTTCTCTCTCTCTCTCTTATGTTTCACCATTTTTTTTAATCTATTGTATATACATGTAAATGGTTTTCCAGCCAATTTAGTCAAAATATGTATTAGAATGAAGGATATCAAATAGGATTTTCAAAAGAGTAACTACAATCATCAGTTGAATATATTGATAAATTTTTAAACAGAAAAATGCACGAATATGGGTTCTTAGAATTTTATTTGAATTTTTAAATTTCAATTCTTTAAAGCCAATACCGGTACTAAAAGTCGGAGAATGCGTGTAAATGTTAAATAAAAATATGGTGTACAAAGTTTAATGTAAAGGCATACAATTGGCATCATATTGTAAACAGGCGACCGCGCTTCCGAAAGCTATAACAAAATATAATGAATAATTGTAAACTATGGTACAAGTCACTTACCCCAAATAATATTGTTCATTATGTGCAGATACCCGATGGGCGTGGTCATAATGACACTCGGGAGCTACGCTCCCTCGTGTCATTATGACCACACCCATCGGGTATCTGCACATAACCAACAATATCATATGGGATAACTACTACTTAGCCTTGAATATAATGTCGTCAGACAACGAGACAAATAACACGAGCTGAAGGATATGGAAAAACCACGAGCTAGGTCCAATATCATGGGTGAAGATTTCGACGTTGTAATTTTGACCCCATGTTCAAATTGAGATTTCAGTGAGGCATTTAAATTCTAAGAAGGAAGCTCTCCTACCGGAATATACTTTTATGCATAGCAACAAATCATATTTGGAACACTGTTAAAATATAAGTTGTTTCCGACATTGCTGATAGTAGTGAGAATGCCGCCAAAATTTTCTCGGCTATACCAAGAGCCACCGCAGCTAAAATAGAAAATCCGGCGCATTCGATGGTTTCTCCAATCAGCAGCTATTTCTCAGAAATGCCAAGTTCGAATTTCGACAAGAGTATTCTTTAAGAGCATTTCCACCGAGTTATAGGAAACCTCTGCCATTCCTGCAGGCTCTCGGTTCATTTTGTCAGGTTTTGTCTGTACACCGAGCAGATGCAAGCCATGCGTCAATACACAATCAACTTTGGAACCGTTCCAACTCAACATATCAGCAAACCACAGCAAGTCAGCAGTGAAGTTGAGTACTTTAATTTGAATAATGAAAATTGCAGAGCTGAATTTACTGCTACATGTAAAATTTATACGGTACCAATTTTGATGCACCCGCTGCGCATTTCGACAAATAATGTCTCTTCAGTGATGCTCAACCGAAATGTTTGAAATCCGAAATAACAATGAAGTTTTAGAGCTATTATAGGGAAAAACAGTGTGCCAAAATGTGGAGTCAAACCTATCGTAACCATCAATCATTGATATACAATTGTTGAAATTTTGGAAAACGTAAAGCTGATTTCTACATAGTCAACGTTGTTACTTTTGGTTATAACTTTACACGGTAAAGTACTTTTATTAAATAACAAATACAGAATTTTTTGAAAGGGCTATCCTTGGTTTTTTAGCAAATTTTGTTTCTAGCCACCCTATTGTGTAAACCCACTAACCATGTACATGTTATCAAGAAGAATACCAGATTGACGTTTGACCTCCTACACGTTGGCAACTGCTTTCTAGCGTTTCAGTGGGTTTGGCAATTGCGTATGATAAATCCTAGGACAAGTGGTTTTCCCCATATCAATATTTACCCAGATCATTTTAAATACACAGGGTTTTCTTCGAATTTCAACGGCACGGTACGACATTTCACTTTTACAGTCCTGTCATTCGCGTTAAGAGGCTGCTTAAATTTTCACATAAAGTCTTACGACCTGTAGTTTTGCACTGGCGAACTCAAGCATACATCTATAAAATCACATGTAAATACCACTGGATTTGCTATTTCCAAGCTAACTGCAATAACATATCACCAAGTTTTAAATATTTTTAGTCATCAAGAAAAGTATTTCCACCCAATAAAAGCTTAGAATGGTTCGCCTTTGAATGGAAGTAAAACTCGGTTTTATAGGTATATCCGTGGAAAACCCATAATGATTACGTGTTAAGATTAACACTTGGTGAGATTAAAAGCGGGTATGGTTGGGTAACTTCCTGCAAATTGCATTTGGTCCGGATTGTTCATACTACAACTAAAAAGTTATCTACTTTGATTTCAAACATGCTTTCTCAGGATGAACGAAAATTTTGATTTTACAACGCTAACAAATAGCTAGGCAATTTTCTGGCAGGAATTTTGATTGGTTTTATCATAGACTTTTTGAAGTTTAAATATTCTAAAAAAAATTATTTTCCCCTGGATCGAAAGGCATTTTTGAAGAATGGAAAACTGCACTTTGGATATTTTAGTTAATAAATGTATGGCTGTTATCTGTTTACAGAGGACTGCTCTTCTACATGTATATCAACATATATAATAACGTTTGATCATTGGTTGTCATGGGAACGGAGGCCTGCTTTCCTACATGCATATCAACATACATAACATTTAATCATTGGTTGGCATGGGAACAGAGGACTGCTCTCCTACATGTATATTAACCTATAGAACATTTGATCATCGGTTGTCCTGGAAACGGAGGACTGCTCTCCTACATGTGTACTAACATATATAACATTTATTCATTGGTTGTCATGGAAACGGAGGACAAATTCATGGTAATTTGCTGAGATCATAATTTATGAAAAGTAATTCCTTTACGGAACTTAATCTGATGCAAGAGAAATATTCCTTGACTTTTCTTTTGATAAAGTTTTTGACTTTCGTATTGACATTAAAATCTTGCTCAGTGTAAAACTTATATGATACCAATGTGAACAAAACCACTCAGTTTCAAAACATCAGAAAGGTTTTCTTTTTCCGTGTTTTTTTTTTTTTTTTTTTTTTTTTTTTACGATATCATCTATGCCATTGTAATTACACACAAACACTGTATATACTGCTTGAAATGATTGTATTTATTGATTGGTGAAATCAATATAACAAAAACATGGATTTAACAATTTAACAATTGAATGATAAATCAAAGTTAGTATTAACAGTGTTTTTCAGGTTAACGGCATCTGCTGTCAACCTCCCAGCTGTTAACGAACGGATCCATATCGTTTACAGTTCGCCGTGATGATGTCATCATGTCGTCATACACTTCATTGTTGTTGGTTCCAAAAAGTCCACCTACTTTTCCGTGGTACCATCCACTTACAACGAGTTTAAGTTGATCTCTTGGAATGTTGTAGGTGACGGTGAATCCACGGCCGTACACGTTAAAGGACTGCTCCTCTGAAACCACACTTAATTCTCGAGATCTGTATGGGGTGCTGATAATTTTTCCATCAACACGAAGCTGCAATAGAATTTAAAGTATTGGAAATTGGTCAAGGATCTTAATTTTTTATGTCGGGGTAAAGGAAGAATGATACCCAATTCAAATTCCATGCAGATTAATTTGATTATTTAAAGAAATTCATACCTTCCCATTAGGGGCGATTTGGAGTATCTGATTGGCTGTCATGATGATGAGTTGTTTCTTGTCTTTTCCGAGGACATTCATGATGACAGAGAAATTTCCATCAGTGTAGTCTCGTGCTAGAACGTATGAACATTTTCCAGAGAAATCGTACTCCTCACCATCGAAAGTTGTGACGCGGTTGCCATTCAGAGTAGCAACAGCTGAAATAGAACGATGATATTAATTCAGAACTGAATATATACTAATTACAACAATGAAATAACAAATTAATTCCAGAAGATATACATGTATTACGAAGACATTTCAGTACCTCTGAATGGTGGAATCCAGTTAGAAACATCAGAATCGGGAATGTACTCCGACAGAGATCCCCATTTGTTGGAATATTTTGGGACATAGGAGTGGAGTCGATTGACATACTTGGTGACTGATATTTTAGGAAGTTCCCTCAAAGACGGCATAGCTACAGGCAGGTAAGTGTCCATTTGTATTTCCCCTGATTTTGGGTTGAAAACAGTAATCCTAGAGTTTTGAAGGTTGGAAATGGAATTCTTGAGAATCGCAAACTCATCATCAATGTCTTTTTTGATCATATCAAAGATGTTGGTCATGACAGATTTGATATTTTCCTCCACTTCCCAAAATTTGTATGCGTTTTTAGCCTACAAATGTATGAGATACATGTAATATATTCATTCCGAAACAGAGATTTAATATTGCGATTTTAAAATCTTACGATAAAAGCAAATTGTCCTAACCAGTTGATAACTTTGATCTCCAGCCTGTTTAATGGTTTTTAATACAGGTCCATTCATTCTAGAAGCGATTTGGTCCCTGGTATTGTAGATGGCGTTTGTATACTGACTAGCCATATCTGGCACTTCCATTTCACTAAGTGTTCTTGAATATACATCGTACTTTGATTTTAAGTACTCAGATACGTGGTTTCCTGATAATTTGGACACCGCAGCTTCAATGAGGAAGATGGAAATAATAAATAGAGGGAAAAGGTGCAACATGAGCATTCATTTAGATCAATATTAACCTAGTAATAAAAAAAATCTTAAAACTACCTTGGTATTTTTTCATAGAACTTTCAATGACAGCAGACAATTCAACAAACTGTTGTTCAATGAAATTCATCAGTTCAGCAAAATTCTTGCTGCCTCTTGATTCCATCAGCTTAAAAACAAAACAGAAACAGTATACTTTCTGCATAATATCACCAAACATAGCATACAACTTTTGGGGAAAACATGTCTTACTGTAATTATTTCCTTGGTGGCCTCCACGTAAACGTTGTACGCTTCTTTACCTGGAAAAGTCTGCCATTCAACAGGGTTGCTTTTAATTATCTTTCTGAAATGAAAGACAAACCGAATGTAAAATAATAAAGAAGTCTTCCAAGCTTTATTTCGTATTTTGTTGCAGTTGGATTGTGTTTTCTTTTCTCATTTCTTGAATGGTGTGTAGTGAAATACCTGATGAGTGTCATATCAACAGTGGGATAGTTCTTTTCGATTTCAGTCATGATCTCCTCCATAAATTTACCATATGGGCGGTATCCCTCACTGGCAGCCTGACGGATCAAATTGTATTTGGAATTCAGTTCGTCACCCACGGCTTTGGCTGCTTCAGAGAAAGCGGTGTTCATTTGCCTGCTGGTCAGAGCTATCTTTGCAAGTCCAGATACCTTTGAATATGAAGATAAGAAATAAATTAGAGTGATTTCAAACACAAGAAAAGAGTCTAGCGAAATAGAAAAAAAAACTTTTCCTTATAAATGGAATCCAGGTATTACTTACTTTGAGATCCTGGATCATGGAAGGTCTCCAATGAATACGAGTGTGCAGGATTCTTGATGTATTCAATCTCATTGCTAGGAGATTATCTGTAATTCTACGAGAATTTTCATTTCGGTACACCTCGGCAAGAATGGCACTGTCGTTCACGTACTTAGCAATGAAGTGCAACACATTCGCTGGGTTATCTGAACAAACAAATATTTTGTTAATCTTTCAGAAAAAGTAACCAGTATATTGTCGAGAGTATCCAATGAAATTACACTTTACCTATGTCATAGTTAATTTGTGCATCCAGTAATTTGTTTTCAGGGTCGAAAGTGATGCGAGAGTCAATTTCCTTTGTGTTATCGTACATGTTGCGCAAACTCAGTCTGTATGGTTTGGTTTCGATCTTTCCGGACATAATCACCGATTTAATGGGTGAGGTCACCTGGAATATAAAAGAATATTGCAAAATAATTACAACAAAATAGAAGCAAAGATATTGGAAGGAAGTCCATTAATTTAACCTACTATTTACCTCAACATTTATTTGGCGACGAAGGCTGTCGATTTCTCCCATCAGAGCAAAGTTTTTATTGATACGTTTCGATGTTAGGTAGTCAACCTTGATTCCGCTGGAGTACTTTTCATCTGACATTCCAACATGTGATTTAAACTGAACATCAACACTGCTGAAGATGTGCCTCAGTCCGAAGCTAAAGGTATAGTTTTTGTTGGATCCTCTTGAGATGTCCTCAATTCTGGAGTTGATGACAACGGTCTTGTCTTCGTCTTTAGAATATTTGAATTCTGTCTTCCCATCGAAAACAACGCTTCCTTGGTTCAGGGTCATTTCAGAGTCTAATTTCACATCCTTGTAAAAAAGAAACATTTAATATTTATCAGTTAGTAAAACAATTTTGATTCAGTCTTTAAATGTTCAAAAACGATATTTTCACAATTAATAGTAGTTACCTTGCCAATGCTTGGGATTTCAAAGGACACATCAGCTTTCATAGAGTCTCCTTGAGGAGTAAGGCTGGCACTGGCACCAATTTTCTTGGATGTGTCTCTGTCTGCATCCCACATTACAGACCCATCGATAGACTTCTTGCCATATTTAGTCTGATAGGATCCAGACAAAGCAATGCTTCTCTCTGGAAATCTCAGCTTCAGGTTGTTTCCATTTTCATAGTTGCTTCGACTGTGGACTAGTGAATGTTCAGCATCGATTCCAAAAATTTGAGAATCATCAATAAGGATATCCCATGACGAAAGCATGCGGGAAGATGACATTTCTCCTGATCCCTTGATTTCAACGGATTTGGATGGTGTGGAAACTTTAACTGTAACTTCTTTTCTCTGATTATAAGAATCGGTGACATATTTAGTTTCAAATTTCGCTTGTCTCTCTGTTGATGCTGTGTCCAAGTTAATGGAAACAAGGGCATATTTGACGGACTCGGACATCTCTGCTTCCCCATCGAATTTCATTGGTTGTGGCTCTCTCATCACGAAAGACATAGAGTGTTTTGAATCTTTAGCATAAGCAAATTCCGTGTCCAGTAATTTTTCATCATTAATTTCGGCAAGGAGGGATTGTTTGGCAGAGTCGCTGGATTTTTCGCTGCTTCCTTGGATGTTAAGACTTCTCAATTTGCTAAAGGGGGTGCTGATTGTTAGTCCAGCTTTGTGGGTGGTGATTCTCCATGTCTCACTTGTGGAATAGGTTGCATCAGACACAATGGTATGTCCTTTCATCCATGAGGCTTTCATGTGGTTTCTGTATTCATTGCCATTTTTATCGTTTTTAACACTGAACCTGACGTTTTCAAGTCCACTAATATCACTGTTGAACTCAAATGAGCTGTCGATATCTGACATAGACATGTATCTGAATCTAGCATCAGATTTTGCATTTCCAATCGATGTTTGTACATTGACACTAGTGGTGAAGTCCAGGGGACGTCCGTTGTGAGAAACCATCAGTTTTGTGGATTTCAAACCAGAAAACGGAGTAGATAAAGCAACATTGAATGACATAGGTGTTGATTCAAGATCGATCGTAGACTGCAAATTGATGGTATGGTCTTCCCTAGACAAGGTCATTTCGGAGTTGTATTTTCTTCCAGTTGTGGTAGTTTTGACAGTTGCTTTCAGATTTTTCATACCATCGAATGGCGATTTGAAAAGGATATCTACTTCCATTGGACTGAGGGAGACCTTCCATGCAGCTCTGATATGTTGATCGTTGCCGTATCCAACAGAAACAATTGATTCGATGCTGTTCCTGTTTGCCCCATGTTTTACAGTAAGCTTTGTTTGCTCAAATCCACTGAATGGGGTTTTAATAACCAAGATAGAGCTGATGCGACGCCAGTTTCGCCTGAAAAAATTAAGTGTTCCCTCCATTTTCCCCGTGTTTTCATGCTGGAAATCAGCGCTTGTCCTAAACTGGTCAAGGTCCCCGCTATGTGAAAATTTAGCATCAATATTACGAAGGTATGGTACCGGTGATTTGACTGACAGTGAGCCCTCAATAGCGTCTGTGTTTTTGAACTGTACTGATACAATTGCTTCCTCAGTTCCATACCTTGTGGAGAAATCGGTCTTGAAGTCACCAAGTGTTCCCTCATGATGTAGTTTGGTCATTGTAGTGGAAGATATTCCGTCTATGGTGTATGTAGTTGTCGCTGTGAAGTCAACCAACGAAGCATCATTGTACTGTAAAGTATTTGTTTGACTGAAACTGTATTGACTTCCAACGGAAAAGTCCGTTTGTGATTGAAATATACCGTTATCTGACGACTGTGTGTACGTGGTAGAGATATCATTATAAGGACTTTGGAGTTTCAAGGAGTGTTCTCGTGAAGAATCGCTGACTATGTTACGCAATGAGACTGATACAGTTTGGGAGGATCCATAGACAAGGTTGCTGGACACTTGTAAGTTTTCCAAAGCTCCATCTTTGTTCAATGTAAAAACTGTAGATTCGAAACCAGTGAAAGGAGTCTTAAGAGACATTGAGACTGATACTGCGTCAGAGGTATCCAAGGAGCTATCGAATTCGATCTTTTTTATATTGTTTCCAACTTCCAAATGAGTAGTGTATCCATTGGAGGACCATGTGTTTGATGTTGAAGCACTCAAAACTTCAAAATCATTGATAGGGGTCTTCATGTTAAAGTTGGCGTTCAGGCTTGAATCTCGAAGAGAGACAGATAGATCGGCTTCTAATTTTTGATTGCGGAATGTTCCCTCCAGATGGGAAATGATGTCCCGTGATGTCAGCTCATGGGTGAACTTCATGTTTTGTTTCTCAAATCCCACGAAAGGCGTCTTTACGACGAGATTGGCTGACATTTGGGGTTGAAGATCAAAACTGATGTCACTTTCAATTTTCTTTCTATTAAAGTTTCCTTCGGCATGTCCTCGAAGACCATCGGAAGATTTTACAATATCGACACTGAAATCCTGCTCTTCGAAATCTTTGAATGGGGTTTTCAGAGATACCTTAAACTCCTTCTTTAATCCATTAATGACAGTGAGATCAAATTCAGATTTCTCTTGGTTGAAAAGTACTTCGACGTGTGTTTGGCAACCCTCACCTGTAGTGTCATGAGAGAACAAAACTTCTTGTTCCTGATAACCTAAGAAAGGTGTTCTTACTGCAATATTTCCCTCCATTTTTCTGTTGTTTTTAAATGAGATGTCCATTTCTACAGTTTTTCGCATGAGTGTTCCTTCCACTTGAATTTTTGGTCCTTTCTTAATAAACTTAATGTTCTGATTCTCCAAATCAGTAAACGGCGTTTTGATCGAGAGACTCCCTTTCTTTGCTGAAAGTTCGCCATCAACTTCAATTGATTTTTGCCTGTAGCTGCCTTGTGCATGGACTTTCTTATCATCAAATGTAAAGCTTAAACTTTGGGTCTCAAAACCTTTGAGAGTCGATTTAAGAGACAACAATCCTTGATTGGATGAGAGCTCGCCGTTAAACTCGATCGTTTCTTGCATGACTGACACGATGGCATGAACCTTACCACTTTCAACTCTGAAGGAAAGTCTCTGACTTTCGAAACCAGTGTATGGAGTAATGATTTGCAGATCTACGTCAACAATTGTATCGATATTCAAACTGGCTGTAAGTTCAATCTTCTTCCTCTGGTAGGTAACTTCTGCACGCGTTTGATACCCACGAAGGGTTCTCTCGTTATCTATGGAAATTGCTTGTTCTTCAAATCCTGGGAAAGGTGTTTTTAATGAAAGCGTGTGTTGGATTCCATTTCTGGTGAAAATGGAGTACTCGAGCTGAACAATCTTTCCTCTAAATGTTCCCTTTACTTGAAGGGTCTCTCCGTTTACAGTGAAGAGTATTTCTTGTGTTTCGAATCCTTCAAATGGAGTCCTTATCAATAGATTACCCGCCTCAAAATCCACATTTGCATCGACTTCCACTTTCTTGCCACGGGCTGAAGCCTCGAAATGCGATTGGATGCCAGTCTTTTCAAAACTGTGGACAAAGGATGCTGATTGCTTTTCGTAGCCAGAGTATGGTGTTGTGATTATGACAGAACTAGTCGAACCTGGTCTTTTGTTCAATGTAGCCTCAACAGAAATTTCATCCTTTTCAATTCCGACTTTGGCAACACTCGAGATACCATTAGCATTTACTTCATGGTTGAAAGAAGCGGTAAACATGTTCATTCCTGCTATCGGAGTTTTGATAGTTGCACTTGCAGATATGGATTTCTTGTTGTTGAAGGCGGTATCCATTTCAACTGTTTTACCTCTCATAGTTCCTTCCACATGATTTCTGAATCCCCATCCAGAGCTGATATGGTTAAAGGCCAATTTCATTTCCTCAAACCCATTGAAAGGAGTTTTCAACACAATGCTACCTTGGAGTGGCGTTTTGTCGAAGCTAAGATCTGCAGAAATACTCTTTTGACGGAAGGTAGCTTTAGTTGTCGTCTTTAATCCGGAGGAAGAAAGAGAGTAAGTAAAGTCAGCCTTAGATTCTCTAAATCCTTCAAACGGTGTTGTGATGATGAATTTACCACTCATTCCATCATCAAAAGCAATTTCAGCAGCACTGATGATAGATTTGTCTCCTGAATGCATGTTTATACTGCTTTTAATTTGGCCATCCTTGTTTTCGTGAGTGAACGAGGCACCACTAGTTTCACTGAATGGAGTTGATAATCTTACAGTTCCTTCTTTAATTCCATTATTAGAATAGGTAATATCTGCTTGAGTATTTTCTCCATTGACATTCAGTTCAGCGTGGGATTGCATGGAGCTTGTTGACTGTGCATGGGTGAAAGCTCCAGACAATTTTCCAGCTATGCTTTTGATGTTGAAAGATACAGAAATAGGTTTGAAGTCATAAGAAATATCAGCAGATAGCATTTCCTTTCCGGATAAACTGATTTTTCCATTGCATCTAAAGTTGTTCAGATCTCCATCATGGTGGAAATGAACTTGAACATCATCTAATTGACGGAGTGGAGTTTTCAAAGACATTTGTCCGCTGACTGACGACAGGACATCGAGGGAGGTGTCAATTTCTATTTGTTTTCTTCCACTATACGAAATTTCTCCTACAGTTTTAAAGTTTGTAACTGCTCCATTATGTTTCAGCATGACTTTGATATCTTCAGAGAATGGAGTTTTCAGAGTCACGAAGCCATTCATCCCACTGCGTCGATCGAGTCCGAAATTAGCTGTCACTTTCTTACCGTTGAAACTGCCTGAAGACTGGATATTGAAATTCTCTGAAGTACCATCTTGTGACACGGAGACTTGAATGTTCTTCACCACTGGACATTTTGATTTCAGGGAAGCTTCGAAGGATAACGAAGAAACGGTGTTAAAGGAAAGCTTTCCTTGGATTTTCTTCTCCCCGCCATAAGTCAATTCAGTGCCGCTCTTGAATCTCTGACCTGATCCAGCATGATTTAGTTTAAAAATGATATCATCAGAAGATGGCCGTTTGATGAAGCCATCAATGTTTACTTTTCTGTCGGTGTCTACGGTTAACTGAACTTCGGATTTCTGGCCTTCAAGTGAATAATCGGCATGACTGTTAAAATTCCATATTCCTCCATTATGTCGGAAGGAAAAGTCACTCTCTCGATAATCAGTAAACGGCGTGCGTATGGCCAGTGTTCCCTCAATTGGACCAAGGCTGTTAAAGGTCACGTCACCCTCCACTTTTTCACCATTAGCAGATACCTCAGCATGGCATTTGAAGTTGCTTATTCTTCCTGCATGGGAAAATGAAGCAGATAAACTGTTGATTTTTCCGAATGTGGTAGTCACTGCTGCTCTGCCAGAGATGTCGTTAGTTGAGTCGAACTCTGTTGTAAATATAATATTCTGTTTGCCATAATTCATTTGTACATCTGTCTTGAATTGTCTACTTGTACCCGAGTGTTTTATAGTGGCTTTCAGAGGTTTTGTGTAAATTGTATCTAAGATGAGTAATCCCTGCACCGGAGAGGACTTCAGAGAGAATCTTCCATCCAAAAGACTTTTACCTCCGTATTTGATTGTTGAAGAAGTAAACATAGGAGAACTTTTATGAAGAAAGGTACCCTCAATTGTTTTGATGTATGGCGACTTGACAATTACTTTTCCTTCCAGGTTGGCCAAAGAACTGAAATTCACGTCCATTTCAGATTTGTCGTTGTTGTGTTGAAATTGGAGATGGCTTCTGAAGTTGTTGAATGTTCCGTCATGCGAAATACTGCCTTTCAGACGATGCATGAATTGAAAAGGAGTTGTCAACTGCATATTTCCTTTGATGTGATCAATTACGTCCATGTCAATGTCACCGGTAAATTTCTTGTTGGACCCATCAGACCCTTCGGCATGGATTTGGAACTTCTTCCATGTGCCTTTGTGAGAAAACGATCCTTGTAGCATTTCATAATCTTTGAACGGTGTTTGGACTGACATTTCAACTGAAATATCAGACTCAAAATCCATTTTCAGGCTCGAGGCAATTCTCTTTTTATTCAGGAACATGATATTTACTTGGTTGTTGAAATTTTGTAAGGACCCATCATGTGTCACGGACAGTTCAGTATTTTCAAACTTCCTGAATGGAGTTTGAAGTGCAATTGAGACAGCGATCTTTGGATCTATGGTGAATATAATATCTCCATTATATAGTTTCTTCTTTCCTAATGTTACTTCTCCGTGACATTTAAAATCACGAAGAGTCCCTTGATGAGAAAGGATGACTCCTGCCTTTTTCAGTCCCTTAAACGGTGTTTCAAAGGAAATATCAGCTTTGAAATTTGGTCGGATAGACATCTTAAGATCTGCAGTGATAAATTCCTTTCCAATTGAACCACGAACGCTTGTTTTGAAACTCCTCTTATTTCCGCTGAACTTCCAGATTCCCTTCATCTTCTTGTACCCGGGAATTGGGGTGGCCATGTTGACAATAACAACAGAAGCTGATCCTCGTTTCATGGTAATATCGGCTGTATATTTGTTTCCTTTGCCTAGAAGTGCGTTTGTAATTACTCTCATATTCGTTGGTTTACCTTTCTTGACAAGAGTAAGTGTGATGGTTTCGGTGAATGGATTTTGAATCTGAATTTTTGCTTTAGTGTTCTTCTTATTTACCAAATCCGCATTCAATTTAAACTGCATTTTCTTGTCTACTTTTACAGCACCTGTCGTTGAAAAGCCTGAAAGATATCCGGAGTGTTTGAATGTTGCTGATACATCCTTATGGAATGGCGTTTTTAGTGTAGCTGATCCAATCAATTTCTTTCCGTTTGAGAATGCAACAGATGTTTCATATATAACCTTTCTTCCTTTTTTCAGTGACGCACTGGTATCGAAAGTCTTAAGTGAGCCTTCGTGAGAAAATGCAGCCGTCATATCATCCACAAAGGAAGATTTGAATTCCAAAGATCCGATAGTCTTCTTTGCATTTTTGAACATTGCAGTGATTGACCCTTTATGTTTACCATATTTAGCATCGGCAGTGATTTTGAAGTCCTTAACTTTACCAGCATGTGAAAAAGATGTTGCAAAGTCATCTGTGACTGGAGAGTCAAATGATAAGGACCCTGTCCATGTTTTGGCGAGTGAAAGCTTAGCATTGGCCTCGTACTTCTTGGATTTGCCATACTGAAATTCAGCCTGAGATACAAAATCTGTCATTTCTCCTTTATGCTGGAATGACGCTCTCATGTCTTCTGACAAAGGGGATTTGATGCTAATACTACCCGTTTGTTGGCTATATTTGGCATCCAATTCATATTTCTTTCCTCTGCCATATAAAGCATCCAAATGTGAGCTAAAATCGGATATGGTACCCATATGTTTGAAAGAAGCGGCTATATCATCATGGAGTGGAGATTTAATCAAAATACTACCAGCTGATTTGCCATAATTTCCAGTAATTTCGTATTTCTTTGACTTTCCATACTGCATTTCAGCGTGGGAAGAGAATTGGGAAATGGACCCTTCGTGGTTGAATGCAGCAATAAAATCTTTTGCAAAGGGAGATCTTAGTACCAAAGTTCCTTCTAACTTCTTATCATTGGAAAAGGTTAAGTCTCCTTGAATTTTCTTTCCTCGGGTGTATTCAATCTCACCATGACATTGGAATTGACGACTATTGCCGGTATGACGAATCAATGCTGCAGAATAGGGAAGCTCTTGGAAAGGTGTTGTGAGAGCAATACTGCCTTCAAGATTTTGAAGATTTGGGCGTAAAGTAGACTCCACCTTAATTGTTTTACCTGGCAAATATTCAACACTCAGTTCGGTAACTTTCTTTGCCTTTTGGTCATTATGTGTAAATGAGACACTGCTTTGTTTATACTGCTCAAATGGGGTTTTGACCTGGATGCTTGCTATTATTCCACCGTATGAACTCCATTGAGAAGTAACGGACATAGCTCCAACTAAAGGATCGGCCATCAAATTAGCACTGGTATGGAATGATTTGGAATTGCCTGAGAACTCGGCACCAATGGTCATTTTGCGAAGATTTCTATGTGGTGTCGTTAAAACAGTGTTCAAACTCTTCTTGTTATTCCATTGTCCACGATTTTCCATCGTGATGGAATCTCCAGATGGTAGGACGATGGATGATCTTGTAACAGTTTCACCTCTTTCGTTGGATTGGTCCATACTAAGCTTCAACTTTTCTACTCCAGGTATCTGACTTACTAGTTCGACTCTTCCGCTCATCAGTCCAGTTGGAAGGAAATCAAAATGTCCATCTATCATAGCAAGGGATTTCTTGTTAGAAAGATATTCAACTTTACCTGTTAGAGGATAGCGATCATATTGAGAGGAGATTGACAGGCTCTTAGTGTCTCCATGGCATGAAAGAGTGTGACTTGATGTAGCAACTCCGTTGTGTCGTTTATAGATGTTCACCAAAGAGAGGACTTTCCTTCCTTTACTACTGTAATTGATCTGGTTATCGATCATTCCAACACCGTGTTCATGCGAAATCGTCAGAGCAATGTCTTCAGCAATGCTAAAGGGAGAACGCAAAGTTGTATCGAAAGATAGTGTTCCACGTGGAATTGACATACTCTGCTTTGCATTTACACTGAAGTCAACGATGCTACCATCGGATCCAAATTTGAAAATAGTTTGGATCTCTTCAAATGTGTTTCTGTGAGCCCAGGAGGATTCTACTTGTCTTGATGGACTGCTTAGCTTGACATTGCCACTGCTCTGTAAATTCCATCCATTTCGAAAATGCATTACCTTTCCAAGGTAGCTGTAAGTGTTTCCGTTGTGCTCGAAAGTAAGGCTATTTTCAAATCTCTTTCCGGTGTCAACATGTTTTGCAGCAAGGTAGAGAGATGCTATTTGTTGCAGAGTTGATTTCAGACTCAGTCTTCCTGTGATATCTCTGGAAGAAGACGTCGTTTGGTCAGCAGCAAGCATATCCGCTTGAAGGAAATCCTTGTTCCAAGACAATTTGATCATACTTTCAATTCGTCCGGTCTTCTTGTGCTTCATTTCGACTCCAGATCTTTCAAATCCTGGAACTGGTGTTTTTAAATCAAGACTTGCTTCAAAATCATCCCATTGCAATGGCCGTTTCACGGAGAGGGTGGAAGACATGCGCTTCATTGGTTTCCAGTCAATCTCTATGTTTGTCGAAGATTGTGTTTTGTCAAGTTGATGACCAGCATTGATATTAATGGATTTGTAGTCTTTGAATGGAGATGCAATTTTCAGACCAGCCTTGTAGCCATTCTTTTCCTTACCAAACATAGAGTCTACGGAAACTTTCTTTTTATTCCATTCAGCATGGGCATGGGTAGAATATTTAGCTCCACTCTGGTGTTTCAGATTAATACTGCCCGATCCCAAAGGACTTACTTTTGAAATTGTAGCTTCCAAGTTCTCAATTCCTTCAAAGGTAATGTCGCCTTGTAGCATCAGTTGTTTTGAAGGGTCTTTATTTGCATCCCATTTAACATCCAATTTGCTGGAGTACACTGGCGATTTCATTCGAGTGTCAAACTCCGCTATGATTTTGCGGGCGGGATTTTCGATATCAGCTGCCAACTGGATTCTAGATCCAGGACGGACCAGAGAGGACAGGGAAACTGCATATTTTGTTTTGCCATATTGAACTTCAGAGTTGGCCTGTAGATTTGTAGGAATGAGTCTGTACTGTCCTGAGACAGTCAACATTTCGTAGGAGGGAATGTTGAAAGAGGTAGAGATGTCGTATTCCTTTACTGCAACTTGGCGTACCTTTGTTTGGATGACGCATTTCTTTCCGTTTTCCAGTTGAATTGTGATAACGTTGCTGCATTTCTTGGCGTTGGTTTGATCAAAGATATTGCTGATGACAATATCTCTGCCTGGAATAGAAATGCCTAGTTTACCTACCAGACTTCTAAATTTCTTGGATTTGTCTTTAAGCTCCAAAGAAGCACTGTAGGAGGATTTCGTGCCAAAGAGGACATCCAAGGAAGAATCAATTGATTTGGAAGTCTGAACATGTTTTCCTTTCATTTGATAGTTCACACCCTGTAAGTATATAAAAAATCAATATTGATATCTCAAGAAAACTAGGAACATAGTACTGAATATTGAATTAAATGATATGGAAGCAAACCCTGGTACTTGGGATTTTACTTACAAGGTACGGGAAGATGAATTTGGTGTTAGCGTCAAGATTGAACTTCTTCTGTTTCTTATTCAGAATATGATTCATTGCAGTGGCAATCTCAATCCGCTTCTTCATATCTTTCTTGTTTGCTCCGTATTGAACAATGACAGTGGCCTCGGAGTGTTTCCAGTTCTTGCTGATATCGAAGTTGACGTTGACGTTGCAGTCAGATTGCTGTTTGAAGCTCAGAATCCTGAATCAAATAACATTTTTAATTGAAAAACATTTAAATATATCTGATGCGTATTGCATGCAGCCTATATATATATATATATATATATATATATATATATATATATATGATTTGTAAAATATCAGTATTTATGGATACAAATTTTTGCCCTAATCCGGAGTTATTTTAATCTTACATGTTTCCTTTTGCAGCTGAAAGGCTCTTCGTGTTGGCAACATTAAGTTTTCCATTTAGAGTGACCCTGTCTCTTTTGACACGGGGAATGACGTAATCAAGTGTTGATCGTACTATGGCTATTTTCTTATTTTTCAACAGGAACATGGAAGTTAACTTTGTTGTTAAGATGGGAGATTTGATGTCGATTTTGGATCGTATTCCTGTACTCTTTTTGTTACTAGCATCTCTCAGTTGAACTGGAACGATAGATGAACATTTGTGAGTATACTGAAGTCAGATAAAAGCTAGCGAAAGTATCATCTAACATTGACTATTTCTGCTTGATTAACTTACCGAAGAATTTCATGGGTTTGGAAACGATGCGATCAACAGTTAAATCGACCTTTAAAGCCTTTCCGCTTCTGTATTCAGCTGAACCTCCAAAGCTTATGAGTTCCTTTTCAGGTGTTTTGATGGATAGATATGGTCTATACTTAGCAGCTTTCTTAGTAGCATATTTCTGAACTCTGGACTCAATCACATACTCTTTCTTCTTCTCAAAGCTGATACTGGCTTTAGCTAACATCACTACGCGCTTTGTAGCATAATTTACTGAAACGAAATATATTATCCTGAAAGTTTAGGCCATCAATCCGAGAGAAAAAAAAACCCCGAAAATAATTGTAAAGAAACGTGATTAAGAAGTGACAATTTTTCAAAGTGTGAACTAAATATTACCTGAAATCTTAATTGGTTGTTTGGATATTCCGCTAAACACCAAATTAGCGTCTAAAACTTTCATTCCTTCGTAGTTGATTCCTCCTTTAAGTTGGATGGGTTTCATTTTGGGAGCAGATATCTCCACATTAGGTGTATAAGTATAAGAGTTACCCTTCCTCTTTTTTGCCAGTTCTGCAACTACTGAGTATTCCCTCTTATTGTGGACGAATTTTCCACTAACATGTTTCAGATTTTTTTCATTCTGGAGTTTACCTATGTTAAACATTCAAAGAGTATTGTGAATTATGTCTGTCAAACGGGGATTATAATTCATTGTATATTAGCTTGATATTTTGTAGCATACCTGTAAAGGCATATTTACTCCATGGTGACTGTAAACCAAGCTGAATTTTAGAGTCCGCTTTGTTCAGAAGAAATTCTGCGGAAAGAGCCCTGTCAATTCGTGATCCTGGTGTGTCAAAAGCCATACGGATGTTAACGTCCTTCTTGCTCTAGTGACAGAAAATAATGATACAAATTTGGGTTCGTTTCCTCAAAAGAGAAATAATTGTCAATGCTATAACTGTACGTGTAGAAAACATAAATACTTTACCGAGGTAAACCTAGCCTCTATATTATATGACTTGTGCGAATCAGCTTTCAACAGGGATAGATCAATATTCACTGGTCCAGTCAGAGGGAAGTACGGGGCGTTGGCATCAAGAGATGCATTGGGAAATTGAATTTCTCCGCACAATTTCAGTCCAGTGACTTTGGAAAGACGGGATCCAGTGCATGTTTTGTGAGTCTGCCTATTTTTTGTGATCATTTTTTGTTCTTTTTCCGCATCTCGGTGAACAGTAAAGAAAGCAGTCCTACAAATATTTCATTTCAAAAAAATTCCCTTTTTGCTCTGTAAATACTTGTAATCAGTCAATAAATAGCAATCTTAGAAAATACCGTACTTCAGGCTAAATATTTCCATTTTGTCTTTCGGCATGTCCAAGTTGGCATTGAAAATTTTTCCATCTTGCAATTCTAAATGACCTTTTAGCAGCGTGCTGGAGTGAACAGTTGACACCATTTTCAATCCGCTCTTTGTCACAAAAGCATCGACACTCATCATACTAGAGATCTCGACTGCAGCACTACAAACAAAATATTATATATATTCTCAATTTAGTGTATTAGTGTATCATTCTTTTGTTATCTGGATGAAATGTACGTTGCAATGCGAGTTTTACTTAAATGTCACAGATAGATAAGACGATTTCTTTGAAGGCAAAAGCAATGCTCTAACCTGGGTTGAATTGATCCACTAATAAGAAGACTACTCGGACTTGTACCCAGCTTTCGGAGATCAGCCTTTCCGGAGGCTTTCATGTCAATTGTGGCTGTTCCGTTAATTGTCAAATTCAATGGGAATCCAGCACTGGTTGGAATAATCATGGAAGTGTCCAAGAACATGATGTTCTGTGTGAAGGAATAGTCGTGGTTTTTAGACATGCTGATCAACATCTCT